>NC_092134.1:140551345-140851901 GCF_043159975.1 Macaca nemestrina
TAAACGTGAAATTACAGTCAACAAAACTATAACTACGATTTCATTATTAGCTGGAATAATGTTGAATACTGTGCAGCATAGAGCTCTGTAAATGCTGGATTGCAGCCCAGCAGTTTGGTCCATGGTCAGTTCAGGGTCTTCTATTTGACCACTTTCCACAGTCTGAATTCTCAAGCTGATATATCCAAATGTGCTTCTGAAGAGCAAGAGATTGCCAGACTGCTGAGTCATTTACTTGGTAAGCCATATGATAATAGTGGGAGAGAGATAAAATAAGAGCTAGAGATAGAGAGAGAGAATGCTTGGCTCTGCTTACTATTACTATATAGAGGATAAAATGGGCAGAAGTAGATCTGGTGCAGGAAAAGGTGGCTGAAGGCCAGGATAGACCTAAACAGCTGACACCAAATTATAAAGCAGAAGTGTGGCCCTACACACACGATGGATGACTTTTACTCTGGTGAAATGCTTCCATGGTTTTTTAATTCCTGGCATCGGCTATACCTCCACTCTTTTTACTCTCATTCAAGAAAGCATACCAAAATGAAAAAGAGAAATTTCTTTAAAAGTCTTGCATCTGTTTTAGTTGATTCAGAATGTCATTTGCAAACTTTGAAGCTTTAATGATTACTGGTAACAACATTTTACAACTGATTGTGATCTACCAACAGATTATGACCTAGTGTGCCAGGTCCTGGTGAATACACTTCTGACCTGTTCCTGGAGCTGAGGCAAGCAGCAATTTCAGATGAGGTCAATTCTCTGCTCCTCTCTCTAGTTCTTGAACTCCTCTTTTTTTTTTTTTTTTTTTTTTCCCCCATACAACTCGAGACTTCAGGGTTCAGGCTCTGGGTGATGGGGCAGAGTGGAAGGAGGTTCTAGTGGGGAAGCAGAAAAGTTGGCTTGTTAACTTTACAAGCAGAAGTTGACTCTGTAATTCTCAGAATTCACTTGCTCTTCAATGGGGAGAGGTTAGGAGGGTTCTTACAACTGTATTCAGCTAATATACATGTATTTTGGGGACAGATTATATTTTTTTAATTTTTAAATTGTGAAATAGACAAAACAAAATAGCCATTAAGTGGCATCAAATACATTCATAATGTTGTGCAACCATCACTACTATCATTCCCAGAACTCTCTTCATTTTGTAAAACTGAAATGCATATTTTGACTACGTGGAGTACCTCGTATGAATGGAATCATACAGTACTTGTCTTTTTGGGACTGGCTTATTTTGACTTAGCATAATGTCCTCAAGTTTCAGCCATGTTGTAGTATATGGCAGAATTTAATTCTTATGATTATTTTGGGCCTTACATTTAGGTATTTGATCCATTTTGAATTAATTTTTGTATATGGTAGTACTAAGGGGTCTGATTTCACTCTTTTTCATGTTGATATACATTTTCCCAAGAACAATTTGTTGAAGAGACTGTTCTTTCTCCCATTGAATGGTCCTGACACCCTTGTCAAAGATCAACTGACTATATACAGGGTTTATTTCTGGGCACTCAAGTCTATTCTATTGGTCTATATGTCTGTCTGTATGCCATTATCATGCTATTTTGACTACTGTAGCTTTGTAGTAAGTCTTGAAATCAGAAAGTGTGAGTCATCCAGCTTCGTTCTTTTTCAAGATTGTTTTGGCTATTTGATGTCTGTGAGATTCCATATGAATTTTAGGATGGGTTTTTCTACTTCAGCAAAAAATATCATTAGGATTTTTGGTAGGTATCACATTGAATCTTCAGATCACTTTCAGTGGCACTCACTCCTTAATAATATGAATTCTTCTAATCCATGTACATGGGGTATGTTGCCATTTATATCTTTCTTATTTCTTTCAGCAATGTTTTATAGTTTTCATTGTATAAGTCTTTTATCTCCTTGGTTAACTTAATTCCCAAGCACTTTAATCTTTTTGATGCTACTGTAAATGGAATTATTTTCAAAATTCCTTTTCAGATTTTTCATTATCAGTGTACAGAAATGTAACTGACTTTTGTGTGTTGGCTTTGTACGCTGTTACTTTGCTGAATTCATTGATTAGTTTAACTTTTTTGGTGTCTGGGATCCTCAGTATGTTCTACGTAGAAGATAATATCACCTGTGAACAGAGCTAATTTTACTTCATACTTTCTAATTCAGATGACTTTTTCCTTTTTGTTGTCTAACTGCTAGGGCTAGAACTTTCAGTACTATGTTGAATAAAAGTGGTGAAAGTGGGCATCCTTGCTTTGCTCCTGATCTTTGAGGGAAAGCTCTTTGTCTTTCATCATTGAGTTTGGTGCTCACTGTGGGCTTTTCATATATGGCTTTTATTAGGTTGAGGTAATTTCCTACTATTGCTAGTTTGTTGAATGTTTTTATCATGAAAGGATATTAAATTTTGTCAAATACTTTTTCTGCACCAATTAAGATGATCATGTGTTTCCCCCTGTATTTTATTAATGTGGTCTATTACATTGATCAATTTTCATATGTTGAAACATCTTTGCATTCCAGGAATAAATCCCACTTGGTTATGGCATATAATGGTTTGCTAGTATTTTGTTGAGGATTTTTGCATCAATGTTTATAAAAGACAATGGTCTGTACTTTTCTTTTCTGGTAGTATCTTTGTCTGGCTTCAGTATTAGGGTAATGCTGGCCTCAAAGAATGAGATAGGAAGTGTGCTCTCCTCTTCAATTTTTTTTGAAAGAGTTTGACAGGTACTGATGTTCTTTAAATGTTTGGTAGAGTTTGCCAGTGATGCCATCAGGTTCATGGTCTTTCTTTATGGGGAGATTTTTGATTATTGATTTAATCTCCTTACTAGTTATAGCACGATGTGGATTTTCTAGTTCTTTGTAATTTAGTCTGGGTGAGTCTTGTTTTTCTAGGAATTTGTTCATTTCATCTAGGTAATCCAATTTTTTGGTGTACAATTGTTCATAGAACTCTCTTACAGTCCTTTTAATTTGTATATAATTAGTAGTAATGCCTCCACTTTCATATCTGATTTTAGTAATCTGAGTCTTTTCTCCTTTTTTCCTTGTCTGTCTAGCTAAAACTTGTCAATTTTGTTGATATTCTCAAAGAACCAATTTTGGTTTCATTGGTACTTCTCTGTTTTCCATTCTATATTTCATTTATTACTGTTCTAATTTTTATAATTTTCCCTCCTTCTAGCTTTGGGTTTAGTTTGTTCTTACTATAATTTCTTAAGTTGTAAGGAGAGATTGTTAAGTTTTTTTTTTTTTAATGTAAGAACTTATAGCTATAAAATTTCTTGTTAGCACTGCTTTCTCTGCATTCCATAGGTTTTGGTATGTTGTGTTTTTGTTTTCATTTGTCTCTAAGTATTTTCCAATTTCCCTTGTGAAATCTACTTTTTTGATTCAATGGTTAAGAGTCTGCTGTTAAATTTCCACAAATTTGTGAATTTTCCAACTTTCCTTCTATTTTGTATTTCTGATTTCATCCTGCTGTGGTTGGAGAAGATACTTTGTATGACAGCTTTTAAAATATATTGAGATTTCATTTGTGGCTTAACATATGGTCTACCCTGGAAAATGCCCCATGTGCTTTTAAGAAGAATGTGTATGCTGGTGTAATTGGATAACATTTTCTGTATCTCTGTTAGATATAGTTGGTTTATTGTGTTAAGTCCTCTATTTCCTTATTTATCCTCTCTGGTTATTCTATCTATTATTGACACTGGAGTATTGAAATCTCCAATTGTTATTGTAGAATTGTCTATTTCTCCCTTTGATTCTGCCTGAAGTTTTTGTTCCATATATACCAATGGTCTGTTATTAGGTGTGAAACTGTTTATAATTGTTATAATTTCTTGCTGTATTGAACCTTTTATTAACATATAATGTCTCTTGTAAGCTTTTTAAAATGTAAAGTCTATTTTTTCTGATATTAGTATAGCGCTTCCTGCTCTCTTTTGGTTACTATTTGCATAGAATATCTTTCCCTGTCACTCTTAGTCTGTTTTTGTGTCTGGATCTTAAGTGAGTCTCTTGCAGATGCATATAGTTGGCTCATATTTTTCAATACATTCTGCCAAGCTCTGTCTTTTGACAGTTTAATCCATTTAAATTTAAAGTAATTACTAATAACAAGGGACTTACTTCTGTTATTTTGCCATTGTTTTCTAATACCTTCTTTTGTCCCTCATTTCCTATATTACTGTCTTCTTTTGTGTTGAGTTGATTTTTTTGGTAGTAAAGCACTTAAATTCCTTTCTAATTTTCTTTTATGTATATTCTATAGCAACTTTCTTTGTGGTTACCATGGGGATTGTATTTAAACTCTCAAAATTATAACACTTTAATTAGAATTTATACCAGTTTAGTTTCAATAACATATAAAAACTCTGTTTCTTTACTACTCCGTCCTCAGTTCTTTGAGTTGTTGCTGTCCCAAAATTACATCTTTATACACTATGTGCACCAAAACACAAACTAATAATTTTGGAAAATGCATTAGTCTTTGAAATTATGTAGAAAATAAAATGTTGAGTTACAAACTAAAGTTACAATAATACTACCTTTTAGATTAATTTTTTTTAAGTACTAGTCTCTTAAATCAAGTAGAAAATAAAAGTGGAGTAGAAAAGAAAAAGCAGAGTTATAATTGCCCATGTATTTACCTTCATTGAGATCTTTTATTCTTCATACAGCTTCAAATTACTGCCCAGTGTCCTTTCATTTCACCCTGCAGGAGTGAATTTCTTGTAGGGTAGGTCTAGTGGTAATGAACTCCTTCAGCTTTTGCTTATCTGGGAAGGCTTTAATTTCTTCTTCACTTTTGAAAGACAATTTTGCCAGATATAGAATTCTTGTCTGATAGTTGTTTTTTTCTCTTTTAGCACTTTGAATATACTGGCCCACTGCCTTCTGGTCTCAAAAGTTTCAGGTGAGAAATTTGCTGTTAATCTTACTCAGAATACTCTTGTGTGTCATAAGTCACTTCTCTGTTGCTGCTCTTAAGAGTCTCTCTTTATGTTTCAAAAATTTAACTATAACATGTCTTAGTATGGGTCTTTTTCATCTTACTTAGAGTTTGTTAAGCTTGGATATTTATATTCATGTCTTTGGTCAAATTTGGAAAAATTCCAGTTACTATTTCTTCATATATTCTCTATTCTCCTTTCTTTCTCTCTTATTCTTCTTGGACTCCAACAATGTGTACATTGATCTTGATGGTGTCCCACAAGTCTTTTTAGGCTCTGTTTACTTTTCTCAATATTTTATTTCTGTGTTCCTCAGACTCAATAATTTTCATTGTCCTATCTTTAAGTTTACTGATTCTTCTTCCTGCTCAATTCTGACTTTAAATCACCCTAGTAAAATTTTCATTTCAGGTATTGTTTTTCAGCTTTAGAATTTTTTTGTTTCTTTTTAGGTGTTCTATTTATTGATATTACCATTTGTTCATACATCTTTTACTTGACTTAATATCTTTCTTTAGTTTTTTGAACATCTTTAAAGAGAGTTGTTTTAAATTCTTTGTCTAGTAGATCTGCCATCAGGTCTTTTCTAGGAGCAGTTCCTGTTAATTTATTTATTTTTCCTTTCAACAGGCCATACTTTCCTGTTTCTTTCTTTGCCTTGTGACTTTTTGTTGAAAACTGGACATTTGAATCTAAGAATGTGATAACTCTGGAAATCAGAGTTTCTTCCTTCCTTAGGGTTTGGTGGTGATGTTTTTGTCTTTAATTTTTTAGGCAACTCTGTGCCAAGCATCAGCATGAGGTGTAAATTTCAGGTCTTCTCAGGTGTTTTCTGAGCCTGTTTCTTTCCCTGGGTATGTGCAGTCACTTTCTAATTTTCCTTGTATATGCAGTTGCTTTTGAGTGTCTTAGTCTTTAATGTCTGGCTCCCAAAGAAGGAAAGAGAGAAAAGCGAAGGGGGAGGAGGAGTGCTGGCTCTTCAAATTATCTGGAAATCACTTCAGCTGGTGGTGGAGGGGCTTGCAGCGGTGGGGAGAGGTGCAACAAAAGTAGCTGCCCACCTCTGTGTTTGCACCTCTGTGATTAGCAGCAGCAATAAGTATCCTGAACAAAGATCCCCGAAATTTGAAGAACAGGATACTTTCAGCCCACTCTGGCCTCTACACTCTGTGCAAGCTGGTATTGGAAAAGTGCTCAGCTGCCTGTATTATGAGATAAATAGTACTTTCTCATAATAATAATGGGTTCTGCTGGTACTATTTCCACCCAAGGAAGTCACCCAGGTTCTCTCTTCATGCCTGTCTATGCAGTGCTCACCCTTCCAGGAGTAGAAAATGGGCTAGGGGAGGAGAGTGGATTAGCTGCTACTGTACTAAGACCCGGAATTGACCAAAATTAACCTTGATTTACTGTCCGAGCCTCCCCCTGAAAGTTGCAAACCTTCATTAGACTCCAGAGTTTCAAAATATCAATAGTTACACAAACCAGATTCTGCCAGTGTATTTGTTGTCTATCAGGGAGGATTCTTGGTGCTCCTTACTCTGCCATCTTCCCACAATCTCTGGGACAAATTATTTTTAGTTAAGGGGTTATTCTGAAAGCTTTATCGAAGTCAGTTTAAGTTATAGTAACCAAAAAAAGAAAAGCAATCTTACATTTGTATAGTCCTCATAGTACTTTATATATTATCATGTCTCCCCGTCCTTTCTGCTCTCCTACATTCCATCCCTCTTCCCTTCTGTCCTTCTTTCAAAACCAATTTAGGAGACAGCTCTTCCTGTCTAACCCATGTGAATTAGCCATTGAATTCCTCTGATTTTGTCTCCTTTTTAACTGTTGGCCATTTTCCTGTCAACTCTTTCCTGAGAAGGAAGAAATAGGAGATGGATTAACTGCTGAATGGACTTAGGTATTATCATTGGATTCATATTTCCTGTGTTCTCTCCAGTCTTCTTCCTTTTGGAGATCCCAGACAATTGAGATAACTGAGTGAAGTTTGTTTTTGCGACCTCTAGGAAACAGGAGAAAGGAAGAAATATGGAAGAGGGAAGATACAATGAAGCCAATGTAGACATTGTTAAGAAATTTATTTGCAATTCTTATTTTTTGTGTTTTTTGTTTGTTTTTTAAATAACATCATTCCTTAGATAAAAATGCAATCTTACAGGAATATACAATAGTGTCTCACACAGAGATGACCCTGAAGCTCTCCTTGAAGGGTTGCCCCTTCTAGGTTCCCTGGCCTTTCTCGAGGGTGAGAAGGCCATCAGGCGAGGCCTCTGACAATGGGATTATTTGAGGATTACAAACTGTACAATGATATTTACAACAGTAAGACTGTGAAGTCGTGGAGCCTGGAGGGGAGGATGTGGGGGTGTGTAGGGGTGTGGGGAACAGTGACAATGGAGGCAGTGCCCATCTTTCTGTGCCTCTCTGATAACAGGCATGATACAGATTGGTTTGGCGGATGAAGGTGGGTCTGAGCAGGAGGACACGAGGAGAGGGGAGCTTTATCTGGAGCCTTTCACTGGAGGAAAGTTTTGCATGGTAGCTCTGGTGGATTAAAATGAAACAGCAATGTTATGAGAGTAATAGACCTTTCAGTGCTTCACCAATGGGGAATCTGTCACCCTATTTCTTAATGAGCGTGTGTGTTTTGCCATGGGTTATTCTCATCCACTACCATCACAGACTTGTCCAGACATGCTCATCTCTGTTTCCCATGGCCTCATTGCAAGGCCTCATTCCCATCAGGCTCTGGGAGAACAGCATGCATTCTGGGCAGGACAGGACATGGAAATGGGGTGGTATATAATCTGGCTGGGATTCAAGAGATGGATTTCAGGTGTGGGGATGGGCTGCAGCTGGATGCATAGGTGGCCTGAGCAGGAAAAGAGGAGGTGCGCACAGCTTTGGGATGCTGGAGACACCTCCTGAAGGAGATCTTTTTGCACAGGACTGTGTGTTTACAAATCGTCTTCCCTTGATGTGCAAGTTCTTTCCTTTCCCCCTTTTAAACATTGGTATAGTTTCTCCATGTTGGGAAGTCTTGGGGTTGGGTGCTATGTACAGGACCCAGTGACCCACTCTCTTTTGCTTCTTTTCACTCTATAGGAGAACCTTCTCTTTTCTCCTGGCCAGTGGCCAGGAGAGGTTTCCTCAAGGAGGTCCCTGAATCCTGCAGCCTCAGGTTCCTTGGCAAGGGAGTCACTGCTTGGCCTGGTGCCTGCTCACTTCTTTTTCCTAATTCCCTTGGTAATAAACTTGAGATCTCTAAGAATTCCATAACGGGAATTCTCCAGACCCAAACAGTGAATAAGAATCATTCTGTCCATTTCTGCATTTCCTCACATAGAAATGACCCACTCTTAAAAAACCTACAAGCTCTTCCACCCAGAGCTTTTTGATAACGACCTTGGTTTGAGGTGCATGAGTGAATTTTAGAAATGAATGTACAATGTATGTCTGATTCACACCAGGGGAAGTGGCACGGTGCCCTTTCTGGGATCCCTACAAAGTCAAATTCCTTAGATTCTGAGAATTGGGGTGCATGGGATGCCCTGAAAAGGTGGGGGTGTCCCTGTGTCGCAGCCAGTAACCTATCTGAAGGGAGAGGACTTGGCTCTGGTGACGTAACATTTCAAACCTCAGTGTAATTACTTAGTCTTCATCTTTTCCTCCTCATTCTTAGTAGAGATGTGGGAGAATTTTCATGAAAAATGCTAACTCTGACTCCTCTCGGATGTGTTTACCCTTCATCCACTCAGCTGCAAGATCCAGAGTGCCTGGAACGCTTCTCTAATACCCCACAAAGACCACGGATCTTTGCCACTTCAGCTACTTTGGCTCAAACCTCTTAAAGTCATCCCAGGTAAAAGTGTTGATTGTAGTATTCTCTCAATGTACATAAATAGAATGTATCTCATAATAACAGGAGCTTCTGATGGTACTACTTCCACCCGAGGGAGCCACTCTGCTGCGCCCTCCTTGTCTGTGTATACAGTGCTCACCCTTGCAGGAGCAGGAAAGTCCCTTATCTAGAGCTCAACCCCAGCCCTTGTGCCTTAAAGGTGTGTGTCCTAGGGAGGTGGTTCAAGCATCCCCCCCAGTAATGTGGAGATGTGGCAGAAACCCATTCACCTGTTATACTGGTATCTGGCTCCACAAAGAAGCGTTTCATTGCTTTGACGTAAAAATAAATTGATGAATGAAGTTAAGCCCAGAAGTGGCTTCACAAAGAGGCTGTGTAAGCATCTGCCCATGGGACTCCCTTCCACGCACCGTCTTTCTCACTAGGTGTTGGGAAAGACAGAGAGCTGGGGCCGGGGAGGGCAGTGGGAAGAGGAAGCTCTGCTTAGGGACAGGGAAAGGTGCCCCATTCCTGACAGTTGTAGGACTCTTCTCTGCCTCCTGTCTTCCCCCTCAACCTCCTCAAATCGTAGCCACTGGAGAACCTGGACTCTGGCAGCTACGGGCCTCCCTGTGAGTGAGGTTCAGGCTTCCCCACCTGTCTTTGCACAGGAGCCTGTGTCAGGTGGCACCTGGACCACATGAGGGGAGGGACATCAGCAGAGGGGGGTCAGGGCGGCAGACACCCTCACACACCGCCAGGTAGGCTGACATGGCTGGGACAACACCCCCAGATGGAACGTGTACTCTTCTCACCTTCCCAAATCCTTGAGATGTCAGCGGCTCCACCACACGGATCACTGTGGGTGGGTGAGCTGAATACGTCCTTCCATGAACTGGGAAGAGACCCAGAGGGAGTCAAAATATGCCCTTTTCTTGCCTCCATTCTCCTCCCAGTCCTCCCTGTGCTGACATTTGCCCCAGAGGCAGGTCTTCATTAAAACATGGAATTGGCCCGGACTGCGTCAGCAAGTATTTGCTGCCCCTGGAGTTTAAAGAGGTCTTCTGGGAGTCAGCAGCCCCTGTTGTGGCCTCTTTGCTGAATTGTTTCTAAATCCTCAACAATGATATTTCAATTATTCTAGGCCTCTAGGGACGGAGAGGCCATCATCCTCCTTTGCCACCTTTCCCACGATGAGGCTAAAAACCCTGATGACCAGGGTTCCACTCTATCCCTGACCTACATCCTTGTTCTACTTCTTTGCCTTTAGGAGTGGTGGCTGTGTATCTTCAGGACTCCATAAAGTAGCCACCATCCTTTGGGTGACTTCCAAAGTCCTCATTTTCAAGGTGTCCCTATTTCTCAGGACATGAACTTGGGCATGGAAAGGGCTGCGTTTCCTGAGGTTGCCCCCCGTGTCTTCAGCTGCACAGTCAGGAGACATGCTGGGTGGAGAAAAGCTGGGAGAAAAAAAAACAGGCAGCTTCACTCCAGACAAGCACCTGGAATTTGGAACTGGGAAACAGAATGAGAGTCATTGCCTTGCTCTTTTGAGTGGATTTCCCAGAGTGAGACCTACTGGATTAAGAAGGAGGAAAGGGGTTATAATAATACCTTCTGAATCAAAGCTGGGAAAAATTCTCTAAGGTCTGGAAATGAAAGAGGCAGGGCTGGTCAGAGGACAAAGAATTAAGCTGACCAAACTGCAGACCTTAAACTGTTTCTTCAAGTCCCTTGGGCCCTTAGCCCCTGGCTGTTTTCTCCTGCCACTTGGGGGCTGTCAGGAGGGGTATGGAAGATGTGACAATTATGTTTTATAAGGTCATGGGGAAAATTCCATTTTAGGTGGAGAGTAGACATCACTCAGAAAACTGTGGATGCGGTTCATTGGTGTCACTACTTGTGCCAGTCTGTTCTGATGACAGGCATCGTACACCAGTCTTATTCTAGATCGGAAGATCAGTCTCGGACAGTCCTCCCGTCCTAGACAGGGAATGCCCGTGTGTACCTCCGGGTAGAAATCTTCGGAACTTTATAAAGGATGATACCTAAACTCAATTTCTAGAGGACCTTGGTGGCACTGAAAAGGAATCAAGAAAGTCTGGATGACTTCGGTGTGGATACCCATAAAGAAACTCTGTTTCTAGACTGTGTTAACCAGGGAGTATCAAGTACATTTCTCCACTTTTTCATGAATCAGTCCAGCAAGCTGTCATAGAGGAATGGGCTGTCCCTTATTTTAATTTCTAGCTTACTTATATATGTGCCAAGAGGGGCTGAGGGAACACTAGGACTGAAAGAGATTTAATGGGTCAGTTCTGGGGGAATGGTTGGGTCCAGTTTTCCCCAAAGCAGTCCCTTTTCAGCCATCACTGTTGATATACATTTGAAGGACACAGCACCAAAAGAGTGATGTTCTAGGGAGATACGTGAGCATCAGAGATGCCCCTACAAAATCTGTTCCCACCCCCACTGTGATCTCCGGATGCCTCTTCCCCTGTCCTGGCCTCCTCCTCAGCAGCACAAACATTAGGGCAAGCCTGAAGGAAAGGCTGCTCCAGAGTGAGGAAGGGATGGAGAAAGGAGCACGCAGAGTTGACTTTCAGATGGATCAGGGTTTCACCCGTTCCTTTCTCGAGCCCCTGCTGTCCTCGCTGGGTAGAGCGGAATCCTGAAGTGAGGATGCCCCTCCCTCCAAGCAGCCTGACTTTAATTTTATCCTCCCGGTTGGTGTACACTTTCCTAAGGAAGCCAACGAGAGAAGTCTGTGTGGTGGGAGTGAAGGCAAAGTCAGCCACCTCTTCCGTGGGGGATGCGGATGCCAGCCCGGTGACTGAGGGCTGGTCAGAACGCCTCCCTACGCCTAACAGTGAAGGGCTGTTCTTGGAGAAGTACCAAATCAGATGACCAGAGCAGAGTGGACAGTGAAGCCTGGAATAAAATAGGTCCTGGTCTATCACAGCAAGAGGCGGTACGAACATACCCAGCAAATGATTTTGGAAAAATTGAGGCAAACGGAAGCGAACACAAGATATGCAAAACAGTAATGTCCAAACCTGTTTGTGGAGAGCAGAATAATGACTACACTGGTGATACCTTTGCTCATTGTGCAAATTAGAGAAAACTTGTTCCCTTCCCCCAACCACATATAGAAAAGCACTTAAGAGTTCAAAGGTAAAGCTTGTCACACTCCAAATACAAAATGATTTACTTTACATGCAGCAAAATATACAAGAAGTGAATCCGAAAACCAACTTAATTCAATTCATTATATTCGCTTGGCACAATTGCAATTCAGTTTTAAAAAAATATTTGAAAAATACTGAAACTGACCTGAATTCAAGTATAACGGTTTCTTCAACAGAAACATTATCAATGCAATAAAACATTACACGGAATATAGTGAAGCAAAATGCCTTCTTGTGTTTTTCCCTTAAATTTCTGTGTCTTTTTTTTAAAATACAGTTTTAATGCCAACACAACTCACAATTGTATTTTTAAATGAATATTATTGCATTGTTTTTGCATATCTTGTGGGACAGAAAATGCAAAGAGTTACTGATTCCCATTTCAGAAGCAGAGACAGTGGTTTGTTTTTGCTTTCAAATGGCCCCAGATTCAGATCTTCTCACAGCTAAACCAGAAAGGGGGGACTGCGTAGTCACTGGTGTGCACGGGCACATGGTGTGGGTGCATATACATAGGCAGGACATATGCACACAGACAACCCACCACACACACACGCGTCGCACACACTCGGAGACTCTCGCGCATGCTCCTCTCTCCCAAACCCACCTGTACACCCAGCATTAAAAGGAACCCAACTCTATCACCCACATGTGCAAGACCACATCAAGTGCATTGCAATTACCTTTCCATGAGAAAACCGAACCAAACCAGAACAAAAATAGGTTGCTACCTAAGGAAATGATAACAAATTATTGGGCATACACAATGGTTGGTAAAACTCTCCTGCAGCGGCTTCTATTGAACCTCCGTGGAAAAAGGAAACCACAACCGTTTAAATAATACAAGAAAACCAAACCGGATGTACATTGGCAAAAGTGAAAACAGAAAGGTGAGGGGGCTACAGGACTTTGTAAACACTCTTCTTCCTCCCCTCCCCCTGGGAAAACAAAATAAAAAATAAAAAAAACCCAAAACCAAAAAGAAACTGCAACATGCTGTCAAGAAAAGTGTCAAACCACAAAACAAAAGAGCGCTCAGCGGAAGCTCAGCACCACCTGGTTGCGCGGAGCCGGCGGCCCCTTCCCGGCGGCGCAGCTCCTCCCTTGCGCTGCCTGCGGGCCGGCGGCTAGCCGGGAGCTCGGCGTGGCCCGTGCCGGTCGGGGGATCCCGTCGCAGGTGGGCAGGGGCGGGTCGGGGTGAGCGGCA
This sequence comes from Macaca nemestrina, assembly GCF_043159975.1. Lineage (NCBI taxonomy): Eukaryota > Metazoa > Chordata > Mammalia > Primates > Cercopithecidae > Macaca > Macaca nemestrina. Next base: position 140,564,540 of record NC_092134.1, read on the forward strand.
CCATGGCCGGCCCGACGCCCATCCCCAAAGCTCCGCGCCCCTGACGGCCGCCGCCTCCCTCTCCGGGCCGGGCTGGGGTCCTCCTGGAAGTCCTGCCCCGCTCCCTTCTCCAAATCCGCGGGACCCTGGCTCTAGGGAGACAGCGAGGCTCGTACAGAATATGTGCAAATGGTTTCTACAAGCAGAGTCGAAAGACACCCGTTTGCTGTAGGGTCCTTTGGGTGAGGGCGCGCGGGAAGCCGGGGTGCTCTCCCCGCATTGGCGTGGCTGGGCCCGGGGCCTGCGGGCTGGGAGAGGGCAGGCGCCTTCCTCGCGCCCCGGGACCCTCGCCGTCTCCTCTCCCCGCCTCTGCAGACGCAGCCGGGCGCCTTCCTCCCGGAGGGCGGCTCGCGCACCCAGGCTCCGCGTCTTGTCCCAACAGAAATGAATGAAGACGCTGTTCCGGTTAACTCCAGGTCACGAGAACAGTGAGGCACTTCTGAAACGAACCCATTAGGAACATTGAAACAAATAAAAAAAGCCCGCATCTGGCAGCGCCCACTACAGGCTGCTGACGTAGACCCTGCTGTCCTGGAGCTCCTCCTCGCTCAGGCGCCCCCGCGCGCGCGCACAGCCCGCGTCCTCTTCGCCCCCGGCTCGGTCCTGCCCCGCGTCCCTGCAGTTCACAAAGGGTAAGAGGGCGCCATTGGGGCTCTGCGGGGCGCCCCCGCTGAGGATGTTGTCGGCCGCGCTCTCCATCTCCTCTATGGTCATGTCGCAGGCGTCCGCCAGCTCCTGGGTGGTGACCTCGATGAACTTGGGATCTTGAGCGAACTGCCCCAGTCCTTCAGAAATCAAGACCTGAAGGAGCGGGGTGGGAGCCATGAAGAACCAAAGGAACATTATTCCTGGAGCCCAGCTCTTCTCTTGAGGGCTAGAGCCAGGGGTATCTGGTGGGTCACTCGGGGAAGTGTGCCTGCGCACGTGGACCTGTGTGTGTTGGGAGGGGCACCCACAGGGAACAAGTAGAGATGGAGCATCTGCCAAAAGAATTAGGGATGTGCAGGCCAGAGAAGTTTTGGCTGGGGTGGTCAAACACTGTCATCAAATATATAAAGACTTGCTAATGGCCCAGCACCGTGGCTCACACCTGTCACCCAGCACTTTGGGAAGCCCAGGCAGAAGGACTGCTTGAGCCCAGGAGTTCGAGACCAGGCCCAGGCAACACGAGGAAACTTCGTCTCTACAAAAAATTTTATAACAATTAGCTGAGCGTGGTGATGCACACCTGTGATCTTAGCAAGGCCAGAGGCTGAGGTGGGAGGATCATTTGACCCCAGCAGCCCCAGGCTGCAGGGAGCTGTGACTGCACCACCTCACTCCAGCCTGGGTGACAGAGTGACAAGTTGCAGGGAGCTATGACTGCACCACTACACTCCAGCCTGGGTGACACAGCGAGACCCTGTCTCAAAAACAACCAAAACAAAACCCACAGTAGGCTTGGCTCTCAGAGGGACCAGGGAGGCTGCCCTGCTGCTACCTCAGCAGATCCCAGCCTGCCTCTCTCCCTTCTGACACCCACCGGACCTTTATACTATTCTTTCAGAGAAACTGTTCTCCCTGGTGAAACTGCTGAGACAGGCCCACTGCCCATTGCCTGCCACCGCCTTTCTAGGGGTGAGGTATGTGTGCAAACACGGTGCATGACCCTGCCTTGCTTCTGCTGGGAAGGGCCAGCCAGTGACCCTCAAACTTCTCTGTCCTCCCCACCGGCTGCTTAGTGCCTGGCTATGGGAAAATCGGCTCCTGAGCCAGGGGGTGGGGGGAAGCTGAGTGCAGCCTGGCACTCACTCCTCCCAGGCATCTGTTTGTCTTGCTCCTTGCCCACGCCACTTATTCTCTCCTTACCCTGCTTAGTTTTTCTTTGGCACTCCTGACCTTCCTGATGTGTTATGTATGTGTGTGTTTATCATCTGTCTTTCCTCACCATGATGCGAGCTCATGAGAGCAGAAGCTCTGTTTCTCAGCTGTGTCCTTGTACCTAGAACAGCGCCTGCACATGGTAGGCCCTCATGGGAGGTCTGTGAAATGAATGCAGGATGACCAAGGCCACAGGAATATCAGACTTTGAGAGGTAAACCTTGGAAGCCACCTGGTTTAACTCCCCGCCTCCTGCACGACAGCCTGATGTCCAGGTGAGCACAGTCTCTGCTTGGCTATGTCTGATGATGGGGGGCTCACTACTTTTCAGGCAAGCCCCTCTCATTTGGAAGAGCTGTTGGGAAGGTCTTCCTCATGTGAGCTGAAATCTGCCTGCTGGTGGGCTGAGCCAACTGCTCTGGCCTGCCACCCTTTCCCCATTCCACCCGTTTCGAGGTGTAAGAGGTGTTTTGTACCCTCCATAGTCAACTCCTCTCCAGGGTTTCTTCCGTAACTCCCTGAACCGGTTCTTCTAGGACATGGTTTCTAGGAACCTTGCCATCCTGGTCATCCTCTTTTGGGTTTGTTCCAGTGTGTCAAAGGTCCCTCATAATGTGGTACCAGGATGGCACTAGACGCTCTGACCAGGCAGAGCACCGTGGGACTGAAAGCTCTCTTGTTCTAGACTAGTGGCTCTCAACCTGGCTGTACATTCAAATTATTGAAGAGCTTTAACAATCATCAGTTAATTTGTCCTGGGTTTCCAAAGCTCCCCAGGTGATTCTCACGGGCAGTCAGGCCTGAGCACCTCGGATCTTGCCTGTCTGTGTATAAAGGCAGCCAGGCTCACATTTGCATGTTGAGCAGCTGCAGCACAGATGCCTCTGGCCGGGATAAGCTGCTCAGTCCTTTCTGTTGCCCTCTGCAGTGGGCCTCGCCTCAAGAGAGCCCATAGCCTCTTGTGCAGTCATGGCTTTCCGCATCCCAGCCCTCGTGCAGCCCTGAGAGGGAGGGTCTGTCCGGCTCAGATACTGACTGCAATGAATTTGGCAAGAGCCAGGTGCCACCTTCTCAGCTCCGCACGCCAAGCCCCCTTGCTGCCCGTGGCCTCTCCCCCTGCCCGTCTGTGAGTCACCTACCGCTTCCACCAGGCTGCTGGCACTGCCGTGGAACTGCCTCCCCGGGGCCCCAGCCTGGCTGGGCACCATGAGGGAGACGGGCCGGGCTCTCCGGGTGGTGTTGCTGTCCCCGCCACCGGGGGTGGTCTCAGCCCAGGAGCCGCAGTGGATGGACGGGAAGCTGCTGTTGAGTTTCTCACTGGACTCGGCGCCCTCCAGCCGCAGGGTGGGGATGGGCTGTGGCGGCCAGCCTCGGCTGCCAGGTGTGGCCGGGGGGGTGGCAAAAGGCCTGGGGAATGAGGCAGGGGAATGGCTTCTCTGGAGGAGGGGGCTCAGGCCTGCCACTGCCAATGCCTGTGGACACACAAGGAGTGCGAGTTAATAGGAGTGGCCGACCCCAAGCAAGGCAGGGCCCTGCTTCTGAGCAACCACTGCTTTGCAGCTGCTGCGTCCAGCTAGCTCCACCTGCCTGGCATTCACATGCCATTGTTTCCCCCTCTCGGTTCCTTCTCAACCTGGCATGACTTTCAACCATCTCAAAACACATCTTAGGATCATCTGGGTCTGAAGTGATCTCCTTCTCCTATAACTTCTGAAAGCCGGGATTGGGTGGAGTTGTGGTAACCTGCTTTTAGCCCTGGCCTGGTCACCTGCCAGCTGTGTATTCTCTTGCTCTTGGTTTTGTCCTCAATAGAATGGAGAGCAGGGTGAGGCCCGCATGTCTGTAAAGCCAGAGAACAAATGCTCTCTATCCATCCCCGCTGTGGGGCAGGTGTGAGGTTCAAGTGCAATGAGGTCTGCGAAGAAGCACTGTGCACCTCACAAAGAGTTGGGAAAACCAGTATTTGTGGTTTTAGTTCTTACAGTTAATGGGGCCATTCATAACGCCCTGCCAGTGTCCAGCTCAGGTTGTCTTTGAACTGTTGTTAAATCTGGTGCTGTATTGTGATGAAAAGATTCACGGCCGGGCGTGGTAGCTCACGCCTGTAATCCCAGGACTTTGGGAGGTCAAGGTGGGCGGATCACCTGAGGTCGGGAGTTCGAGACCAGCCTGACTAACATGGAGTAACCCTGTCTCTACTAAAAATACAAAATTAGCCAGGCATGGTGGCGCATGTCTGTAATCCCAGCTACTCAGGAGGCTGAGGCAGGAGAATGGCTTGGACCCGGGAGGTGGAGGTTGCAGTGAGCCGAGATCGTGCCATTGCATTCCAGCCTAGGCAACAAGAGTGAAACTCTGTCTCAAAAAAAAAAAAAAAAAAACACCAAACAAACAAACAAAAAAGACTGATTCACATGGTGCGCCCTCTGTCCCTGAATGTTCTTGAGCATCCTGAGGGTCGGGACCAGGCCTGCCTGGCTGTTGCCATGACGACCTGCCCAGGCAGAGGCTCTGCAGGGTGAGCTGCTCTGACGGGATGTGCTCCCGGGAGAAAGCGACACCGTGGTGGGGAAAGCCCACCTGTAGGGTCACAGAGTACAGGAGGAGAAAGAGACGAAGAAGAGAGTTTCGTGCCTACCAGTACGACAAGAACAGATAAGTGAAATCGACTTCTAGAAATCTTTTAAAATAGCACACACAGTGTCCCCACATCCTTCCACCTCCTGCCCCGGCCCATGGTGGTCCTCAGCCTGGGGCTCCTGGCTGCCTGGGAATCTGAGAAAAGTGTAAGGCCATATTCATTATTTCAGAAAGCCCAGTGGAAGTCAACGCCACACAGGCTAAGAAAACCTGTTTATTTCTTGGAGCTGAAGTACTATCAACTCAGCCAAGCCACACTGGCCAGCTCATGCTGATTATGAGTTTTGATTGGCAGTTGAATACCTCTGGGTACAAAGCATAAGTCCATTTAAAACACAGGTCCATGCTATAAGAGAGCATATCTTTAAAAAGGTCAGAATGTTGGGAGACCCAGGTTTAGGCCTCAGTTTGGCTGGGGTTCATAGACTGGCCTCATATGACACTGAAGCTGACCTCAGTTTGCCTGGGGTTCATAGACTGGCCTCATATGACACTGAAGCTGACCTCAGTTTGCCTGGGGTTAACAGACTGGCCTCATATGACACTGAAGCTCAGAGATACTACGGTAAGTTTGGTCCTGGCATCTTGGATTTCACTATCTCAGCTGGAGTCAGCCATGCCAAGAGACATTTCCTTATGAAATCTCCCTGGACCTGCTTTCTGTGGATGTCATTCCCTACTCATGGCCATGCTGCTGGTGGGTTCTTTAATCACTTCTCTATGTCACTGGATGGACTTTTGTGCAGCACCATTTCCAGGTATGTTCAATCTCTAGGTACAAGTGCATCTTCCTGAGTGCCCTGCAGCATAGGCCAGTGTCAGGGGAGTCAGTGGCATCTGTGGCAGCCTAAGAAGAAAGCTCAGGTGGAAACCACAGCTCTGGGTCCTCAGGATCACACAAAGAGCTCCTGTGCACCAGCACTTCCTAGGCCCCCACCCACGATGCTGCAGACCTTGCTGCGGCTCTCACCTGCACAGGAGTGCGAAGCCTTGCAGGCATGGCTCTTAGGGCAGGGGCAGGAGGTGCCAGCCATCTGAGACAGGCAAGACCCACTGAGGTCTTCAGGATTTGTCCGTCACCCCGGGGACTGTCTGGCCTGCTAGCAGGAGACAGTGGCCTGTCCAAAAGTGTGAGCTACCTGATGATGAACCAGATGCAAGGGCAGGACTGTCTTCTGAGAGATGTCTCCCCCTCGGTCCTTCTGTCGCTTCAGACATTCCAGGTGGAAGGAGGCCCTTCGACCTGCAAAGCCAGCCAGAGAGCCAGGATCAGGGCAGGAAAACAGGACGCTGGCCTGTGACGGTTTACACTCTGGTGGGGTGCCAGGAGCAGTAACTATGGCCCGAGACACCCCTCCTCTCCCCTCCCCTGGTCTGAGACGTGTTCTGAAGCATCTGTCCAGGGCTCATCCCTGCACATCCTGCCTTTGGATTGTTGTTTCCTTGCTTTGGAAATCCCCCGACTCTGTGGGGCTGGTTTGAGGCAGGCCACAATGGTTTCTCAGTCATCCCTGAGTACCTGACCGGCGTTCTCTTGGGAGTTACCACCGGCCACATCTGGAGAGCGAGGGGTGCATTTACCTAGTGAGGCGGAGCGGAGGAAACCCCTCTTTGGGGATTGCCGCATGTCCCTCTTGTCCTCCTCTGGGAGCGTCAGTTGCCGATTTTCGTCATCCTGGTAGGACAGCCTGGAACAGAGAGCTCTTAGGGCTTGTTCCTGGAGGCTGAGAAGTGGCCACCCACAGGGACAGCTGCACCCCCGGAAAGCACTTTGATCCTTAGTGAAGGGACGCCCGCTTTGTGCTTACAGACAGGTTTGGGGAATAGCCACCCCAAGAAGTTCTGGCCTGCCCCTGGCGTCTTCCAGGCCTGCTCAGTGGGAGTTGCCAGCTCCCCACCCGCAGCCTGTCTCGTGAGCCTGCAGTTCTGACTTGGGGCATTGAAGGCACTCTGGGGTCAAAGGTGTTGAGAAAGCGGAAAGAATCCTAGGCCCATGAAGTTCTTTTGGGGAATGGCCTTGGCTCCCGTGTTTGCATGAGCTGATGCTGTTTTCCCCAGTGACTCTTAACTTTAGCCCAAACTTATCCCTACCCCCCGATTTCTCCCTGCCCTGCCACCCCCTCTTCAGCAAGAGCACATAAGCAGCTGCCTACAACCACTCTACAGTCACTCAGCAGGTGAACAGCAGGGCTGTGAGGGACCTCAGGGGGCATCTAGTCTATGGCTTCCAGGCCTTTGATAGAGACTCAATGAGAAGTAGATTTGACACCTTCCCTTCATGCACAGACACAGCTGATGGAATGAAACCTCATAGCCTTTGGTTACCCTCGGTGCACGCATTGCACCCTCGTGAGTCCACTTTAGTCTGTTCTATTTTTATTGGAATCTTGATTCACAATCCCTGCTGGGTCAGCCTGGAGTCCAAGAAGCACCGTTGCATTCCAACCTCATTCCCAGATGAGACCACTGACTCGCTGGTCCCTGGTGCCACCCCACACCTCTGAGGGTCACTCCATGCCTGCTCGTGGCAAAGCACAGAGACTTGGATAATTTATAGACGTGCAGGAATGCTGGTTGAGTGTAGACTGCAGTATTTATGCCTTCTAGCCTTGCTCTTATTCTCAGCTAGGTAAGGCCTCCCTATTATATTTTGTTCTTACACAAATCACCCCCACTCTTGCAGACCCAGCTTCCGTTTCACCTTGTGCATGGTACCAGTTAAGGTCACCCTGCCCTCAACTTTCGCTGAACGCCTGTACCCCTGGGAGTTGTACCACTCTGGGGGTAGTGAGCAACTCTCCATGTTATCTTCCTCTCCTGAGACCCTCTTAGATTCCTAGTTTGTGGAATTTCCTTGAGGATGGAGACTGGATTCTTAAGGACCTAGCAGAGTGCCTGGTGCACCAAGCACTCTAGAATAACCAAAAAAGGTTAAAATACATGCTCTTCTGATTTCTAGGGTAGGCAGTCAGGCATTCGTTTGTATTCTGTAAAAATCAACTTAGAGAATATTATCTCATAAGGAACTTCAGGTATTTCTCCTGGTTTTACATTGTCTGTGTTTTGCTGAGTCAGAAAAGTAGGCCTGTCACCCCCACCGCCCCGTTTTGCTGATGGGGACACAAAGGCACAGGGTGGTTGAGGGATTTGTCAAGAGTCGCTGGTTGGGACTCTTTCCGTGCTTTTCCTTACTCACTGGATTCTTCTTTCTATGCTGGGGAAAAGGAGGCGCTTCTGCTACTCTTCCCATCCAGTTCCTGAGCAGAAAGCACTGGACCCCAGGAAGCCACATGCTGTGCTGGCCTGGCTGCCGCTCTCCCTACACCCCCACAGTGGGGAGCCTGGTGCCCCCTCCCACCACCTCCAGCCACACCTTTCCTGTCTTCAAAAGCCTGCAAGGCTAGTCCTTCCTCACTCTAAAGTCCTCTCAGGAACTGAAGGGACTGACATGCTGAGACGGGTCAGTGAGTGCTTCGTTCCCGCCCTGGGCCCCCGTGGGCTTCCTCCCTGTCTGCATCAGCAGCTCCGGGTTCCCCGGTGGGGCTGAGGACACACCCTGCATGGTGCCTGGCCACGCTTAACGGTGCTGCTCTTCCAGAGTGGGACAGTGGCTCCCAGCAGGCGGCACAGCCCCCCAGCATGCCAGGTTCTTGACATGCCTGCCCTCCAGCTCAGAAAATAATAGAGAAGTGGGAGCTTCTCTCTAAACCCCTGGACAAGTGTCCATCCCAGGAGCAGGCACACCTGCCGCTGGCCTGCCCATCCCTCCAGGGGGCCCATTTTCAAGTGTCTGCGTGCAAGTCCATGGGACCCAGGCATTTCCCCTGGGGAAACCCCCATGCCTCAGTTTCCCTTTCTACAAAATTGAAATGACATATGCCCTGCCTGCCTCAGAGGCCTGTTGTGAGTCACAAATAAAGTAACAGATGAGATGGGGCTTTGAGGGTGAAAAGAGCCAGAAAAGCTTCTGAAACAATGTGTCTCAAACCTCTGTGGATGTCACCCACAGTCCTAAGACGTTTCACAAGGCGGTCCCCAGATACACATCTGTGGGCCATTAAGCCAGTGTTTCACAGCACGTGCTTACCTTTGTGACATTTGGCGCGTTCTGATAGTTTCTATTGTGCTGTGCTGTGCCTGCTTTTAAGGGCTAGTCATGAGTGACCAAATGAATGTCACAACCTTCTAAAGAATCTAGATCTGCAGCTAAAATCCTCCAAGAATTCCAGCAAGGAGAAGAAACCTCAGGCCTGGCTTTGCCACCAGTGCCCTCTTCTGGGCAGCTTTATTATAAGCCGTGTCTTGAAACACTTGTGTGATTGTCAATAGATGTATGTGTGCACTGAGTCTCACCAGAAAATGTATTTATGACTGTGTCATACTGCCTAAAATGTTTATAAAACAATGTTCAGAAATTTTCCTGGTGAGGAAAGACCAAGCTAAAAAGGGCATTGTGTGTGTGTGTGTGTGTGTGTGTGTAAGAGAGAGAGAGATGGGGGCTCCCATTTCACTGAGGAGATGAGAAATACGGTGCAGATGTTTTTTCTATGATCTCCTCTCCTCCTGCAATCAGCCCCAGAGAAGGGATCTCAGGCACCTTCCCCTGCCTCCCCAGATTTGTTCCCACACTTGGGTCAGCCTCGGCAGAGGGCAGCAGAGCTCACATGTCTGTGGAGAGCAGGCTGGGCTCACTGCAGGCCTCCGCGTCATGGTTCATCTTCACTTCATAGGTCTCATCCTGAGACGTCTCCTCCGGACCCACCATGGCTGTCTGGCTCTCCCCGGAGTGGCACCTACAATATCCAAGATGAAGAAAAACATGAGGAACCGCTAACCTCCTCCCCTTCCTTCAGCAAGTAAAGCAGCACACACGCACGCACATGCATGCATGCACACGTGCACAAACACAAGCACACACAGGTGAACAGGCATACGGTTGCTGGTGCTTTGTTCTCCTGTGATTGCCGATGGATCCGTGGAAGTGTTAAGATTAGAGTGAGGGTCCCGTTTGGGAGAAGGATGTCTGCTGTGGATCCAGGGAGATCTGAGTCCTGACCCCAATTCACTTACCCTCTGGTCCAAGTCACTTGGTCCACCTCATGCCTCAGTTTCCCTTTCTATGAAATTGGAATGACAGATGCCCTGCCTGACTTAGAGGCTGCCTCCCACTCACCCCCAGCTATGACACCTGCGTCTTTGGCATCTGGCATAGCTGAGAAGTCCCTGGCATCCTATTTTGATGGTGCCCTTGATTCTGACACTGGCACCCTGGGGTAAAGACACAGAGGAAGCCTCGCCTAGAGGGGTTTGCTCTCCTGAGCAGAGGGCAGTGAGCCTGAGTCCCTGCTAAGCCTGAATCCCTCCTGAGCTCCAGACCCTCCCACACCAGGGCGTGGCTTTCCCTGCTGGGACAGGGTCTTCTGCTCACTGGGTCATGTCTTCTTTAGCTCTGGATCACGAGCTCTTCCTTTTCCTGTCTGAGCTCAGCTCAGTGCCTCCCTCTGTCTTGCTTTCTATAGACCTTGCATGCTGGGCCCACTTTATCCTCAGACCCCCCTGAGGGCATCAGGGAAAGATCCTGGTCCATCGTCTCAGAGCCGAGTGCTAGATCAGTGCCCTGGCTCTGAACATCTCAGGCAGGGTGGAAGCAATTCTCTCTCGAGGAAGAGGAGGACTGCAGACTGCCACCCGCCCCGCAGTGGAAGGAAAGATGAGAGGCAGGAGCTCCAGGAGGATTGGGAGGGGAGGGAGGTGGAGTGGGCTTTGGTGAGGCACGGGGGGAGGAGCTGGAGACGCAGAGCAGCAGCAGGCAACAGCACTTCTGGGGGCCACCGGGCACAGGATGTGCTGGCCCATCCTCAGCACAAGCAATGAGGGCCTGAGCTGCCCTTAGCCTTGAGCTGCGACACAGGGATGAGGGAGCTGGGACGTGGGCTATGTTCCCCTTCTTAACCAAGCTGAGGCTTGATGCCCTGTGTGGTGTTTGTACCCACTGCAGTGGGCAGAGGGAACTGACATTTCACGAGCACTGACTGTGTGCTGGGCACTGTGCTGCGTGCTCTGCATGTAGTTTGCTATGTGGAGAGATGTATCTGTGGGACAAGGAAATCCCCTGGGGTCTCCTCCCCCAGCTCCTCTAAACATCCCTCTCCCCTTATGTCACAGAGAACAAAGCTTCATATGAAAATGCCCTTAGAGGGGGGAATTTAAGTCACCCTGAGATGCTAAAGACGGACATGGAGCCCTCTTTTAAGCAGAGGCTTCAGGAGGCCAGAGGGGAGAAGGGAGTGTGGGGACCCAGGACTTGAGTCCTCAAAGGCTGTGGCAGGGGGGTGAGGTTGCAGAGAAGGATGAGGCCCCCATAACAGGTACAGGCCCCCAAGACTAGATGCCTAGATTAGATCCTCTCCTATGCGAAGCCAGCCCTTCAGGCCAGCACCTAAAATCCAGTGCCGAGCACACTGCCTTGTGCACAGAAGGCGGCAGTGCAGGCCTCATGAGTTGAAGGACACCCCCAGTGCTGCTTCTGGGTGGCAAAACCAGCCAACCTTGCAGAAAGGAAAGCAGACAGGGAGATGGTCCTTTAAACTGGCCTGTCGTCTGACACAATTAAATGCCTGGGTCCCATGGGCTTGCATGCAGCCACTTGAAAATGGGCCCTCTGGAGGGATGGGCAGGCCAGCGGCAGGTGTGCCTGCTCCTTGGATGGACACTTGTCCAGGGGTTTATTTTTTTATTTTTTTTTATTTTTTATTTATTTTTTTTTTTGAGACGGAGTCTCGCTCTGCCGCCCAGGCTGGAGTGCAGTGGCCGGATCTCAGCTCACTGCAGGCTCCGCCTCCCGGGTTCACGAAATTCTCCTGCCTCAGCCCCCCAGTAGCTGGGACTACAGGTGCCCGCCACCTCGCCCGGCTAGTTTTTTTTGTATTTTTTAGTAGAGACGGGGTTTCACCGTGTCAGCCAGGATGGTCTCGATCTCCTGACCTCGTGATCCGCCCGCCTCGGCCTCCCAAAGTGCTGGGATTACAGGCTTGAGCCACCGCGCCCGGCCTGTCCAGGGGTTTAGAGAGAAGCTCCCACTTCTCTATTATTTTCTGAGCTGGAGGGCAGGCATGTCAAGAACCTGGCATGCTGGGGGGCTGTGCCGCCTGCTGGGAGCCACTGTCCCACTCTGGAAGAGCAGCACCGTTAAGCATGGCCAGGCACCATGCAGGGTGTGTCCTCTCTCAGTCCCACCGGGGAACCCCGGAGCTGCTGATGCAGACAGGGAGGAAGCCCACGGGGGCCCAGGGTGGGAGGGAAGTCCCACCATCCAGCATGTCATAGCAGTGCATCCTAGAGGCCAGGGGATCAGAGGACGAGCAGAAAAGAGTGAGTCGGCATAAGAGGTGCAGTCAAGACCTCCAGGAATGATCCTGTGCTGGGCAGAATGGGCCAGTGCTACAGACGGCGCCTCCCACAGCGGGGTGCCCTCCCCGGGAGGCTGGCTAAGGGGCTCCAGGGAAGCAATGGAAACGCCATTCCCATCTCAGCTGGGAGAAAGGCCAGGTTTGGGCAGAGACTTGGTAAAGGGCAGACAGGATGGTTTCTGTTGTGCAGCCAGAACGCATACATCTGAGGATCACATTGGGCCACTCAGGGAGCATGGGAGAGGAGAGGGAGAACCGGTGCCAGGACACTGCTGACTTGCCCTGAGCCTGCCATGTCTGATCAAGGGCAGGACTTGGGAGACAGCATAGTGCCTCCTGCTCTTGCTGGGGTCTGGGGCAGTGACCTCCTGGAAGCTTGAGGGGCAAGTGGCCGACCGAGGCCTCCGTCTCCTCCACTGTCTCCTGAGGGTTGCAACACGTGGGGTGGCCAGCGTCCCACTTACCTTTTGGAGCTGAGCTTCCACGCCACCTCCTGCACCCGGATGGCAGGGGACAAGGGGGGCCCATGGCCCTCCACAGTGCTGACCGTGCTGGGGTAGCCGGCAGGGCGAGGGAGGCGACCCAGGGCGGTGTTGTTGGCATTGTTGATGTTGGCATTGGAGCCGGTGGACGAGTAGCTGCTGGGGGTGAAGGTGGAGTCCACCAGCTTCTCGTGGGACGGCGACTCAGTGTCGCCCTGGCTGCTGCCCGCCTTGTTGATGTGCAGCGGGCGCTGAGTGGTGAAGGTCTGGGGGAAGGCGCTCCGGCCGTCGCTTTGGTAGTAGCTGACGTGGTTGCCAAACAGGCCACCGGCCCTCTGTAGGCAAGAAGGAGGGGCGGGTGGAGGAGAAGCCCCTCAGCACCCACTCCTCCCAGAGAACAGACTCCACAGCCAGGTCAGGGAAGTACAGGGCCTGGGAGGGAAGGCTGCCTTCTTTCGGGGAGGCACAGCCCTGCTGGGAGCCAGGAGCACCTGAGGACCTTCTTCACACCTGGCAGCTCCAGAGAGGGAGGGACCCGGAGTCTCAAGGCTCCAGGCTCCCCTCTGTGGCAGCTGGGAGAACCCACCCACCAGTGGGGATGGGATTGAGCAAGGGGCTGTCGCTGGTACAAGCTGCCCTGGAGGTTTCCAGTGAAGCCCCTGGGCTGGGGTGAGTTTCCAGGGCATGTCCAGGATGGTGGTCCCTAAGAGCAGCCAGCACATCGTGGGGGCGGGGGCTGAGAGAGCAACCAGAAGATTCTAACCAGATTAAAAAAATGGAAATCCAATGTGGTCACAGAGCTAAAAGCTGTGTTGGCCAAACGGTTTTGAATATGAAGAATTTCCTGCATGACGGTCTTTTTTCCCCTCGGGGACTCGGAGAGATTTAAAACCTGGAGCCAGTGTTTTTCCCCAGTATTCTTTTCCTTGTCCTGGGGAAGTGGGCAAGTAGCTATTTGCAAGGTTGGTCCAACCCTTGACCATCAGAACATCCCTGGGCCTTGGTGACTGAGCCTTTGGTTTCTGGGGTCTTGTCGGGTTGTGTCACCACCATGCCATGTCTCTGAGGCCGCTCAGTGATGAATGGCTCCCAGTGATAAGAATAAGGATGAGGAAGAGACGGAGCAGGGGCAGGATGGGCTCAGCTTGCCCCCTGTGTGTTCCACAGCCTGGGAACTGGGCCTGAGGCTGGGAGAGAGAGGTGTAAGCAGGGCCCTGCACAATTATGGCTGGCAGCTTATCCCTTGCTACAGAAGGATTTGTAACCAAACACCAGCGGGGTGAGGCAGGCAACACAAGTGAGTGATAAATGCCCCTCATTCCAGAACAGCCTTTTTAATTTTCACTATCGCAACTGCTGGGCAGCTTCAGTCTCCAGGAAAGGAGAGGGAAAGGGAAGGACTGGAAGGGTCTTCGAGATCTGGAGAACAGACGCTATGCTCCATCTCAAAGGGCAACCGCCACTAGGCTCCAGCCCTCTGCTGCCCTGTGGGAATGCAAGCTCAAAAGTGCCAGGTCTCCTGACTTTCCCAAGGAATGCCAGAAATCTTGATTTTGACCTGAATGTGCCAGACTTTCAAATATTAAACAAAACAAGCCTGCAGATTAGATGTGCCCCGGGGTGACCACTTTGTAACTTCTAATGTAGAAGTTTCTCCTAGGAAACATTTCACTTAGGGAGGGGGCTCCTTCCCACTTCACTGAGAGCCAGTGACACTGGGAGCCACTATTTCCACGGAGCCCTGCCATGGGATGGAGTCAGGCTTGGAAAAGGCAAAGGGGTGAGGAGACAGCGAATCAGGAAGAGCCTGGAAGTGGCCCTCTCCTCTGGTGCAGCTCTTTCCCCTGGACGTTCCCCGCAGAACCCCAGCCCACCCTCTTGCTCCAAACTGAACTTTATATAGAGGCCGAGAGTGCGCCATGGCACCACCCACCCTGAAGATGTCATCTTCAGAAACAGCGGACACAGCCTCCTTCATGGCCTTGTCCAGCTCCTCCTCAGCGGTGAGGTCTCCGGAGATGGCCCGTCGGATCTCAGGCCCGATGTCGTGCAGCGTGCGCAAGCCAGCCTGGAACCCAAGGGGAGGATGGTGAGGACCGTGCTCCCTTTCCTCCAAGCTCGCCAGCCAGCCATAGCCTCGGGCCAAGGCCTGTCCCTCCAGGGCCCTGGCATCCTCCACCCAGCCAGTCCACCCTCCGGAAGGTTTGTCTGCGTGTGAACTGGGGGCTGGGCTGCCCTCTGATGGAAGAATCCACTCGCCCATCCAGGAGGGATGAAGGCTCATTAGGAGGGGGCACCAGGGGTCAGGGGCTGTCATGGGAGCCTCAGTGAAGTGTTTGAGAGATCTGGGGGCTATGACAGCAGGCAGGACCATGGAGGGCAGTCGGTGGGTGGCAGGTGGGGAAGGGCACATCACCCCCTTCTCACAGCCATCTTTGGAAAGGTCTGGAGTTCTCTGAAAGGTTCCCTCTGCAGGGACCTGGCCTCCAGCCTGCTGAGGAGGGACTGGGACCCTGACTGGAGGTCAGAGGCAATGACCAGGACCTTCCTGGAGTGTGGGCCCACCCCCAGGCCCTCACCTGCAGAGACAGCGCGTTCCTCTGGGAGGGTTTGCCCACAAGACCCTGCTCTTTGCGCTTCTTGAATTTCCGGAAGTACTCCTGGATCAGGAATGTGGCGTAGAACTTGCCAACGGTGACCTCATCATCTGAGACGTATGGAGAGGGGAGAGGGGGTAAGAGGGAATTCAGTTGAACTTCATTCATTTTTTTTTTTTTTTCAGCATCCAAAACTTTCTAAAACTTTTTAGGTTTAATTTTTTTTTTGAGAGGTAGTACATTCACAAGGCTTAAAAAGAGAAAAAAAAATATATAAAAAGGCTTATGGTGAAAAGTCTCTCCTGCCACAGCCCTTATCTGCCTAGTCATCACCTCCTGTAGACAATCTAGTTTCTCGAGTATTTTCTCGGAGATTCTTAGTGCAAATTGGTTATGTAAATCATCAAACATATTCTTAGCCCCTGTTTTTTTTTTTTTTTAAGGAAAAGGTAGCCTATCATCAAAATTATTTCCCACTTTTTTTTTAAACTTTACTGATATTTGCTGACTCTTATTTGATTCCAGAGCTTCAAATGTCCCTCATCAATTGGCCCCTCTTCCAAGTGCAAATCAGTTCAGCTCAGCTTGGAGGGAGGGGCTGCTGGAAGGACGGCTTTCTTCCCATGGAAGTTTGGATTTTTCTTTCAAACCAGATTGGGTTTTTGTGCCAGGTGGCTTGGCTGCACCCCTGCTGGGCTGGATACCCAAGATTACATGTGACATCATCAGTCCCTGTCCTGGGAGTGAACCTGATGGTGGAGAAGCCATAAGTTCCTACAGCAAACATTTCATGCCTGGTAAGGAGCCCCTTGGGTCTACCTCCTGGTTCACTGTGAAGAGATGCAACGGGCCCAAGAGACAGACCTAGGGGCTGGTGAGGGTTCTCCTCCTACCTGTCCCTCCAAAACAGCCAAATCCATAGCAGTGATGACCCCTCCCTTCTCTGGCAAGCACTCCCTTTCCACATGGGAGGGAAAAACCCAGGGTCCCCTCTCCCGCATAGTCGGGAAGGAAGAACTGCATGGTGGGACAAGGTCCCCTGGGGCCTGGGTTTGAATCCTGAATCTGCTCTGGACTCTCCAGGTAACCTTGGGTCAGCAACTTAGCTTCTAAGAACTTTAGTTCCCTGAGCAAACTTCACAGAAATGTTGTCAGGATTCAATAAAATGATGTATGTAAAATATCACATGGCACTGGTGAGATTTTCACTTAGCCCAAGTCTGGCTTTCACTCTGGCAAGTGGTTCTTAACACAAGTGGTGTCGCCTCTTAAGGAGGGCACAGTAAATGTGTGGGATGGTTTTTAGTTGTCAGGGTACTGTGGGGGTGCCACTGGCATTCGGCAGCTCCAGACCTGTCCCTTGAAGTGCAGGCATGTTCTGCGATCGCAGCTTTGCACCCTGCAGGGCTTTCAAGTTTATGCCACACATCCATGATTCTGCTTAGGATTCTCTGAGCTCAGAACATAATTCCATTTTGCAAATGAACATAGGATATTGTTTTGCATGGTTTTAACATACCTAAAAATTTCCAGGAATACAACTGCTGTGTAAATTGACGAAAACTATACCTTGGAGTGTTTAAACTTGGCTGAGAGAGGTTCGCGTTTTGGAAAACTGGATTCCTGATGGCGATGCTCTTTGCGGTGTCTGGGTCACTCACTGTAAGTGTCATGTCATGGTTATTCTGCATACGTGTAAGTACATGTGTGTGTTTATGTGTGGGGGGCTATTTATACACACAGTTATTTAATACACTGATTTACCCCTTATTTCAAAATGACAGATACAAAGCGTTGACAGTATTCAGTATTGTCTTACTTCCTGTGAACCCAATTGTCTTACTTCCTGTGTTGTGTGTACATGAGAAGATCTCATCAGTTAAATGTACCTTCTGGTATAGTTATGCCTGAGTATTTACATATTGGAAATATCTGCTTTTAATAGATTTTATGTTAGAGTGAAGGCATTATATTAATATTTTGGAAATTATATGTATAGGAAAGTTATATTATCTATAATTTTCATTCGGGGTCATAGTAAAGGCAGTATAAACCCTTTGCTATAAAAAGGGATTTGGAGCTTGACAGGGTCAAGAAACACTGCTCTTGGAAGAACAAAAAGAATTCCATCCAAGACGGGAGGAATCTCAGGGGATTCTCCTTTCAGGGCCTTAGAGCAATCCTACAGCAATAGGTTTATGGGAAACCTACACTTTGTGGAGTTTCCTTAGATGTTCTGCCAAACCCCTAAGCATCAGGGACTCGCCTGTTACCCTATGTAAAAAGCAGGGTTGCACCAGATTTCCAGCCTGACATTCTGTTTCTGAGTTTGTGCAGGGCATTGCACCTGCGTCCCTTCTAACCAACAGGGCCTCTGAGTCCCGCAGGAAGGGTCTGAAGGCAGAACTCCAGCAAGCCTAGGGGACTCAGGAAGCAAGTCTCAGGGGATGCTTCCACATTCTAAGGGTGCCACCGTTGGAGGAGAGGCAGGCCGAGGAAGGCACGGCCAGGTTGTGGCCGAGGTGCGGGGCCCAGGGAGCACTCACCGCCTGCAGGAGGCACCACCTGGTCCAGCAGCTTCATGCTGGTCCGCTTCCAGATCTTCTTGATGATGGCCCGCAGCTCCTCATTGGCCTGTTCGAGGTTCCCTGCAGGGCGGAAAGGATCCTCAGCCCCTTGGTGGGCCTCTGATGGGCTGGGTCCCTCTGCGTAAGGTAGGAAGCCACAGATGGTGGCGTCTGCCCCACGCAACCTGACACATCAGTTTCTTTCTCGCTGGCTTCACTTCTCCCCAGTCTTCCCGTTTTCTACCTCCTTCCTCTTCCCCTTCCTCTCTCCACCTTCCTTCCTTCCCCCTTCCCTCTCGTGCCCTGTCCAATGCCATTCCTCTCCCCTTCCCCCTGCCTGTGGCTCAGGCCAGCCAGGGGGCCCCTCCTCCGGCACTCAGTGCTCTTCCTTGTGGACTGAGCCCAGCGCCTGGGCAGGAACAATGGCGGCCATGCGCTCACCAGCTGGAACACGTATGGCCCCGCCACGGGCAGTAGGGGGTCCCCATGGGTGGCATTTCTCATGGAACTCGTTGGGCAGCCACAGGGAACATGGATGATAGGAGGGTACATCTGTCAATGAGGGCTCTGTCCTGAGTTGCCCTACTTAGATGCCTGCCCTGTGCAGCCTCTGGGGTCCCAGCCTTACAGTGGTGAAAAAGGAAAGCCGAGCCTCCTTACAGCTGTAAGGGCAGATGTGGGGGACAGGATTCTAAGATGCTCCTCACCAGGGTATACACGCTGCCAAACCCCTGGGCCCCTAACCATCAGAGATTTTACTCCTGAGATTAGATTATATGGCACACGACACCCATGACCTAAGACAGGGAGGTTAGGAGGACCTGACCTAGTCACGAGCCCTTTACAAGCAGAGTCCTCTCCAGCTGGCCTGGAAGAAAGCAAACACTCGTGTGGGCTGAACTTAGAGAGGCTGCTTCTAGGAGCTGAGGGGGTCCCCAGCTGTCAACCAGCAGGAAAGTGGGGACCTCAGACCTACAATTGCAACGGATGAATCCCATCAACAACGTGATCTCCCCCAGAGCCTCCAGAAGAGACCATGGCCTGATCAATATCCTGGATGTGCCTTATGAGAGCCCAGCTTCACCACTGCTGGACTTCTGACCTGCAAAACCATGAGCTAATAACGGGGTATCTTTTTTTTTTTTTTTTTGAAGACCGAATTTTGCTCTTGTTGCCCTGCCTGGAGCGCAATGGCACGATCTCGGTTCACTGCAACCTCCGCCTCCTGGGTTCAAGCAATTCTCCTGCCTCAGCCTCCCGAGTAGCTGGGATTACAGGCATGCACCACCACGCCCAGCTAATTTTGTATTTTTAGTAGAGATAGGGTTTCTCCATGTTAGTCAGGCTGTTCTCAAACTCCCGACCTCAGGTGATCCGCCCGCCTCGGCCTCCCAAAGTGCTAGGATTACAGGCATAAGCCACCGTGCCCGGCAACAGGGTATCTTTTTAAGCTGAAAAGCTTGTAGTGATTTGCTTTGCAGAATAGGAAGCCAACATGGGATGTTTACTGCTCTTGCACAGGACTGGCGGTTCAGTATCGTGGTGGAGGGCTCTCGTGTCAGACTGCCTGGGTTCAAATCCACTTCCGGGGCCACAGGGCAGAGCATGCAGAGGTGGCAGGAGAGGGACTGATGGAATCCCAAGCTCCCTGAATGCCAGATCCAAACAGGACCTGAAGGCAGGGGACGACTCCCGGCGATCAATCCCCTTCACGGGAGAGGTAGCTGGAGGTTTCTGACACACGCAGTACAAGATCCTAACACGCACGGTATTCAAATATACTTGGCTTCGGGACTGGGCTGAATGGTGTCCTCCCAAAATTCATGTCTGCTTAGAACCTCAGAGTGTGGCCTTCGTTGGAAACAGGATTTTCACCAGTGTAATTAGTTAAGATGAGGCCATTCTGGATGAGGGTGGGCCCTAAGTCCAATGTGGCTGGTGTCCTTATAAGAAGAGGAGAGGAACCAAGACCCTGGAGGCTATGTGAAGATGGAGGCACAGATGGCGTGATGCTGCCGTGAGCTAGTGCACACCAGGCATCGTCCACAGCCCTCAGAAGCTGGAGAAAGGGTGGAACAGATTCTCCCCACAGCCTCCTGAAAGAACCAATCCTCCTGACACCTTAGTTTTAGACCTCTGGCCTCCTAAACTGAGAGAACTTTCTCTTGTTTCAAGCTGCCCAGTTTGTGATCATTTGTTACAGCAGACCTAAGAAATTAACATAGCTTCCAAAAGGACCTTTCATTTTTTTTAATCAGCCTTAATTTATTCTCATGATGGTCTATGTAGTTGTGGAAGTTCACCGACAATTGTTTCATGTCATCTGAGTATTTTTCAATATCTTCCTTCTATGTTCCAAGAGAAAAGCTTGTTTGGCTTGGTGCTGGACATGGGATGAGGGCTCTGGTTCTCTGAGGTAGGTGTTAATTTCTCCCCAATTCCTTCCAGGCTGAGATGTCTGAATGGTAAGGACTGATGCCAGCCTTATCTTCACAAATGTAGGTGCCTTCTCCCATTTCTTTCTAGTTGTTTCTAAGACGTGACTTTGTCTTCCTTTCTTAAGATTTTAACAAGATTGTGGAGGGCCCGTGTCTGATGAAGGCTCACCCTTCGGTGGGGGCATTACGGGCCCTTTGGTAGCTGTTCTGAAACGTCTTTGTGTTTAAAAGATAGTCTTTAATTCTTGACATGATTGTAGTTCCCACATGGCTGGCTTCTCCCCTTTTCTCTGGAACTCTTATTTCCTCAGAATTGGGTCTCTGCATTTGATTGATCAGTCTTTCGCATTGTTACTAGCTATTGGTCTTCCGTAGTTGGCAGGTGGCTTGCTTTGACAGTGAACCTTCGGCCTTGCCGAATCCTTGCTTCCATACCTGCCTGTCTTTTGTTCCTCTAGGGAACAAAATCTTACACCCTCAATTTATATTAAGCTTTAAGTATTACAGCATATTCCTCCTGGCAGTCATTTATATCGCCTCTTCTTCCCTCGGAACATAGGGTAGTAACACTCCTTGCAGAAAATTTGGAAAGTAAAAAAACTAAAGGAGTAAGGTAGATGTCACTGCTGATCTTTCTACTCATGATAATCAATGTTAACATACGAACACATGTTCTTCCTAGTTTTCTTCCTTGTTATACACATATATGTGTGAATTAAATGTGTGTTTTGGCCGGGCGCGGTGGCTCATGCCTGTAATCCCAGCACTTTGGGAGGCCCAGTCAGGCAGATCACGAGGTCAGGAGATTGAGACCATCCTGGTCAACATGGTGAAACCCTGTCTCTATTAAAAATACAAAAATTAGCTGGGTGTGGTGATGCATGCCTGTAATCCCAGCTACTCAGGAGGCTGAGGCAGGAGAATGGCTTGAACCAGGGAGTTGGAGGTTGCAGGAGGCTGAGACTGCGCCACTCCACTCCAGCCACTCCAGGTGACAGAGTAAGATCCATTTTAAAAAAAAAGTGTGTTTTTGTTTTCTGGTAGTCAGAAATAGGCCTATTTACACCCATTTCAGATTGAGTGATTGCATTGGCTACTGATGGTGTATTTTTTTAGCCTTTGCTTTTTTTTTTCAGTTTAGTAGCGGAACTTGTCCTATTTTTATTTTTTATTTTATTTTATTTTTTCAGATGGAGTCTCACTCTGTCGCCCAGGCTGGAGTGCAGTGGTGTGATCTCAGCTCACTGCAACCTCTGCCTCCCAGGTTCAAGCTATTCTCCTGCCTCAGCCTCCTAAGTAGCTGGGATTACGGGTGCCTACCACCATGCCTGGCTAATTTTTGGTATTTTTAGTAGAGATGGGGTTTTACCATGTTGGCCGGGCTAGTCTGGAACTCCTGACCTCAGGTGATCCACCTGCCTCGGCTTCCCAAAGTGCTGGGATTACAGGCGTGAGCCACCATGCCTGGCTCCTATTTTTATTTTTTTAAAAATCAGCTAATTATTTTGATTTCTGTCTTGGTGGACTGGTTCTTGTTTCACTTCATTTCAAATGTTTCTGTTATTTTTTCTGAAGGATCTAACTGAGAGAAGGTCCATGTCTGGGTTATTCAATGAATTAAATTCCCAGATGTCATCACCTTTCTCTAGTCTACCAACGAAGCAACTGAAGTAGAGACAGAGTAAATGGCTTATACTCATGTCATTAGTGAGAGAGCAGAGATTTAGATTCGAGTCTCCCATCTCCCTGCCAAGGGCTCCTTCTGTTGCCCCAGAGGAACACACTGACGGACAGCCTGAGCTTTAAGCTGGAAGTGTAGGAAGGGGAAGGAAACATACTGCTTGTCTCATCTGTGTTTTCTGTAATTACTACACCAGTGGGTTTGAATCATCTCTGTAGCTGGTTCAAAATGCAGATTTCTGGGCCCCATGCTCGGGGATTTGGCGTCATCAGATCTGCGTGGGTGCCTGGGACTCTGTAGCTTAAACGGGTGTCCAAAGCTGATTCTGCAGCAGGTGGTCTTTTGACCACGCTCTAGGAAACACTAGACACTCCAAGGCTGGACTCGCTTGGAGAGAAATGGCATCTTCTTAGGTGTATTTAATACAGCCTTTCCTACAGTGGTTCACAAACTCTTATCCATCATAAAGTGAGCAGATTATCTCGCTCAGGCTGCTGCTAGCCCTTAGGGTGCCTCGTGAAAACTAGAAGGGCCCCTCCAGGTGGACGCAGCCCTGAGGGAGCCCGGTTTGACCAGGTGGCACTGGTGAGGTCTGAATCCTCACCTGTCCGCTGGCTGAGAGCCTTGAGCCAGGCTCAGCCCACACAGTGTGTGCGATGACCTCCACCACGGCCACCACTTGTCACTATGTCCCCTTTCCCACACATGTCTTCCCAGCACAGTCCTATTAATTTAATGAGTTGAGCATTTGAGACATCCACCTGTAGCCAGTGTTAAGTCCTTTTAGACAGGGGTTGGTCCTGCTTCAGCTAACACCCGTCTCCTGTTTTGTGAGCTATACCCTCTGACTTTTAAGATGCCACCAGAATGAGTCCCAGAGTTTCATGGAAAGCGAGAGTTCAAAATGAATAAGCCGGAGTAGGCTGGTCCAACCTGCAGCCCACGGGCCACATGCGGCCCAGGACAGCTTTGAATGTGGCCCAACACATATTTGTAAACTTTCTTAAAACATTGAGTATTTTGTGATTTTTTTTTTTTAGTTCATCAGCTATCATTAGTGTATTTTATGTGTGGCCCAAGACAATTCTTCTTCCAATGTGGCCCAGAGAAGCCAAAAGATTGGATACCCCTGAGCTAGAGGCAGGGAGACCATTCAGGAAGCAAATAAGTCATGAGCAGGCTGGGGCCCTGTGATGTCCTGGAGCGCAGGTCACCCCTGTATCCCCGCTCGGATGCTGTCTGGGGCAGGAAGGTCCCTCGAGCACTGTGCAGGCTGCCGAGCTCCTCTCTGATTGTCTGCTAGACCTTCTGAGTATCTCTCCCAGTGCCCACGGGTGCCCTTACCTTCTGTTTTGATCCTCAGAGCTGTCCTGACCAGGGCAAACAGGGTGGCATTGAACATGACCGTCCCGTCGCTGTTCAGAGGCATGTTCATGGAGACCAGGCGCTGCAGGGGAAGGGGAGCAAAGCCGGTGATGACGGCAGGTGGTGCTTAGGGGACCACAGAACACCGTGGCAGAGTGATATGGTTTGGATCTGTGTCCCCGCCCAAATCTCATGTTGAACTGTAATCCCCAGAATTGAAGGTGGGGCCTGATGGAAGGTGATTGCATCATGGGGTGGATTTCTCATAAACGGTTTGGTGCCATCCCCTTGGTGAGTGGGTTCTCATGAGATCTGTTTAAGTGTGTGGTCCGTCCCCCTTCTCTCTTGCTCCCTGTCTCTCCATGTGATGCACCTGCCTCCCCTTTGCCTTCCACCATGATTGGAAGCTTTCTGAGGCCTCCCCAGAAGCAGAATGCTAGTGCCAAGCTTCCTGTACAGCCTGCTGAACTGTGGGCCAATTAAACCTGTTTTCTTATAAATCACCCAGTCTTGGGTATTTCTTTATAGCAGTTGCAAGGATGGCCTAACACAGAGGATGCTGGGGGAGACACGCAGCTTGTGTGGGTGTTGTT
The DNA here is from genome assembly GCF_043159975.1 of Macaca nemestrina. Lineage (NCBI taxonomy): Eukaryota > Metazoa > Chordata > Mammalia > Primates > Cercopithecidae > Macaca > Macaca nemestrina. The sequence continues at coordinate 140,588,211 of NC_092134.1, forward strand.
GGAGTGGACAGCGAGTGAATGATCCCTGAAGCATTCCAGGGAGAATCTTGCCTTTGCCACAACCACTTGTGACTCTCCTCACAGAGTGGGAGAGGTATGACATTTGTCCTCATTAGACCTTCACTTCCACAGAACGATGTGAAGGCCACCCAACCTTGCGCCCTGCTCGAAAGTCTGCTCAGGCGTGCAGGTGCGCTCTCCAGTGGCAGCAGAGACCGGCTGCACGCCAGCACATGCTGGGAGCCCACCTGCCAGGCAGCATTCACCCACAGCCCAGAGAAGAGAAGGGATCACAGGAGCTTTGCCTGCAGGAGATGCTACATGTCCTCTCTGTGTATTGCCAAATACGCTTCTGCATCAAGCTGGAGCAGAAGCCTGCTGACACTGGATAGTGCTGTCTTACCCTCTTCTTTCCTAGCACACCCCCAGAACAGGCTTCCCTGGCACTGAGCTCTGGTGTGGGGCCTTCAGCATGCACTGGGTCACGATGAGCAAGCGCGGTGTGAAGCTCACCACGGCATCCATGCCGAGGGCATGCTCAAGGGGGCTATTCGTCAGCTCACACGGTGACCTCCTGCTAATCTCAGTGTCTAGAAGGGTTACACTTTTCCTGAGTGACCAGATCTTGGTGAGTCTCATGGATGGTGTGAACTGTATCGTGGCCACTGGAAAGTTTTGCACCCAGGCCTCAGCCTGCCCAGGCCCATCCGGAGGCCACAACGGATGCACCTTAGCCCCCTCCAGGCTGCACCCCTGCCCACCCTCACCTTGCATGGTGTTTGTACCTTGCATTTATTTTATACTCCTTTTTTTCTGATATTTTCTATATCCTTGGAAATCTCTTAAAATGTTTTTTTTTTTTTTTTTTTTTTTGGAGTAAAGTAGAGGCACAAATGAGAAGAAACTCAATAAACAGAGCACAAGTAGAAGGTTCTGTGTTCCCTCAATCTGCGTTTTCCATGAGTGGATTCTCACAGAGCCAAATCCTCCTGCCATCTGAGTTTCCTCCTCTCTCCAGCCCTCTGGTCTCCCTTCGCCCACCTCTCTGTCAGCTCATTACTGCCCCAACAAGGAGTGCAGAATGGCCACAGAAGAGAGGAGGGGAGAGATGGAAATGACACTTTCTTTTTTGGGGGTCATGGTCTCACTAAGGAATCCAAGGAAAGTGAGAGATCCTCCCCTGGGACACTTTGTATTTTAGTGATTTTATGTACAATTTTAAGACTCGCAGACCCCTGAAGTCAATGCCTGGGCTTTCTAATTGCCCTCCACCTCCAGGAAAAGAACGCCTAACCCCTCTAGCCTAGGCTGGGGAGTCTCCCACCCCAGGATGCCCAGATGGTGCAGTGGAACGGGCTGAAAAAGTCCTTTATCCAGGACTGGATCCCTGGCTTGCTGGGACAGGAGGCATTCACTCCTTTATTCCCTTATAGAGTCTGAGAATTTAGAGCTGGAAGGATCCTTAAAATGTAATCTTTAGGCACATAAACTAGTATGTTCATTCCCTTAAAGGATCACAAGAAATGGGCACTTCGCCTCCCCTATTTTCCCTCTTCCTCCCATGAACCCAGTTATCTCTTACTTTGCAAGCCACTCGGTGAGGGCACAGCTTCCCAAAACCTAGTGGGGGCTGAATCCGCCGGAGGAGGGTCACCACATCCAGGTGTTTGATACGACCCCTAGAAGAGGAAGGAGGGGAGGGACAGGGTATCAGAGAGCCATGGTCTCTGCCAGCAGCCCAGGACGCATGCACCTGAGGGGTGGGGCCCACTCACATGGGCAACACGGCACTGTGTGGTGGCTCTATTAGTCACACTCAGTGCAGAGCTGCAGAATTGCATGGCACAGCCCCAAACCAATATACATATACACGTGTTTAGGTTTTAATGAATACTTTTCTGCCCATGCTATGTTCAAAGTGGAAGGGATTTTAGCAGTGCAACGGAATTCTCAATACATACTTGCTGACTGAATGAACTAACCTTCTGACCAAAAGGTATTTACTGAGGGTCAGCCGAATGTGATTGATCTTTAGACCAGAAGCAGGAATGGAGTCAAGATTTTCCCCAGCCCTGTGTATCCTAACTTGAACACTTAACTAGTTATTCCTGATACTAGAATTTCCTGTCCTTCCATTCAACCGAATGTAGTAGATATATTCTTTTCTTTCTTTTCTTTTTTTTTTTTTAGATGGAGTCTTGCTTTGTTGCCCAGGCTGGAGTGCAGTAGTGCAATCTCAGCTCGCTGCAACCTCCGCCTCCCGGATTCAGGCAATTCTCATGCCTTGGCCTCCCGAGTAGCTGGGATTATAGGCATGTGCCACCATGTCCGGCTGATTTTTGTATTTTTAGTAGAGATGGGGGTTTACCATGTTGGCCAGGCTGGTCTTGAACTCCTGGCCTCAAGTGATTCACCCATCTCAGCCTCCCAAAGTGCTGGGATTCCAGGCGTGAGCCACCGCACCCAGCCTAGTAGATATATTCTTGACTTAATTGAAGGTGCCAGGCCTCCTCCTGCTGGCAAACCCCGGGGTTTGATGCAGTTTGGTGTTTCTAATTGATCCACCCAGTGCTGACCAACCGTGAGCCCCTCCTGCAGGTATGGTCGGCGATACCCTCTCTCAGCTTAGGGAATCAGGCCTTCCCTCTGGGAACTTACTTGGCTTCAGGGTCATACTCTGCCCAGATTCTTTTAAACTCATCCAGGTGGTGGGGGCCAAGGATGGACCAGTCCCTTGTCAGGTAGTCAAAGTTGTCCATGATGACAGCTACAAAGAGGTTGATGATCTGCAGGGAACAGTACAATGAGGTGCTGGGAGAAGATCTTCCTACACACCTGCCTCTGGAACCCCCTTGCCAGCCGGGGCCCGCGGATGGCAGAAGCCAACATTTCTAAAGACCGGTAATCCATCCTACCAGCCTTAGAACCTGGGTCTCTTGGACATAAACTTGACACAGCTTCCCTGAGAGTTGTGTGTGATGAACCCACATCACAAGCTGGACAGCTTCCCTCCCACTGAGCTGCTGGGCAAGGCTGCGCAGGACAGAGGGGACTTTATCCCCTTTTCCTCACTCCTCAGAAAGATGCCAAAAAAGTATAGTTCTTTCTAGGCCTCCACATGTCCCCTGTGTCCTCTGGGACAATGCCAGCGTGACAAGAGCCAAGAATGGACAAGCAAGATGCTGGTGGAGCTCACTCTGGCCCAGGGCTTTCGGCCTTTCTCTCCATGTGGCTGGACACTCCTGCCAACTTAGTCTTCCCAAGCCAGCTCCTCTGATGGGGTTGCCCTGACCATGAGCTGCAGAGATGGAGGGTTCAGGCTGCCCTGGAACTGGGCACTCATGGCTGCTGGCTGTTGAGTTCCCCCTTGGCTTACCAGGAAGGCACAGAGCATGTAGAAGCTGATGAAGTAGAAGACGGCAAAGCTGCTGCCACAGGGTGTCTCACCCTCCGTGCTGTTGCCGGGCTCGGACTCCGGGGCACACTTCTTGCCTGGCATGCAGGCCAGCATGATGTCCTGCCAGGCCTCCCCAGTGGCACACCTACAGGGGAGGGAGAGCCACATCCATGCAGCCCATCCTACAGATGTCAAGGAGGGCCCTCTGCATCCCTCCCCACTTGTCCCTTTCCTCCTTCCCCAGAGGGAATCACTAAAATGAACTTGATGTTCATCATTCCCCGAATGCTCTGATATGTTCGCTAAATATGCAAACACATGGCATTATTTTGAAGATTTTACATTTTATATACACAGTAACAAACTGCACCTTTTCCAAAAACTTGCTGTTTTTGCAATCCACATGATGTTTTTGAGACTTAGCCTTTTGGATGTATTTTAGTTCCAGTTCATTCACCTTAACTGCTGTATAGGAGTATGCTCTATGAACTTACCGTAAAAAAATCCACCGTCCTGTTAAAGAATATTTAGGTTTTTCACTTTTTTCTTTTACTAGTACAAAAAACACTGCAATAAACGTGCAGATTTATATCTTGGGTATCCACTTAGAAGTGGAATTGCCAGTTAAAGTACACGTGTCTTCATTTTTACTAGATATTCCTTGAACTCGAAGGGTTTGTCCAACTTAGACTCCTATTACCAGTGTAGGAGAAATGACACTACAAACTCATCTGTTCATTAGTGAATTGTTTTAAATGATGCTCGTATAATTCGTGTGAGATAATATGTCATTGCTGTTTTAATTTGGTTATAAAATGATTAGTGGGTTGAGAATTTAGATTTTATCTTCCATTAAATTGCATGTTCATGTTTTTGCTTGTTTGATTCAGGATGTCTTCTTGTTCGATTCTAGGGTGCTTAAGATATTCTATTCTCTATTCTTTTTAAAATTTTTCAATAGTTTTTGGGGAACAGGTGGTTTTTGCTTGCACGGACAAGTTCTTTAGTGGTGATTTCTGAGATTTTGGTGCACCCATCACCCAAGCAATAGCCTTTTATCCCTGACCATCCTCCCACCCTTCCTCGAGTCCCCAAAGTCCATTACATCATTTTGCAAATGGTGCTGCTATAAACGTGTGTGTGCCTGTGTCTCTTTCATATAATGACTTCTTCCCCTTTGGGTAGATACCCAGGAGTGGGATTGCTGGAGGGAATGGTAGTTCTACTTTTACTTCTTTAAGGAATCTCTATACTGTTTTCCACAGTAGTTGTATTAGTTTACATTCCCACCGGCAGGGTAAAAGTGTTCCCTTTTCACCACATCCATACCAACATCTATTATTTTTTATTTTTTAAATTACAGCCATTCTTGCAGGAGTAAGGTGGTGTCTCATGGTGGTTTCATGTCTATTCTTAATCCTTTGTTAGTTATACGCATCAGAAATAGCTTCTTCCAATTTGTGGCTTATCTCTGGCATTATTTACGATCTAAGTTATGTATTTCAATGAGGTCAAATTTACAGTTTTTCCTCTATGTTTTGTGCTTTTTGCATCTTGTTTAAAAAATCATTCTCTATTTTAGGTCATAAAGACATTCTTTTCTATGTTCTTCTAAAGGTTCTAAAGTTTTGTTTTTCACAATAACTTACTAACCTGAAATTTATTTTCATGTTTGATATGAGGTAGAAATACGCTTTTATTTTTCTCTGTATAGATAAGTCATTTTACTAATACTATTTATTGAATAGTACATCTTTACCTACTTAATTGAAATATTTCTTCTGCCATAAGTTGTATTTCCATAGGTGTGTAGGTTGTGTTCTAGCCTTTCCATTCCATTCCTTAGGTTTATTTGTTTATCTTGGTACAGAAGTACTGTGTTGTCTTCATAGTAAGTTGCCTTATGGTAAGTCCTGCCCTTTCACAGTGCAGGAGTCCTTCCAACCTGTTGTTCTTCAACATTTGTCTTGGCTATTCAGTTTCCTTTTCTATTCCATAGACACAGTAGAGTCAGTTCCAGGCTCTATGAGTAATCCTGTTGGGAGTCTTATTAGAATTGCATTGGGATATCGATTAACTTGGGGAATCCTGACATCTTTATGATATTAAGTCTCCTGGCCAGAAATGTGGCATATCCTTCCTTTTATTTTGTTGTACATTTAAAATGGTATAGTTTCAACATTATATTTTAAAAGCTATATCCATTTGCTGCTGATATAGAGGGAATACAATTGATTTCATATTATGGAATATTTGCTGAACTCTCCTATTAGTTTTAACAATTTTCTGTAATTTTTCTTGTATATACACACAGGCAATCAACTTTTTTGGCATTTAATTTTGTTTCTCCAGTTCTTATCCTTTATTTTTCTTGTCTTATTTTATTGGGTAAGAGTTATAAAATAATAATATTGAAAAAGTGACAGCATAATATCTTATCTATTACATTTACTAATTAGTTATTGCCAGCACAGGAAAACAATTATTTTTCTTTGTTAATCTTTTAATCTTCCACTTTATTAATTCTATTGTCATAAAAGGTTTTTAGTTAATTTGCATAGATTTTCTACTTGAATTAGCCTGTCATCTGCAAACAATGGCAGTCATGTGTACATATTTTCATATTTATAACTGCTTGCTTTTTTCTCTTTTTCTTATTGGCATTAGCTTTGTGTTAGTCTTATGGGATGAGTGAAGAGGTTTTCTACAACTTTCTGTTCCTGGAAAGTTTATATAACAATGGAATGATCCACTCCTTGATAGTCTGGTAGACTTCACAAATAAAAATATTGAATCTTGGGCCTTTTCAAAGGCTAAATTTTTGACTACCTTTTCAATTTCTGTTGTAGTTGTTTTTTTTTTAATTCTTAAGGTAATTTTATAATTCTTATTTTCTACATAAAAGCATCTGCTTCATTCAGGTTTTCAAATAGATTGGCACAAATTTGTTCATGATGTTCTCTGTCTTCTTTTTTGAAGTCTGATATTATTCGTCTGCTACTCTTAGAAAAATCGTGTGTGTGTGTGTATGTGTTTAGAGATGGGATATCACTTCGTCACCCAGGCTACAGTGCAGTGGAGCCATCTTAGCTCACTGTAACCTCAAACTCCTGGGCCCAAGTGATCCTCCCGCCACAGATTCTCAAGTAGCTGGGACTACAGGCGCATGGCACCACACCTGGCTAATATTTTTATTTTTATTCTTACAGATGGGGTTTTGCTATGTTGCCCAGGCTGGTCTCATACTCCTGGTCTTAATTGATCCTCCCACCTCAGCCTCCCAAATTGTTGGGATTACAGGTGTGAGCTGCCATGCCTGGTGAAAATCTTATTTTTGATAGACTCAGAAGCTCCCAGTGAACATAGCCTCCACGTCTTGGAAATCTGTTCCTGGCATTTTTCTTTGGTCTCCTTCATTCTCTTGGCCAAAAGTTCAGCATATTGTTTAACCTCTTCCTTATATTTATTTATTTATTTGGAGACAGAGTCTTGCTCTGTCACCCAGGCCGGAGTGCAGTGGCACAATCTCAGCTCACCGCAACCTCCACCTCCCAGGTTCAAGCGATTCTCCTGCCTCAGCCTCCCGAGTAGCTGGGATTACACGTTCCTGCCACTGTGCCTGGCTGATTTTTGTATTTTTAGTAGAGACAGGTTTCACCGTCTTGGCCAGGCTGGTCTCGAACTCCTGACCTCATGATCCACCTGCCTCAGCCTCCCAAAGTGCTGGGATTACAGGTGTGAGCCACCGCGCCCGGCCTTACTTATTTTTATTTTTATTTTAGTGTCCTGTTTCTTCAGAGCAATATGTCAGCATTTGTGTTGCAGGACACGTGGAGTAAGAAGATGCCGAGTCTTGGGTGCTTTGGTTCTAGGTTCCTGATATCCTTTGTTTAGGGGCTTACTCACTGGTGGACATCATCTTTACACGGAATGAAAAGTTATTAGACTGTGCCATCTCTTTTGGACCTCAGGTGAGAAGGCACAGTAGTATCAGTCAGTCTAGTCTTCTCTCTCCCCTATCTTTTTTTACAAAAACCAAATTAAGAAGTCAGATTGGCACTCACAATGCAACCCTGAACCATCTGTGTTTTCCTTCTGCAGTTCCCCTTGGTCTGTAACAGAATATGCCCCACATGCAGTAGCAGGTGGACACAACCACAGGTCAGGACACACTCCTTCACAGGGAAACCTCGCGGGCCATTTGCACCGTTGATCTGACCCTCGTAAGCCTTCCATTCTTCACCCAGAGTGGCACCGGCGACTTCTGAGGCCATATGCTTCTCATAAAAGGTCTGGTTTGCATCCACTGTCCACTTCAACGAGTTTCTGGCAGCCACTGGCTGAGAAGGAGACCTTCTGCTTCATCTTGAAGCAGCTGATCACCTCTGAGGTGCCACCAAACAGAGGCATGAGATTCTCTTATCATTCTAAAAATCACTTCCACACCTGTAATTACGTTGCTTTTTGCATTCCTGATGTTGTTGTTTTTTTTTTTTTTAAATTGGATTTGATGCTTTGTCTGTTTATTGGTCTTTTCAAAGGATCAGCTTTAGGGTTCATTGATAAAATCCATAATTTATTAATTTATGCTTTTACTTTAAAAAATGCATTCCTTCATATTCTGGGATATTTTACTATTCTTTCCCTCATCTTTTGGCTTATTTAATATACATCTTTTAAAATAAATATAAATAAATTTTAGGCTCTGAATTTTTTTCTTTGGTGTCGATTGATGCATCTCGTACATTTCAAATATGGTGCTCTGGCTCTCGTTTCTAAGTACAGTCCTGTGTCACTTAACAATGGGGAGATGCACGGTTAGGCAATTCTGTTGTTGTGCAAACAGCATACAGTGGATTCACACAAACCTAGATGCCATAGCTATTACACACCTCAGCTCTACGGCACAGCCCACTGCTCCTAGGCTTCAAGCCTATACAGCATGTGACTGTACCGAATATTGCAGGCAACCGGAACACAATGGTAAGTATTTGTGTATCTAAACATACCTAAACACTGAGAAGGAGTAGTAAAATAGGCACAGTAAAAAAGATTCAAAGATGGTGCACCTGTAGGGGGCGCATACCATGAATGGAGCTTGCAGGACTGAAAGTTGTTGTGGGTGGAGCAGTGAGTGAGTGGTGAGTGAATGTGAAGGCCTAGGACATGACCGCACACTGCCGTACACCACTGGAGACTAGAAACACTATACACTTAGGCTACCCACATTTATAAAAAGTACTTTTCTTTCTTCAGTAATAAATTAACTTCAGCTTAATGTAACATTTTTACTTTATAAACTTTTTAATTTTTTTAACTTTTGGACTCTTCTGTAATAACGCAACTTAAAACACACATTGTACAGCTGTACAAAATATTTTTCTTTATATCCTTATTATTATTTTTTTTTCTATCAACCTTTTTTTTTTTGTTTTTTGTTTTTTGTTAAAAGCTAAGACACAAACCCACACATTAGCCTAGGCCTACACAGGGTCAGGACCATCAGCATCACTGTCTTCCACCCCCACATCTTGTCCCATTGGAAGGTCTTCCGGGACAGTAACACGCATGGAGCTGTCATCTCCTATGATAACAATGCTTTCTTCTGGAATACCTCCTGCAGGACCTGCCTAAGGCTGTTTTACGGTTAACTTAAAAAAAATAAGTAGAAGCAGTACACTGCAAAATAATGATAAAAGTATAGTGCAGTAAATATATAGACCAGTGACACAGTCCTTTATTCTCATTATCAAATATTATGTACTGTACATAATTGTATAAGCTATACTTTTTTTTTTTTTTTTTTTGAGACAGTCTCGCTCTGTCGCCCAGGCTGGAGTGCAGTGGCCGGATCTCAGCTCACTGCAAGCTCCGCCTCCCGGGTTTACGCCATTTTCCTGCCTCAGCCTCCCGAGTAGCTGGGACTACAGGCGCCCGCCACCTCGCCCGGCTAGTTTTTTGTATTTTTTTTTTAGTAGAGACGGGGTTTCACCATGTTAGCCAGGATAGTCTCGATCTCCTGACCTCGTGATCTGCCCGTCTCGGCCTCTCAAAGTGCTGGGGTTACAGGCTTGAGCCACTGCACCCGGCCTAATTTTATATTTTTAATAGAGATGGGTTTTTACCATGTTGGCCAAGCTGGTCTCAAACTCCTGACTTCAGGTAGTTTGCCTGCCTTGGCCTCCCCAAGTGCTGGGATTACAGGCGTGAGCCACCACGCCCGGCCAAGCTATACTTTCATACGACTGGCAGCACCATGAACACCTGAGTGAGGCACTGCGCTGGGTGATGATGTATGGCGTCACTGGGTGATAGGAATTTTTCAGCTCCATTGTAATTTTAGGCAGACTGTCATTGGCTGAAATGTCATCATGTGGCACATGACTGCAGATGGTAGTTTCAGCTTTGAGTCACTAAGAAGAGTGCCAAAATTTTAAGTAGATTTTGGAGAGGTTATTGTTTTTATGGCTAATTTCTAATTTTGCTATATCAAAGTAAGAGCAGTTTTAGAATTTGTTAAATTCTTTGTGACTTAAATGTTGGCTAATTGTTGTGAATGTTTCTGGGGTGTTTAAAAAGAATGTGGTTTTTTGGCCATTTATTGAGTATAAATCTGTAAGATCAAGTCTGTTACTTGTATTACTTAGATATTCTTTACCCTTTTTTCTATTTTGGTCTATTTGATCTGTCATGCTCTACTACCTGTATTAAATCTTCCACTGTGTGTGTGTGTGTGTGTGTGTGTGTTCTCCTTATACTTCTATCAATATGTAATTGATACATTTCCAAACTATATTGTTAGGCTCATGTAGTTTTATGACTGTTACATGTTTTTGATGGATTATACCCTTTATCAGCATAAAATCCCTCTCTGTCTTGTTTAATGCCTTTCACCTGGAATTCTATTTCTTCTGCTACTGCTATTATTACATCTACATTGTGAGCCTTACATGGTGTTCATTTTTCTGTCCTTTTATTTTCATTTTCTTTAGGTCATTTTGTTTTACTATAACTGTTATAAACAGGCTAGAGCTAGATTTCTTAAAGCCAGCATCAGAGTATCTATCTTTTAATAGTGAACTTTAGCTCAATAAGTTTAGTAATTATCTTTGTTCTTATTCCTGCCATCTCCTTTTATTATTCTAATTTCCATGTTTTATTTATTTTTCTACTTTTGCTTTACCTTCCTTTTGCTGAATTGCTAAGTTTTCTTTATCTACTTTTTCCTCTAGTGGTTTGGAATGTATACATTCCATTTCTATTTTTTTAGTGATTGACCTTTAAGTATTTAACATTTATATTTATACATACTTTTCCCTTAGTTATGTACAGAATTAAACAGTATCTATTCTTATCCCCAAACAAGAGAAGAACCTTAGCGTGGTTTTATGTTTCTAATTCTTCTACCACCTCACTTCCTACCTTGCTGAGGTAACATAAAATATTACTTCCAAATTGTCATTAAGGTTTTGTACATTTTCCCCTTAACAATTATGTAGATTTTATATAAACTTTATAAGGTCCTTGTTCAAAACTCACAACTATAAACTTCATTTTTTTTTTTTTTTTTTTTTTTTTTTTTTTTTTGAGACGGAGTCTCGCTCTGTCGCCCATGCTGGAGTGCAGTGGCGCAATCTTGGCTCACTGCAAGCTCCGCCTCCCGGGTTCACGCCATTCTCCTGCCTCAGCCTCCCGAGTAGCTGGGACTACAGGCGCCGGCCACTGCGCCCGGCTAATTTTTTTCTATTTTTAGTAGAGACGGGGTTTCACCATGGTCTCGATCTCCTGACCTTGTGATCCACCCGCCTCGGCCTCCCAAAGTGCTGGGATTACAGGCGTGAGCCACCGCGCCCGGCCTAAACTTCATTATTTTTTCACTCATATCATTACTCTGCTCATTCTATTTCTTTGATTCGTTTTTCATTCTGTGGAAATACAGCCTGAGTAACTGCTTCAAGGAGGACTTATGTGGGGCAGTAAACTTTATGGGTTCTTAAACACTTGGAAATGTATTTTGCTTGGCTACTTGAATGCTGATTAGACTGCATATACAGGGCCAGGTTCAAGAATACATTTTCCTCATAATTTTGAACATATTATTTCATTGTCTTCTATTACATGTATACTTTTGTTAATTAAAAGTCTAATGCTAATGATGATTTTCAAAGTAATTCCCTTTTTTCCTTTTTGGCAACACTATTTATTAAAGAAGCTGTTTCTTTCTCCATTCTGTGTTCTTGGCACCTTTGTCGAAAATCAATTGGCTGTAAATGAGTGGGTTCATTTCTCAGGTTTCTATCCTGAGCCATTGCTCTATGTGTCTGTTTTCATGCCAGTACCATGCTGTTTTGGTTACTATAGCTTTGTAACAGATTTTGATATCAGGCAGTGTGGTGCCTCCAGCTTTGTTCTTCTTGCTCAAGATTGCTTTGGCTATTCAGGGTCTTTTGTGGTTCCGTATGAATTTTAGGATAATTTTTTCCATTTCCATAAAAAATGACATTGGCATTTTGATAGGAATTGCATTGAATTTGTAGATTGCTTTGTGTACTATTGTCATTTTAACAATAGTAATTATTCTAATTCATGAACACAAGATATCTTTCCATTTATTTGTGTCACAACTATTTCTTTTATCAATGTTTTATAAGTTCTCAGTTTATGGATCATTAAATTTTTTCCTAAGTATTTTAGTTTTTTGTTGCTATTGTAAAAGGGGCTGATTTCTTAATCTCTCTTTCAGATAGTTCATTGTTAGTGTAAATAAATGCTACTCATTCTTGTGTGTTGATTTTGTGTCCTGCAACTTTACTGAATTAGTTTATCAGTTGTAATAGATTTTGGTGATCTTTAGGATTTTCTATACATAAGATCATGTCATCAGCAAACAGAAAATTTCACTTGTTCCTTTCCTATTTGGATAACTTTTTAAAATTTGTCTAATTGCTCTGGCTAGGACTTCCAGTATTATCATGTTGAATAGAAGGGGTGAGAGTGGGCATCTTTGTCTTGTTCCTCATCTTAAAGGAAAAGCTTTCAACTTTTCACCACTAAGTGTGATGTTAGCTGTGGCCTTGTCATATGTGGCCTTTATTGTGTTGCAGTACCTTCCTTCTATGCCTAATTTGTTGAGAGTTTTTGTCATGAAAGGATGTTGAATTTTGTCAAGTGCTTTTCTGCATCTATTGAGATGATCATGTGGGTCTTTTTTCTTTCATTCTGTTAACATAGTGTATTACACTTATTGATGTGCATATGTTGAACCATCCTTGCATCCCTGGAATGAAACCCACTTGATCATGATGTATCATCTTTTTCATGTACTGCTGGATTCAGTTTGCTAGTATTGTGTTGAGGATTAAATGAGGATGACGCCAGTGCATGTGGACATAAGCGTCCAGCACAGCAAATGGCACAGACAGGTGCTGGTATAGTGATAGATATTCGTACTTATTGGACGAGAAAACTGAGGTTCAGGTTAGATGTCTCGCTCAAGGTCGCAAAGCATGTTGGCAGGTTGGCTTTGGGCCTGTTCAGACTCTAAGCCAGGCTGCTTTCAGTATGTGACTTTTGCTCCCCTAATGGTTTTGGCTGGTTTCCAGCAGGTGTGCCAGTGCATAGTGTGTTTCTCTGTAGAAAGTTATCATAAATGACAATGGACCCACTGGCCTCCTTGTCAGGCAGACACCAAGCACACATCCTCTCCCTTCCTACTCCCTGGGAAACAGTTCCCTTTCATTCTACCACCAGGCCACAGTGTGGCACCACGCAGGTGTGTGTGTATCTGTGCACCTGTGTCCTCAGGGACCCACCTGAAGAGGAGCAGCACGGCCTGGGGGAAGGTCTGAAAGTTGTTGTTCCGGTTGATCTCTGTGGTATCATTCAGGGCAATTTTCCCAAACACCTAGGATAGGGAAGGAAGAGGTGTTTAGTGATTTGTGGACAGAGAGGATCCTAATTTCCCACCATTGTTCAATGGTCTCTTCAGGGGTCTCAGGTGTCCCTGGAACTGGCCGCCACAAGCTGAATAGTCTTCCCATGCAACCTGGCAGGCACCTGCTGCCCCACCCAGCCCCTGCGCACAATCCCCACACTGGACAAGCATGAGAATCAAAGAGCCCACAGCCTCAGGCAGGTCCCTACAGCCCGGTGGGAGCTGGGGCTGAGAGTGGTAGATGCTGGGACAGGGACCCTGCTTCTGACAGAACACAGGATGCACTGTGTTATTTTCTTTGCTATTTCAGCGCTGCACGCCCAAGCACTCTTTCAAATTTAGTTCTTGCATTTCGGAGTGATGTGGAGTGAGTGATCTGGGGCTAGGGCAGGCTTCATTCATTCCTGAAATCCCTTTTTTTTCCTGGTCTTTTAAAGCTGTGCTTATCTTAGAAACTGCCACCGTTATCAGGTATCAAGGTAGCTCTTTTAGTCTCAAAAGGTTTTGGCAACTGAATCTTGGGTCTTTCTGCGATGAGTAAGTAGGGGACTTCCTGGAGGAGCGGCCAAGGAAACGCTCTGGGCCACTGTGGGCGTCCTGCCAGGTTTGACCTTGGGACCTCAAGCTGGAGCCCGGAGACGGGAATGGAGAGCTCCAGGTTTGTGGTGAAAGGTGCAGTGGGCACCTGGGAGGGGAGGCCCCAGAAAACTGCTGCACGTTTGATGTGGTGAGCCTTGTGTTGATTTTGCCCTTCCTTGCTTCCTTCTTCTTTCCTCCCTCCCTCTCAGTCATTAGCTTCCAATGAATCTGGTTGGGGTAATTCTCAGGCCCATCAGACCTGGACACAAACAGGGGTGCTGGGCAGACACACCTTGCTGCTGTTTCTTGAGAAGGGGCTGTGTCTCTCCCGAGGCCCCTTGCATAACTCAGGAGTGTCTTTCCTCTACCCAGAGCAGAACCCAGGCCTCGGGGAGGGAAGCTCTCTGGGCTGTGTATTCTGTACCTGGCCACTCTCCTGTTACCTACAGGAGATCCATTTGGGGAAAGTTCCCATTCCTGTGGCTTTTTGGGCCTCAGAAAATGGAAGAGGAGGGAGAGGGACAGTCAGGAATGAAAGGGAGAAGGGAGGGAGGAAGGCGTGAGGGAATGTGGTGCTGGGAACTGGGAAGAGACAGAGCAGGAGAGGAGGAGAGCAGGAGGCCAGGAGCCCTGTGATGGGAGCCTCCCTACCTGCATCCCGATCACCGCGTAGATGAAGAACAGCATCACGATCAGGAGGGCCACATAGGGCAGGGCCTGGAAGGAAGTGCAGGAGACTCCCATGAGGCCGGAGTGCAGAGGCCAGCTGGGCCCCTTCCCAGGGAGCGCCGCATCCCTGTCTCTGCGGCCATCAGCTATTGCCCGGTTTGGGCTGGGGGACACTTCCAAGAGTCCCACAGGACTACGGGGAACCTGGGGGAAGGTCTGAGAAACCGGAACTGACTTCCATTTCAGCTGGGTTTTCAAAGCAGGCCGCAGAGTAACCATATAGTGCGACACTACCTGGGCAAAACAATCAAGAAAGAGCAAAGCCTCCTCCGACTACACATGTGCGGTATGTTTGTACGAGGCGGGAGAAATCGTGGACAGCACCCAGCTGACTGTGGTTACCTGTGGAGGAGTGGGGTAGTGGCAAGTTACACCCTTCCTTTACACAGCTTCATTCTATCCCACTAGTTGTAGTGAGCGGGTATTACTATTGCAATGAAAACATTTAATAAGGAAAAATTTAAAAGAAAGATCATGGGTTCAAATCCTGTTTTTGCCACTTTCTATCTATGAGAGCTGGGGCACTTCTCTGAGCTTCAGTCTCCTCATCAGAAAAATGGAAATAATAGTAATGACCTCTCAGAGGTTTCGTGGTTTAAATGAGTTAAGGCTTATGAAGTGCTTAGTGCACGCCTTGCAGAGTTGGGTTCCATACATTCTATTCGCTTAATGCATTATCTGCCTGGCAACTAGGACGACTAAATTTCCAGAGCCCCCGACACTTCTAGGGAGAGGCCATGGTCCCCAGGATGGGAGGCCCGGCCCGTGTTCCCAGGCGCCGCTTCAGCCGCCGCCGGTCACTAGAGGGTGCAGCCAGGGCAGGCGCCCGCTGCCTGGCCCGAACGCCTGTGCCACCGTCAGGCCCTCGCAGTCACCCAGTCTGCGTCTCTTCCCAGACCCGGGAGATGTCGGGGGACAGGGCGAGTATGGCCACTCACAGCCGTGGGTTCCACGTGCACCCAAGTGCAGAGTCAGTGGCAGTCCTGCTTCCACTGGGGCCTACTTTTTCGAATCCCCAGAGCCTGGGCCGACCCGGGCTGGGAGTGCAGGAGCCCCAGCTCACCATTAGGCGGGGGTCAGCCCTGGCGGCTCAGAGGAAGCCTGGCCATTGGGAGCTCCCTTGAGAGCCTTGGATGGTCAGTCCCTGGCTGGAGGCTGCCGGGGGCAGAGCGGGGATGGGCATCTTTCCTCTGGCTACAGCTATAGCCATGGGCACACCAGACCAGGCCCAGGCACGCCCTGTCCCCAGGCGGGGACTGGCCGGGGTGGGGCACACAAAGGAGCTTCCCTGACAGATTCTGGTCTGGGGAAGGCTGAGAGCGGCCCCTCCATGGTGGGAGAGAAGCCTGCGTTCCGCCAGCCCAGGGAAGCATGAACCGCCTTCACGGGTTCAGCACTCATCTGGGGGAAGTCAAGTGGCCCAGCAGCTTTGCTTCTCCTAACTTCAACCCTACAAAGGCTCCTCCGAGCTGGCAGGGGCTGATTGTCATTCTGTTTTAACGGGAAAACAGTGGCTGAGAAAAGGAACGCATCACGTGGCCAGGCAGTCCTGGGCCCATTCGAAAGGCCTGTCTAGCCGAGCGGAGGACACCAGGGTCCTGCGACTCTGGCCAAGGACATGACAGGTGCTGTCAGCAGATGCTGCTGAAATGCCTGCGAGGAGGAGGGCGATGGGCCAGATTCTGAAAATGCTGAATTCGAAGGGCAATAGCGGTCACCAGGTTGTCCAGGCCCATGTTTTTCAGGTTTGTTCCTTACCACAAAACCCCTTGGTCCAGTAAATTCTTGTGGAGAAAGACATAAATGATGGTTAAAAGTCAGGCAGACCCTTTCCGCCTCCCCGTAGCTCCCATCCCTCCTTTACCACCTGGTCTTCTCGGGCTCTGAGCCTGCCTTGGAAACCACACGCTTCGTCTAAGCCTCTCAGTGCGGAAACAGGGAGCCAGGTAGAGCGGCCGAGTTCCGCCACACAGAGGAAGGAGCAGGGCCCCAGAGTGGAGGGCTCCTCCCTGTGCCAGCTGTGTTCTGGGCCAGGCGGCAGCCCTGGGATCCCCAGGCCGCAGGACATGAGGGGCGGCTACCTGGAAGGACTTGATGAAGGTCCACAGCAGCGTCCGGATGCCCTCCCCACGGCTCAGCAGCTTCACCAGGCGCATGACCCGGAATAGGCGGAAGAAGGTGATGGAGATGCGCGAGTTTTCCTCTGCGTTCTGGAACCCGTTGGCAACAGGAGGTGCAGTTAGCACAGCAAGAGGGGGGTGAGAACAGAAGGGCCCCTCCGAGAAATACAGACCTCAGTGGCAGTGGCAGAAGGCAGGCCAGGGTTTGCTGCACTAGACTTACCCCTCAGCTGGGAGGGCAGCCGCCCACTGTAACGAGTGGACAGCTCAGTCCACTCTCTGCAGAGCTAGACCGTGCCCAGGCCGCTGGGCTGTGCTCCTGTGTTTTCATTCTCCCCACTTCCCCTTCATTCCTAGTTCTTAATGCCCTGGGTGGAGGAACAGACAACTCCATCAGGAACTACCACAAGCTTTGGAATCGTGTGGGCCCAGAGCCAGTTGCCCTGGGAGCCCCTGCCTCTGCAGTGCTGAGGAAGCAGCCCTCACCACTCTCCCGTTTGTCTGGGCAGAGAGTCCTGCATCCTAAGTGGAGCCCAGCACTCTTTGAGGACATGGGTTGGTGGATGGCCTCTCTCCCAGCTGTGGGTATGTGTGCATTTGAGGCCCTCTGAAGGGGCCTCATGCCCCAGCTGCTTGGGACTCCAGCACTTCCCTTGTATCACCTCCTTCTACTTTCCACAGCCTCTGTTCCAAAGGGAGGGATTAGGGGGCTACTCAGTGCTGGAGAGGGTCTGGTTTGCAGCCCTTGCTCTGAAGCTGTTGCCCTCCTACTCCCCTCTGCCCTGGGGCCTCTAGGAGGCTCCAACCCTCCAGGCTGTACAAAACCCTGGAAGGGAGAGGGGCAGCATCAGAGAGGGGAGGCCTCCCTTGCAAGTGATGCTCCTGCAGATGGTCTCCCTCAGGGGCCCTGGGGAAGGGGAAAGGGAAGGTGAAGGGGAGGAAGGGTGGAGTGCAGGCCAAGGTGAGTGGAGGTGGGGAAGGAAAGGGAAGGTGAAGGGGAGGAAGGGTGGAGTGAAGGCCAAGGTGAGTGGAGGTGGGGAAGGAAAGGGAAGGTGAAGGGGAGGAAGGGTGGAGTGAAGGCCAAGGTGAGTGGAGGTGGGGAAGGAAAGGGAAGGTGAAGGGGAGGAAGGGTGGAGTGCAGGCCAAGGTGAGTGGAGGTGGGGAAGGAAAGGGAAGGCGAAGGGGAGGAAGGGTAGAGTGCAGGCCAAGGTGAGTGGAGGTGGGGAAAGGGAAAGGGAAGGTGAAGGGGAGGAAGGGTGGAGTGAAGGCCAAGGTGAGTGGAGGTGGGGAAGGAAAGGGAAGGCGAAGGGGAGGAAGGGTAGAGTGCAGGCCAAGGTGAGTGGAGGTGGGGAAGGGGAAAGGGAAGGTGAAGGGGAGGAAGGGTGGAGTGCAGGCCAAGGCGAGTGGAGGTGCTTGGGCTGCTGCTGTTGGACCTGGGGGAACCTGGGGGCTTGGGCACATGCCTGGCCAGGGCTCAGGACAGGCTGCCCTGCCATCCTCTGCCTCCAAACCTGAGAACATGAGCTGACTCCCCACTTGTTCCTCCTTCTGCCCACACCGGCCTGGTGAGCAGGAACCTAGGAGGGAGCCACTGCCAAATCCGGAGCTAGTGCAGCTCACCCAGCCCTGCGGGCACCGGGAGAGAATGGACCCTCGGGGCTTCCTGTTACTGTTCCCGTCCACACCTCCCTGAGGTGGGAGGTCTCAGGTTGTTACTGGGGCCACCTGGGCCCTCCCCACTCCTTGCTTTACCTTGCCTTTTATCTTGAATTATTTCTAGGTCAGACTCTCCCTGGCAATATCCAGCGCTAAAGCCCTTCTAACTGCACTGCCTGCTCTGGCCGACCCTGGTGTGACATCAGAGGCCGCTTCCCTCACTATGCAGGACAGGAGATTATGAGGGAGGCAGGGAGACCTGGAGGCAGCCACCACTCTGCACACAAGCAAGCTAGAGACCTCTCCTGCTTTCCAGACCTTCCAGACAGGAGAAGAGCAAAAATATTCCTTATGTTTCAAAATCAGAGCTGCCTCAGTTCCTCCTAAGGCTCCCATTCCCCTCAAGGCAGGGGACAGACTGGTGGGTCTCAGGACCGGCTGCACGGTTACCTGAGGGGCTGGGTCGAGAGCTGCAGGCAGCAGCCCTGTCCTGCCCTGGGCTCTGCCCTGCCTGTGTGTTCTGAAGCCTTTGATGCCCTTAATCTCTGTATTTCTATCACCTGTGTATCTACTTGAAATTCTATTTTCACTCCTTAAAAGGAGGTTGTGTTCCCCCAGAGGAGTATGCAGAGGAGGCTTAGGATTTTGTAACTCAGCTGTCAGTTCCACCATGTTCGAGAAAGGAGAAAAAAAAGAAAGAACAAGCTTAAGTGGAGAACTTCAGCTCCAAGTGTCAAGAGTTTGAGAAGTTGGTGCCACAGGGGCATCTGGATCTGCTCAGTTAAAAAAACAAAACAAACAAACAAAAAAAGAAAACACCAAACACCAAGCTTGCAGTGTGAATTCCATTCCACGGTTCAAAACCCTCCCCTGCGGCTGCAGTTTCCTCACGCTGCTGGAGAAGGGGAACAAACACATTGCCATTTGGACACACCAACTTGCTCTAATAAACCACATGACAATGCAAAAAAGAGGCAGATCCAGACGGCTGATCCAGGAAGCAGCGTCCCCAGGAAGCGGGGTAGAGCACCCCGGGCTCAGCCTTTCCTGTGGCAGCCTTGCCTGGCCCTGCCTGGCTGCACTGGCAAACACATCAACCCACCCAAGCTTGCCTCGGTCTGTGGACTTTGCGGCTTGGTCAGTCAACCCCACTGGTCCTTCTAAAAACTCATACTTGGCCCGGTTTGAAATGCGTAACGGCAGCCTTTTGGAGGAGCCTGGGCCAAGGAGGCTTCAAGGTCACACTGAATGGCGTCTCTTTTATCACGTTAGCCAAAGCGAATCAGAGACTCCTACCACAGGAGTGATCCAATCAACGGAGCTCGTTTTTCTGCTTCCAGCTTGCTGCAGAACAGTGGCTGTAGCCTAATTTTAATGGACTTCAGGAATTTAGAAAAATGCAAGGGGTAGCAAGGTTGGAGTGCCTGGAAATTCAATCATGCTCTCAGTAACAAATCCCAGCTTAAACCTTCTATGGTGGACTTCCACCTGAAGCACAGGGAAGCTAGGAGCTGCAGACACTGATGAATAGGAATCATCGTCCGCCCTTCCATCCCCTTGCTAGAACACCTCCTTCTTCCCTCCTTACCCTGGAGCCCTCCCATGGCTCTCATAGGTACCCTCTGCAAATTTCTCACATCAGATTAAGGTCAGAGGCTTTGGCCCGTGGAGTCCTCAGGGCGTTTAACAGGAAATGGCCCTCAGGTCCCATTCTCTCCCAGTGGCTTGTTAGATAGTCAAGATCACAGTGAATTACCACCCCAAGGAAAGCTCAGGGGTAAAACACCACCACTGCACAAACAGCATCTTCACAGCTCACACGAGAAGGGAACAGGCAGGCAAGGCACACGGCAGACACGGTGGCCACATGCAGTGAGAGCCAGGCGGGGCTCCCAGGGACTCTGGAGATCAGGGTGGGGAGAGTAGGGGTGTTAGAGGGGGACACGGAAGCCGGGAGCATGGTCGGGAGGGTTGGTCTTACCATAGAGGGAGAGCATTGGGTATGTTCAGCTGGCTTTAAAGAAAGGCAGATAGAGATAAGCTGTAATGAGCCTCCTAGGAAGATGCCCGGTACTCTAGGTCTTGGCTAACACAGGAGCAACACAGTGGCAGAAGAGGGCAAAAGGAAACAAGTGAAAGAAACGTGAAAGCGTAGGCCTGGCAGGTCCTGGGGCATCCCCGAGACTGTGGGGTCTGTGTTGCTGGGTCTCATGTCAAACAAGGACCCACAGGCATTCTCCTGCCTAAGACCTTTAAAACTCACACCCGTAATATTATTACATAAGCAGATGAGGTCTTTGGGATTTTGTGGATGGAGGTTTGTAATTGTTTTGTTTGGTTTTGTTTTGTTTCAGAGACAGGGTCTCAGCTCTGTTGCCCAGGCTGGAGTGCAGTGGCATAATCACAGCTCACTGCAGCCTTGAACTCCTGGGCTCAAATGATCCTCCCACATCAGCCTCCCCGGTAGTTAGGACTACAGGCACGTGCCACCATGCCCGGCTAATTTAAATTTTTTTCTTTTTGTAGAGATAGGGTCTCACTATACTGCCCAGGCTGGTCTCAAACTCGTGGCCTGGCCTCAAGTGATCCTCCTGCCTTGGCCTCCCAAACTGCTGGGATTACCAGTGTAAGCCACTGTGCCAAGCCTGTTTTAATTTTATTAGCCATTGTTAACCTTTGAGGACTTGGGCTTTATGCACTTTCGCTTACCCCAGGCAGGACCAGCTGAAGGCCTCGCTAACCCCAGGGCCTATCCTTGCCCACATATATTTAAGCAAAGCAGCCCAAGGGCAGTGGCGTCTCAGGTTTAGGGGAGAATGACTTCAAGTCAACACTGAGGAGAGCCTCCAGAGGTGGCCTCAACTCACTCCATAATGGGGCTTGTTCTCAAAGCTCAGGCTCAGGCAAGAGATGGCCTTGCTTAGCAGTTAGTCTATAGATGCGGCAAGCCCTGGCCATTGGCATGAAATAATGAGTGTTGAATTGTTTCCTAAACTGGAAAGCCCTGCACACAATTCAGGATACGAACACCCCAGGAAGCTGTTCTCACGAATCTGACTGCTGAACTCATTTGGGGGTAGAAGCTAAAGAAACTGGCGTCTGGTGAGTATCCCAGGGCCAGCCCTCTCCCCAAGTTCCTGGAGCCTGGCTCTGGGAAGATGCCCTTCCTTTTTGGGCTCCAGCCCAGAGGGCTCAGCCCCAACCGATCTTGACCATCTGAGCTGCTAACTCTTTCTAGAAAATCAGGACTTGGCTTTTACCCTCCACTTTCAGATGGTTGCTCTTGTATTTGTTTTTAAGGTACAAACAAGGAAAACGTGTAATGGAATTTTTGAAGGATGGAAATGTGCACAACTAGACATTTGCTTGCAGCCTGGAAATATTTCTTGGGTAACAGATTTCTCAGCAAAAATTTTTTTTTTTTTTTCATAGCTAGTTGGTAGGATGTCCTTTTAGGGGATGGTGAAGATATAGGGTGAGGTGAGGGAAGAGAAAGAAAGGGACGCTTCTCTAGGCTTTTACAGAACACTCTAGATCTGACTCTCTAGATCTCAGCTTCTGCTTCATGAAGATTCCACCTGCCAGGTCAATCCTTGTGACTGCAGGGTGTGGGGTCCCTAGGATTTGGCTAGCAGGCTGAGCTTGAACACAGAGACAAACATAGGTAGACAGACACACGCGCACACACACACACACACACTCTCTCTCTCTCTCTCTCATACAGGCATGCACAGAAGAAATTTCTTGGCAAAGCACCTAAACCCCTTTTCCTCTGGTGTGTGATAGTTGCCCAGGATGGTCAGGTCTGGCTACCCTCTGGCATCGTTCTGCCCCGCTCCTGGCCCAGTGCTTGGGCTCTTTTGCTCATGGACAAGGAGTTCTATGTTTCTCAGGCTTCAGTGGGGCAGGGAGGGAGGCCCAGAGGGAGGTAACCTACACCACGTTAACTCCAGAGTGTTGGGCAGAGTTCCCAGGAAGCTTGAGCCATTGCTGGCCTCTTGGATCCATCCTGCAAACCATCACAGCTGCTCATCACTTCTAAGAACCCTGGGCAAATGCTTGAAGGTCTTCTGGGTCAATCCCAGCCTGAACAGGACCAAAATGGAGATAATTCTGACAACACACCCAGGTATTTGGCTTACCTGGCCTAATTGAACCAACCTCTAGGCATCCAAAAAAAAAAAACAAAAAAAAAAAAAACAAAACCGGTTTCATTTTACTTCTTAAACATTCAGAATCCTTCATTTGGGATTTTTAGATTTTTAAACATTTGTCTTAACTGTCTTTTCTCTTGTTGCATTTTATAGCTCCCATTTAAGACCTCGTCTATTTAAGTCATATTTCACTTCAAGACTTGACTTTAGGTCTGTTCTGATAATCTTGATAGTATTTTGTATTTTAATAACATGTATTGATTTAACATTTTCTATGGCATGTCTCTATAATAGCAGACAAGAAAAAGTCAGGAGCAGCTATGAGGACAGTAGAAAGAGGAGGAATGAAGACTTTCTGAGATCTATGCATGGCATTCTCCCGCCCCGGTAATGACAACTCTCCTAAGAGACCAACTTTGGAAGAATCTAGAGACTCAAAGATTCACTTTTTCTTGAGCCTTAAGCCATACCGTTCACAGGGCATTTTTGACTAGCTGAGACAGTGTTGCCTCTAACACCACACAAACTTGTTTTCACATGAGGAGCTACGTTTACAAGGTCTGTGGTCTCAAAAACCAAAAACCATTCACGATGAAATCAGAGAGCAACACCTGAGTGATTTCTACATGGTAACAATAGGAAGCAGCCTAAGACACAGCCCCCACCCCCAAGGCCCCCAAGGTCTACTGATGCCCTAGACGTTTCCTACATGAACCCAAGTCATCGTTGGTCTTTGGTACCCTTTCCCCTTGGCAAGTGAATCCCCTTCTGAGATGGAAGGAAAGATTGGACTTGCTGGAGTTGGACATCTGTGGTATCCCAGGATCAGCACTTTTAGCTCAGAGACATGTTTCTGTGGTTTACCACTCTCTTTAAATATCAAGTATGGCGCCTTGAGAAACTACAAAGCATCAGTTCTACCTTTGCATGTAAATTCAGAATTTGTTGGTAGCCATCAATACTTGGGCCATTCATCTCTGACCCCTTCCCAGATTTGCTGCCGGGGCCTTTGAGTTAGTCTGTAGTTTCTCCATCTGTGGTCTTTCTGGGGGAAGAAACGGGCTGTAGGATTCCCTGAAGACATACGCCCCCAAGCCTGGAGACTGCATTCCCCTTTTACAGCAGCCATCAGAGCTGCTTACATAACCTGAACATTCTGGCTGATTTTTAATACGGCACTGTCTCCACTAATGGTAGGCGTGGAGAAATTTCTGAGCAGCCAACTCTTTCATCCTTGTTTTCTAATGACCTGGTAATTTTCAACGATTGCACGATATCGGGGCAATTAACTTAATTTTTTCACGTAATTGATATAAATGAAATGAGGTTATTACTCCGTATCTCAGGCAGAGGTCAGGCGTTTTCAGAGAGAGAGCGCTCTGGTTAGTGGTTCCAGATAACAGGCTCAGGGCAAATAGAAAGGAGAGCCGATTTCCTTCCTTCAGTATGCTTATGCAGATTGCCTTGGTTTGGCAGAAGTGGCATTGAGGAGAGGAGCGGTGCAGGGCAGCTAATGAGAGGAGGTCTCTGGAAAGCTGTCTTTCTGAATTAAGCTCAGGGTCAAATGAGAAGTAACACCTCAGTGGATGAAGTCTTTGTTTCTGGAAGGCAGTCACTGTACTTATTTTCATCGGAATGCCAGGTCTAGGCCACATTTAGGATGCTGAGGGGTGATAGGGAATGCCAGAGGCCAGCAGAGACAGGATCCTCCCAGGTGGAGGATTTTCCCACCAGGATGGTGTGGGTGGCCGCGGGATGAGTTTCCTGGTTGCCACATTACATGGTCTCTCTGGAGACTTAAAAGGTAATTGAAAAATAGCTTTTCACCATACGAAAAACAGTTTTTAAATAATTATTTTTTGAAAGCACAGCCAAGGGTAAGGATTATAGAAATTCAGGGGCTGAGCAGTAGATCTCTAGGCTGGAATACCCAGCCCAGCTGTCCTCCACCATACTCTCCTGTGGTCAGGCGGCCAGAGAGCATTGTGAAGGGGGCATAAGCCATGGCTGCATTCTCCTTGGCAGGCTGATTTTGAAAGGTGCAGATGACCTCTCATCTCCTCCAGGGAAGGCTGGCTCTTGGCCCTACAGAAAAGGACCGTCCAATTCCAATGGCTGCCATTGAAATAACGCTATGACCTCAGTGTCACTGAGATTCCACGCACCTCTGAAACAGATGTCAAAAGTAATGTCATGGGATTGTGAGTCTCTAAATCGTGGTCCTGCTACAGAACCCTTGTTGTATTTTTTTAAATGTCTTGTCCAGAACTTAGGGAGGTGGATCTGATATAAATTTCATTCCAAGCCACGTGAAGGTCTTGATCCAGCTGGTACCCCCTCCCCATGCTCCACTTCTCTGCTTGTACTACCTCTAATCTCAATTTGATCTGCAAGACACAACAGCTGGTTCTGTTGGGGGGTGTCATGGTGTGGAGGAAGACCAAGGGGTGGGCTTTTGAGAGAGAGACCTTGGAGTTAATCTAGGTTGGGAGGAGGTGGGTCAGGCTGGTGCACAGAGAGAGCTGGGAATGGCAAGGGTCAGGAGCTGCTAGAGACATCTGACGCCAACTTCATAGTCAGGAGCCAGCAGGTGTAGGTTAAGGGTGTGTATGTGGGTCCTCATAATCCTTTTATCTCCCCTTCCCACCAGGAGAAACATATTATCTCAGGAGGAGTCAGGAGGTGCTGACTCTTGGAGCCACTGGGGATGGCAGCAGGGCAAGATATTTTAAGGAGGCCAAAGTAAAGCATGTTTTAAACTGCAAGACTTCTACAGTTGAATGAACAGGTACTTGCTAAGAGAGGCGAAGGTTAAACACACGTCAGCTGGGATAGACAGGAGCCGAGGGTAGAGGCCAGTGGCTTTCAGACAAAAGAGCAAATGAATGAGATATGTGTCGTTGGAAGCAATTTTCAGCAGAATTCCCATTCTGGTTTGGTGTGAATGGAGAGACGGAAGTGATGGGGGAGGAGCACTGAGCAGAGGAAGACAAAGGGCAGGGAACGAACGCACCAGGATAAGGCTAAAAATGGACGGGGACCAAGGAAAGAACTCTGTCCCCGGCCACCTCCCCAAGGTCGGAAGCCCACGGGCTTTCGTGTTGCTCCCAAGTGGAATTCCAGCTAGAAGGAGAGGGCCTTTCCTGCCTTTCATGTGTGTCTGGAGTTACAGACACTGAGTTGAAATGCCCCTTAAGAACTTCCCTCAAGGGGCCTTTGGCCCCAAGGGGACTGGCAGCGGGCTCCCAGCATGGGGCTGCGGCTCCTGGCCCTCTTTCGCTCTTCCTGCTTTGTGTACGAAGCTGTGGATGGCTGAGAGCTATGCCCTGTGCTGCTGGCTGCAGTGACCAGTTTGCTGGCTGGAAGTGGCTGAAGCCTCAGGGTCTCACTGTTATCATCTGCAACCTGATGGCTCTCAAGGTGGTATTACCCGCCAGAAACACACTAAACAAGACTGATTACACAATTGCCTGGGAGTTTCATCTTCCCCTGGGAAGGACAGCCCAGCATCTAGTCATTCAAACAAACCAACCTCCACCAACGAAAAGCCCATGAAGGATAAACGAATGAAATCAGTGTGCCAGCAGTGCCAACTGCATCAAAGAATTCCTTATGCCAGAAGGAGAGGCCACAGGATAGAGAAGAAAGGCAGAGAAACAGACAGTGGGTGAGGCAGGGAGGGGCAGAGACTCAAAAAGGAAACAAACAGATGATTCCAGGGTGGGAGCACCAACTATGAGAGTAAATGGGCATGAACAGAAATGGCCGTGCTTCTCGAGGCACCCTACGTATCTTTGAGCCTGCCTGTGTCTCCTCACTACCAGCTCATGTCATCTTCTAGGTGCCTTTGCTTTACAAGATTTCTGGAAAAAACCCCAACAGCAGGTTGCTGAGCCTGTAGGAACTAAAGTGTCGGACACTGAAGTGTCAGGTCAGGTACAATCAGCTGTCTGGCCACAGCAAGGGGTGTGCTAGGCAACTTCCGCCCGAACATGGAGGGGAATAGAGGGTCACATGTGGGTTGATAAGATGAGAACAGGAAAGGAAAGAGCATCTGAGGAAAATAAAAAGTGACACGGTATGGGGCAGAAGGCAGAGGGCAAGGGGAGCCTGGACGGGTCAGAGCCGCATCAGGACCTTGGCAATCTCACACAGCTGAATTAAGAACCCAGATTGGATGCCTATAAAAAAACAGGTTCCCAGGACCTTTTGGGTCAAACCTGCAGGGTACTTCTCAAGGCAAAGCTTTTGAGAAGACTCCCTGAACCGGGCCACTTCTCAGGCCCGTCTCTCTGTCCCCACCCCCTCAACCTCAACATCACACCAGTTCACACAGCAAGCCTTGCCCTCGACCTTGAGATCCGGGGCCTTTGGCCTCCTCCCAGGGGACTGCTGATGGTCAGATGCTTCATCCCACTTCTAGGAAAATGAGGGTGGCTCTGCTAACTCTCTCCAGGGCCAGCTGTACTCTTAAGCAGAGTAGAAAACAACCTAGTTGCTCTACAAAGAGCGACTAGGAAAAGGGAGGATGGGGAGGGACCTCACGAAAGTATCCTCCCCACTCAGGGGTCACACTGCTGAAGGCTCACCTGAGATACAGTCAACATTCCACCTGCAGGCGGAGCATGGCCTTCTCTTCAAGGTCGACGATTTATTAGAAGGGCCGCTCACTGAGCTGCTACCACCCAGCACGAATTACTGTGCTGGAATCACTTCATTCTGAAACAAGGCACCTTGGTAGCATTAGGTTTGTTGGGGTTGGGGGTGTTGCTCAAAGTGGGAAGAAGCTGGAAGGGACTCCAAGGGCAACAGGAGGCTGCAGCAATGAGAAGTGGGGCTGGAGGGAGGTGTCAAGGATAAGCTCTGCCCCACCCAGCTGTCCTGTGACCACGGAGCTTGATTGAATCTATCTGTCCTAGAACCAGCTCAGGCCACACCCACCAATGTCACCTAGACAATGGCTGGCAACAGCACCCACTTGAGCCCCCTACTGACTGGGAGTTCCAGTCAGCTTGCTGTGGAAAACCTGTGAACGTGAGTAACCTATTTCCTGCCTTTTGTGTCCTCGCCTAGAAAATTAGTATATCCTCAAGCAATATCACAGAGCAGATGCTCAAGGTACCTTTGAAGAATAAACAGATAAGGGTTTGGGCTAGGTGGTCTCTAAGGTATGTACACCCTAATGTCCTTGGACAGATCTGCTTTCTGACCACATCTCTCTACCCTCCTCCCTCATCATAACTATGGGCGGCGGGAGGGCACTCAGCCTTGCCTTTTTTTTTTTTTGAGACGGAGTCTCGCTCTGTCCCCCAGGCTGGAGTGCAGTGGCGCGATCTCCACTCACTGCAAGCTCCGCCTCCCGGGTTCACGGCATTCTCCTGCCTCAGCCTCCTGAGTAGCTGGGACCACAGGAGCCCGCCACCATGCCCGGCTAATTTTTTGTATTTTTAGTAGAGACGGGGTTTCACCGTGTTTGCCAGGATGGTCTCGATCTCCTGACCGCCCGCCTCGGCCTCCCAAAGTGCCAGGATTACAGGCGTGAGCCACCACGCCCGTCCAGCCTTGCCTTTCTTTTGCCTATTCTAGCCCCTTCTCTGCCATGGCATGGGGCAGTGGGCGTGGTTACAGCCACAAAGGCAGACGGAGAGAGCCAGGCCTGCTGTCCAACGCAAGCACTGTGGGTTGCAGGCCGAGAGAGAGGGCTGGAGTCGTGCAGGCTGAGCTGACTCACCCCTGAGGGGGCGGACGTGTAGCAAGCAGCTCTCTCTCTGACTCAGGACTGACTGCTTTTCCTCCATCCTTCCAGGACCCAGACTCAGAGAGGAGCCCGGCTTGCTAGTTGTGGGGAGTAGTGAGTGACAGTTACTGGAAGTTGTGCCTTTCGGCCTATGGTGGAAAGATGCTAAAGTAGAAAGGCTTTCAGGGCCTGAAGGTGGGGAAGACTTGGGACCAGCACCCCGACATGCTGATCCCTGGACACTCCCTGCCCTGCCTTGTCGCCGCTTGCTCCCTCTGGCTCCCCGTCTCTTTCTTCAGCTGCAGATGCAGATGCCAACTGGGTAAAGGGAGTGGTGCTGCTCCACGCCTCCTGGCCTTTGCCTTCTGGTCCCTGTAACCAGAGACACGGATCCTGGTGTAGCCTGCATTCTGTCTGAGCATCCCAGGGGGATCCCAGGCTTTGTGGATCCAGCATCCGCAGCATCAACCGACACAAAGAAGTCAAGTCAGACAGCTCCACCCCAAGTCCTGTTGCCAGGAGGCACTGAATGAGGAGTGTAGGAACCACTGGGCCCTGCCCTTCAGTGATGCCATGCCCAGGCCAGCCTGGCCCAGGGATTTAGCCAGCGGGCACTGTGGAAATACAAGAGCCAATTCTTGGACAGAAATGAGTTTGAATCCAAGATTTGCCTCCCATTCACCATGTGGCCTTGGGCAGAGGTTTGTCCTGTCTGAGCCTTGATTTCCTCATGTGGAGAGCAAGCGCTCGGTTTTCATCCGATCATGTGTATGGTGTCCTCGGCACAATGCCTGGTCCGTGCTCATCAGGTCGTGCTCATGTTGGTCCTCTTCTCCTCATGTTCACAGCCACTGCCACCTTCGCTTAGCTTTATTTCCCTGCTCTGGACACGTCTGTGCATCGTGCAAAGCCTTCACCAATTCCTCCTGTGGGCTGTGCCCAGAAGCTCCAGGGCCAGTGTTCTTTCTCCTCACTGTGCCTGCTCTGCTCCCTGAAGGTCTTTCTCCTGCTCCTCTTCTCTGCAGAATCTC
Organism: Macaca nemestrina; assembly: GCF_043159975.1. Lineage (NCBI taxonomy): Eukaryota > Metazoa > Chordata > Mammalia > Primates > Cercopithecidae > Macaca > Macaca nemestrina. The sequence goes on from NC_092134.1 coordinate 140,617,548, forward strand.
CACGTGAGCTCCACCAAAGCCAAGGGAGCCTCTCCTCCCTTGCTCTGCTTCAGCCCTGTGGCTTTGCGGATTATCTCTATGCAGACGACTCCATCCCTAGAGGAATCATCCCCGTGAAGCCATGGGTGCCTGATGACAGGAAACACCACCTCAGAACCCAGCAAGGCAATGGGGGCAATGAAGCGTCCACCTCCAGCTGTCAGAAAATGCCCAAGTCAGAATCACTGCATGCCGGAGTTGCAAGAGACCATCCCAAACCTCTCACTCCTCACTTATGCATTCAAGGAAATGGAGGCCCAGAGAACGGAGTTCATTGCTCTAAGTCACCAGAGCTGGAAGCATAACCAAAGCTTCTTCATTCACAACTTGGGAATGTTTCTCTATGTCCATAATGCAGGAATTCAGGCTGCCCAGCATGTTCTATTGTTCAGTATATTTTAAAATACAGAATGAAAAAGAAGGGTGTCGGGAAATGCTGTTGGTCCAAGCAGTCAAATTAATTCCAGTTTGGGATGTTTAGGGAGCAGCTTTTGATGCTATAGTAACTTTCATGAACAACTGCAGGAAAATATGATTTCAGACCCAAGCACCGAGGAAGACCAAGAGGCTTCCTGAGAGCAGCAGGACGTTGCACTCTTATCTCCCCGGCTACAGAGGAAGAAAAGCTTGGATTTAGACCCAGGTGATGCACTGGGAGGAAAAGGGCAGGGGCCCATGGCTCAGATACTGAGGCAGAATTCAGCATGACCGCATGAGGGGGCCTGAAGACAGTCCTCTTGTGACATCTGGCAGTTGTTCAGAGGCATCTCCCAGATGAACAGAAGTTGGAGGGTCCTGATCTCCTCGCACCAGAGGCCCTGGCCCAGGCCTCTCCACTCTTCTGCCTCTTGTCGCTTCTTCTTCTCTAGTGCCAGGGCTTTGGGTACCATCTTGTTGTGAATGACTCCATCCCCAGGCCTCTGACCAGTGTGTCCACCTGACATCTCCCCTCCAAGGGCTAACAGATACGTCAAAACCGTGCTCTGGCTTTTCCTCACTCACACAGGCCCCGCCTCCAGCCCGCCTCCTTGCCTAACTGCTCCATCCTTCTCTGACTTAGGCCAAATCTCCCAGTCCTCCTGGGCAATTCTCCTCCTGCCCCCAGGCAGTCTGTCAGGAAACACTGTTAATTTTGTTTGCAAAACAGAGTGATGGGCTGACCATTTTCCACCGCTTCTACTGCCACAACTTTGCTCCATGCAATGGACATCTTCCACCTGGATGACCGCATTTGCCTTCCAAATGATTTTCCAGATTCCACCCTTGACTCCTACAGACAGCCAGACTGGTCTCTTTAAAAACCAGAGTCAGGTCACGTGACACCTCTGCTCAAAGCCACCAGTATATCCCCTTCTTGCTCAGAGTAAAAGCCCAAATGAGGACACTGTTAGTTACCCCTCTGCTACCCTCGCCTCTCCTTTCCCAGCTCAGTCTGCACCAGCCAACTTGGCTCCTCCTGCTGTGCTACCTCTTCTCCCAGATCTCCGCATGGAGAATCCTCAATTCCTTCATGTCTTTACGTTGTTCAACTGTCACCTCCTTAAGGAAGCCCATCTTATTTAAACCAGCGCCTGCCATCACTGCTCCCCAGCACCTTGGAGCCCCCTTATCAGGCTACTTTTTTTCCTGAAACGTCTATCATCTTCTAACACACCGTACGAGTTCCTTATTTTCTGTCCTTGTTGCATTGTGACTTGTCTGACTATTCCCGTCTACAGTGCAAATCTGTGAAGGCAGGGGCTTTTGGTTTGCCAACTGATGGATCCCAGGTGCCTCAAACGGTGCCTGACATATAGGAAGTGAGACTCTGAATGCTGTGGAATGAATGGATGATGGTTCCTGAGAGGAAGGGCCCCATAGCCCGGGAAAGAGAAAAGGTGAGGGGAGTGTAAATGTGGGGACGATTTGGAGGAAAGTTAGGGTGGAGAAGGCATCTGGGGAGGGGTTTAGGAGTTAAAGACGGCAGGTTACAGGTAAAATGCCCTCATGGATTACACTGAAGCTGACAATGTAGACTCTTTCCAAATAGACTACCCTGGGAACATATGTCTTGTGATGAGAGTATGACTCAAAATATCTGGGAAGGCCCGGAGCAGGGCCCAGGGATGCAGGATTTTCTGAAGGATCCCATGGGCTTGGGAAGAGAATGCTGGGGCTGTCCATAAGGGCTAATGTCCTACAGGCAGAACCATCTAGTGGGAGGGAGTGACCTCTGAGGATAGGCGGTGTTGCTCAGTTAAGCTGCCATCCCTCACACTGGCTGCTATGTGAGCACAGGGTCAAGCCGGACTGTGCTTTCAGAGCAGGCCCCTCCAGGCCTCAAAGTAATGGACCGTGGTATGTGTGTGTGTGCTGGTTTTGATCCGGTTGTATCTGTTGGCCAGCTCTATGGGTCCAAGCATATCTGGGAAACAGGGCTCTCGACTGTGGGTTGTAGGTTATAATTAGACTAACCAAAAGGTCTTGGTTGGAGACTAGGCCCTCTGAGTGACACCAGCAGTAAATTTGGAAAGAATGTCATTTTCTTGGGTGCCACGGTTTCTCCCATTCCACAGTGCGTTACCAGTTTATATAGAGTTTTTAAATAGATGCTCTTATTTGAGCTTCAAAACACACTGCTGTAAATACCACATTCCTCTGACAGATGAAAAAACAGAGTCTTTGGGCATGTTGGTAACGCTCTGACAGGAAGCAGCAGCAAGACTCAACAATCTGCCAGTGTTCTGACTTCAAGTCCAGCTTTCTCCTCTCCCAAACCGCCTTCCTGCCTTGGGGGATGTTATGTTTGTTCTTTTGGTTCAGAAGCCATCAGTTGTGTGGGAGAGGGAGAAAGTGGCTCTGAAATAGGTGTCGGGTCTCAGGACACCTCCTCTTGCTGTCAGTCACATGCACAGTTGCCACCCTGTCCCCCGACAATCCTTCAGTGGGACTTCAAAGCCACGAGTGCCTCGGGCTGGAGCATCTCAGTGTGGGAGGACACAGGGCAGTGGAACTCTCAGCGGGGCTGATTATCGCTTATTTACAAAGTGGAAAAAACGCTGTGGTTATTTAAGATATCAATTACAGAACGTAAGTTCTGAGTAAACTGTGGCTGGTGGCAGTACACCGGGAGGGACAGGTGAGGTTTCTGTTTACCAAAAGGCATTGTGGAGTATAGAAACCAGGAATTCTGGCCTAGCAGGAAGTGAGCTGGCCCCAGGAGGGCTAGGCTGACTCTGAGGCACTGGAAAGGTACTTAATCTCTCCATCATCACCTTTAGCATCAGCAAATTGGGGATGAGAGTTCCTACCTGTCGAAGGGTAGTTTAGCGTTAAGTCAGATAAATGCAAAGTGATTTGTAAATAGAAAACCACTATTCCGATGTCAGGAGCTGCTACATGGGTCCAGGCCCCCTCCCTACTCCCAACAGAGCCCCCTTTTCTGTATAAATTTTATAGAAAATGCTTTTTTGTTGTTTTTTCTTTTTCTTTAAAGACGTGAATAGTTTGGGAGAAAATGGCAGACTGAGTGATAGGGGCCTTACCGACTGTAGGAAGAACCCACAGGACCCCTGGAGCAGCTGCAGTGAGGCCTCTGCAAAAGGGGGCAGCTTACAGCCACCCTTCTGCGTTTTCCTGCTGTGGGGCTCTCGGCTCCTCTACATAGATTTTTGTGTGGCTCTGCACTGCTGTCTGGAAAGGAAACCTCCTGAGGGCAGAGCCCACTGCTGTCCTGTCTTTCCTGTTTCTCTCCCTGCAGTGTCTGCCAGGGCTGAGCACTGCATGGCACAAGCTCTGGGCACAGAAGCTCTGGCCTTTATGTGCATGAGTGGGAACAGCAACTTGGAGCTCATCCAGCTGCAAAACTGAAGTCCATTCAGAAAGTGGAGGGGAGTCTCAGAGCATGAGGAGGAATATTGATTTAAAAAATGATCTGACGATTTACTGGGAGAAGTTAAGAGAGAGTGCACATACACACATACACTCACACACATACACACATGCGTGCGTGCACACACACACTCAGACATGCACTCACATATACACACAGACACACACGGGACAAAGACAGTTCTCAGAGACACAGGGAGACAGATGGGCCATGGTCTCTGGAGCTATAGTGTGAGCAGGGTTGGGGCACCAGGCTACGGTGGGGGACACAGGACAAGTGTAATAACCGCTTTCCAAAGTCCATCTGCTGGAAGAGGAGCAGACAGGGACTTCTAATCTGGAAGAATCTGGCAGGCAAAGTAACATGGCAGTGTAACTGACCGGGAGCAAAAGATGGAGTGGAGAGGGGAGTAAGGGTGCATGGAGGAGCTGGGGGTGGTGGGCTGGGTAGTTCCAAACATCTTAGATCAAAACTCTAAAGCATCTGCTCTGTGCTGTTATTCAATGGTTCAGTGCATCAAAAGTCTATGCAAACATTACCAAGTCTCTTAATTAAGGAAAAATAATGACAAAAAAATTAAACAACACATGTTAAAGACTGACCGCAAGAAGGCTTGCCTATAGATAAAGAGAGATTTAAACATGCCAGGTAACAGAAAAGACATGTGCAGGAACTGATAGGAACTGTATAGGAGGAGGCACCTCTTGGGAGAAGGAGGTGGCAGGAGGCCTTACAGAGGCTGGGGTTCTGTCTGAGGCTAGGGAGCCAGAGGCAAGGGTGTGAGAGGTCAGGGGTCGAGGGCAGGGGTGGCAGGTGCATGTGGGAGGGAGGCGCTCACATGGGGCCTGGTTCCACAGCAAATAGGAGGAAAGGTCCACCCAGAGCAGCTCTCAGTAGGTCACCCACTACTTCTAGAGAAGAGTCCAGACATGACTGGTTCTCCTCTTCTCATTCCTCTTCCAAACCAGCCTGCAGGGACCTGGATGCCTGCGTGGGCTGCTGATGTTAAATGGAAACACAGCCCATTCAACCCAAGATGATGGGTGGTCCTTGGGCGAGGGTGGGCTATGGCTGACTATGTAGGCTGAGTCTTAGCCTTAACGCAGGGTATTCTACTTTGAGAGAGCTCTCTTCTAAGATGCTGTGGGGAGGGAAAGGAGAGAGTAGGGAAGGCAGTGGCTGGAGGAGAAGGTGGAGGTCAGAAGAGGTTTGGGTCCCTGCCCCAGCAGCTGTCCAGAGTGGCAAACATCCCCTCATGTTCTCACTCCACGGCTCCCAGAGCTGCTTCCTCCAATACAGTGTGACTCATGCCAGGCTGATTGTACGGGAGAGAGAGAAGATGCAGCAATCAGAACTTAACAGAAAAGGGAAAGGCCTAATGCGTTCCAAAGTTAAAAAAATTTTTTTTTCAAAATAAAGCAACAAGGAAAAAAAAACCTTCAAACCAATTGAAACAAACAAATTAGAAAAAAAAAAAAGAAATAAAAATAAGAAGGTGGGGAGAGGAAATAAAATGAACGAAAAAACCGGGGAAAGACAAATGAGTGTTAGAGCAGGCACGGACAGTTAGGTACAGACGCCATGTACTTACGTTTACCTCGGTGATTGCTATATCAACAATGCTACCCACAACAATCAAGGCGTCAAATGTATTCCATGCATCACAGAAATAGTGCTGCATGGGGCAGAGAAGCCGAGAAGAGAGAGAGAGAGAGAGAAGAAAAAAAAACCAACAACAAAGGAGAAAAACAAAACAAAAGGGAAGAGGAAAAATGAAAAAAAAAAAAAAAAGGCATGGAAAAAGGGAGAGAAGAGAAAAAAAATGAGAAAAGAAAGAGGTTACGTGGGCATATTAAACACTCTCTTACCACTCTACAGTTCTGGCGGCTCAAACCTGGATAACCTGGTTTTCGCAGGGTGCAGAGGCCTGACAAAAGCTGGGTTAGTTCAAAGGTGGCGTGGGGCTGTGGCCGCCCCGGGGAGCCGGGCGGTGTGTCCCCTGCACCGCCACTCCCTCTGCTCAGCTCCACGCCCCAGCCCGGCACCGCCGGGCAGAGCTGAGGTAAATGGAAAAAAAGGAGGAGAAGCTCCCACTTTTTTTCCCCACAGGACGACGGCAGGTTCAATAAAAGGCATGACTGGAGGCGGGTAAAAACAGGAAATTAAAAAAAAAAATAAAAGAAGGTAAACAGAGAGAGTGAGAGAGAGAGAGAGAAATAGAGGAGGCAGAGAAGGAGGAATGAGGAGGTTTCCTGGGGAGGGCAGAGTAATACTCACATTAGTCTCACTGAGAATGACGTCAATTATGCTGCCAATTACGATGAGGAAGTCAAAAACATTCCAGGGATCACTAAAGTAACCCTACATAAGGGAGGGCAGGCAGGATGGGGATTAAAAAGGAATATTAGACAGACAAGAACAGAGCAACACCACCATCAGAATCATCGTCCAGGCACCTCCGTGTTGCCTCTGGAGTTCCGGACGCCCTCACCATGGCCAGGAGCCCAGGAGCCCAGGAGCACCAGCAGGGAAGGAGCAGCAGGGAGGTGACACTAACCCTACTGCCCACATTCCCTCCGTCACACGGCCCCATCCTACAGATCCACCCACCCTACCCCTTCTCCACAGAGGCCCTGTCCACTTTCCACCAGGGGCAGGAGTGGGTGTGGGGGTGGTGCAGTGCAAGTCACCAGGGGACAGGATGTGGCTACTATGCTCTCTTTTCAGTCCACGCTGAGCATCTCCTTCACCCCCAGTCCTCTTCTAGCAGAAGGGCCCATCTGGACGGAGGGAACACAGGTGTGTGACCCCTCAGAGGGTAATGGGCTCAGTCCTATGTGTGAAGCTGGGGATGAAAAAGGCTTTGAAAACCACAGCCATCAGTGTGGGCCGCAGGGTGGCAGGTTATCTGGGCTGAGAAGTGACTCATATAAAGCTCAAAAATAAGAGAAGGACCAAATTGTTAAAATAAGATCCATAATAAGTGCAAGTTTTGCAAATCAAATCAGGGTAACCCTAGTTCCTGCACTGGGTGCCCAGTGTTTCTAGGGACAGTTCCAACCCTGGCAAAGACTTCCTAAGGGGAAGGAGACAGAGGCAAGGCTGGGCTCCTACTCTGGGAGTGGGTTATGTGGCTCTTGAGAGGGCTTTCTGAGGCTTTCTAAGCACCTCCCCAGGTTCTTTCATGGTCATTTTGAGGTAGGGTCCTGCTGAATGCAAATGCGACTCAGAGGGCATGCGGTGATCAAAGCCTTTCCTGAGGATGGGTTTGCTGGGGACAGGCTGGTGGGTTGGGGGAGGCTGGCTGCCTAGAAGGGGATGAGAGCAGTGGTGCCCTAAAGGAGAGATTCTGGCACAGAAGGGGAAGACCCGTGTTCTGACTTTACTACTTGATTCTGTAGCTATGGATTTTATTTTTCACCATATTTGGAGAAGAGAAGGGATGAATGTTCTTAAAAGAGGTTTTTCATGTACTTGGACAACTGGTCAACCAAGGAATGGGCTGTCCCAGAGACCCTATAGGACCCCTGGTGTCCTGGATGAGTGGACTTTTTAGCAGATGGATTTCTTGGGTGTGAGAGGTGTAGGAGCCTGCAGAGCAATGTTCTGTGACCGAACGGGGGACATAGACCCCCAGCTACAGGCAGTCATGTTCCCCATGGGTAGAGGAGGAAGGACCAAGTACTACAGACATTTGTTTTCTTTAAGTAAAAACATTTACGCCTTTAGTTTAGATATGGTCTGCAAAGGGGACAAGACAGGGCTGGCCACATTTTTTTCACTGGGACCAGCATTTTCCTGCCCTCTGGGCTTCCAGGAGGTGGAATTCTAGAGGTCGGACGGGGTATGAAAGCATGAAGCATCCTCCGAGAGGTTCCCAGATCTCTCCCCAGCTCACTTGAAGGCTGCCAACCTTTCCTCTTTATTTTTTACTCACAAAGCCAAGAATCTGTGTTCTTCCCTTTCCTCCCAGCTCTATTCAGCTCTCTTAACTTCCCACTTCCCAGCCATGCCTTCTTTCCAGAGGGACGGAAAGACATGCTGTCCTGGGGCTGTTATTCTTAGCGTGGGAGGTCAGGTCACAGGGAAAGGGGCCTTTCGGTTCCCAGGCATTTCTGCCAAAAGAAAACAGAAACACCACCACAGAGACTCCGGACAGCCAGGATGGGGGAAGCAGAGATTAGCTGACCAGGGCGTGGGTGAGGTGAGGGTCAGCTTCAAATCAGGGCTTCCTTGTTGGCTTCCCAGGATATTTTTCTGAATATAGTGGAGCCTATGAGGCAGAGGCACCTCTTTCTCCCATTTAAGTCACGTGCTATGAGCAGGAAATAACCAATTTGCTCTCGGGTTCTCGGATATCATTCACAGGGCAAAAGGAGAATAGTGATTTTGGGGAGAGGGAAATAAAGAGTGAAGACCCCAGATGAACTACAGCTATGCATACGTCTTAAAATTAGATTTCAGAAAACACTGGGCGGCCCTCTCGATACGAATACCGTCTTTGTGGGTTGAGCTGTTTCAGAAGGGAAGGGCAGGGAAGTCAAGGAAGAGAAGCGAGAGAAACAAGAACAAGAGCAGAATCCAGGAATTCTCTGCATCAGCCTAGAAAACGTGCAAGAAAACATTATCTGGGTGTGGGAGCAGGAGGAGAGAGAGAGGACGGTGTGAGTGTCAGTGCTCAAGAAAGGAGGGTGGGTTGGAATCTTCGTCCACCAGAGAGACCTGAAACAAAATGGGTAAGTTGGCCTTGGTCTGCAACACCTCTGAGATGGAGAAAGGAAAAGGAAGAAATGGACAGAACAGAGCAAAGGTTTGGTGTTGAAAACCAGAGAAACACACACAGTTAATCAGCGGGCGCACAAGGGTGAAGGGCTGAGACCTAAGGGAACCCTGTCAACCGCCTGGCTGTGCACCCCTGGTCACTGTTTCTCCCGGATTTCTTCGTACATGTGCAGACAGAAGGCACAGCCCCCTCCTTCTTGACCACAGCCCCCCTCCACCCATGGCTCCACTGGACTGGCATTGGCTGGGCTCTGTTGGAGTTAATGCCTCGTGCCTCACACTTGCCCTCAGCAGGCTGTGCTCCTGCAGGCTTTAGACTGACATCTCTGTTTGGTGGCACACTACCTGGGGGGCTGCAGAAACCAACCAGGTTCCTTGTTGCCAAGAGCTCCTGTGCACCCAGCCCTGGGGGATTTCCGCAGAGCTGGAATGCAGCGGGTGAGGGCACATGTCTAGCGGGCAAACAGGGTCCCTTTAAGAGGCAGCTCTTCACCCTGACCCATCCTCCCACCGTCCTGCCCTTGGTGCCCAGAGCCCCTCAGTCCTCCAGCTGGACCATGAAGACAGTTTCAGGTCCAGCTTTCGGGCCTCCATCCCCATTGTCCCTTTGTCCCCTCCTCCCACTATTTCAACAGCCCCTTCCTCCCACCTGGACCACACCCGGCCCAGAAACAAGGCCCAGGTCCTCCCTGCTGGTCCCCAAGTCCCCAGGTGGTTGGGTCCTAGGAGGACTACTTTTCCCAACGCTCTCTGGAGTGTAAGGGCCTGATGCTGTCTCCTCTCTCTTCTTTCTGTTTTTGCCACCCCCTTGGTTGCTGGAAACCATTAGTAATAGGGGTTTTAAGGCTGTCATGGGGAAGGGAGGGTGGGAAAAAAATCATACACGTCTTACAAACTCAGTCTGACCCAGAGCCTGGTTATACCTGCTGCCCCTTATTTCTCTGGTGACTGTGTCCCAAATGGTTGAGAAGTAAGGGGTTGGAGAAAGGGTTTCCCTGGCTCTCCTTGAAGTGGCAAACCAAACCTCTTACCGTCCAGCTCCTCAGAGCCACGCGGGGCGGGCTGCCCGGAAGGGAAAGTGCTTTTGCAGCTGGAAGCCTTGCCCTCGCCATCCCCCAGTCCCACAGGTTGAGTGGATTTCTCCCTTCCAACTCCCACTCTGGAGATGTGTTCCTAAGATGGGCCTCTCCTCTGGCCATCCCAGGGCAGATCCTGGGTGCACCCCAGGCTCCCAGTACCCAGGCCTGAGTGCCGCAGCACCTCCACTCACTGATAGGCCTGGGCTGAGAAAATGGACACCAAATTGATACTGACATCAGAAAGTCATTGCTGGGGAGGAACAACTGCTGCAAAAGCATCAAGGGATGCATTTCCCACGCACAGGAACTGTGGATTTTCTTCCATTTTGGTTATCCACGCCCTGATTTGGCTCCATTGTTGGAGATATGCCAAGTCGAAAGAGGCTGCATACTGGTTAAAAGCAGGATCTCTGGAGGCAGATCTGGGTTCAGACACTACCTCTGCCACTGACTAGCTGGGTAGCCTTGAACAAATACCTTAACTTCCCTATGCCACTGTTTCCACACCTAGAACATGGGATAAAGCACAGAGCTGAGGTGAGGGTGAGAGGAGACCATGCATCCAAAGCACTCAGAACTTGCCGTTTCTCCTGCTCCCACCCACAAGGCCCGTGTGTCCTGACGTTTCATTGCTTTCTTCTGGTCCCAGATACTGTGTCTTAACTGTGGGGCCATGGTCCAGTGGTACTTCCTGGCTGGAAAATGCCTGCCTCCGGGTGTTCTCTGCTTTTTGGGGACAAGACACGCCCAACTCCCAGTGGAAAAGGGATGGGATGACTACCTATGTAATAAATCGTGGGCCTCTTGCCAACTGGAGGCGCACTTCCCAAGCCCTCTGTTTGCAATCGCTTAACAACAAGAAGTAACCGGAGTCCAGAGTCCAGAGGCTTCCACCTCATTACAGCTTCAAGGGCCATTTCAAGAATCTCATCATCACTGGTCGGCTGGAGATTGAGCTTTCTGGAAGGGAGGCAATCATAATCTGATAATTAACCACACTAGCACCAGCCCTATGTCTTGCATAGGGTTAATGTGAGGACCAATACCTGGGAAAGTATTTTGAAAAAATCCTTTAATATCTATTCTTTATATTGACTCTATCTGGCCTCCTCGGGAATAGGTGTTCTGGATGTGTGAATGTTCCAGAGAGAGGATGCCTGGCCCTCTAATGACCAAAATCTTTGAATTTCTACCTTTTTAAAAAAGTATTCACTTTAAAGCCAGGGTCTCTCTCTGTTGCCCCAGCTGGAGTGCAGTGGTATGAGCATAGCTCACTGTGGTCTCAAACTCTTCAGCCTCCCAAGTATTACGCCCCTCTAATTGTTTAACTTTTTGGGGAGATGAGGTCTTGCTATGTTGCCCAGGCTGGTCTAGAACTCCTGGCCTCAAGTGATCCTCCTGTCTCCACCCTCCAAAGTGTTAGAATTACAGCTGTGAGCCACCGTGCCCGGTCAGCCACTGTCATTATTTAGCAGCATTGCTCTGCCTAGTGAGGTAGGAGTCACAGGTTCTATTTTGGGTGTGGGACTAAACACCAGGGGGACAAAGCCTAGGTATGTGAAAAGAGGAAGGAGGAAGTTGAAGGTTCTGGAATCTTGAGTTTTCCTTTAGTCTGTCTCTCAGGCCTTTTCTGCCCATCCTCCAGGTCACTAGTATTCAAACTCTCCTGAATGAAATCTGGCTGATACCGTTTGAGATTGGTGACAGGGTGCAGGCTGTCACAGCTGCATTTTGTAAGACTGGAGGTCATGTAGACAATGAACTGCTAGGTTCTTAGGAAGCACTCTTCCCACCGAGGAAGGCACAGCCACTCTTCTTTAATCGAGAGGGGCGGCGGCAGGGGCCCCGTTTTCTGTCTCTGCTATAGGAGAGCTGCGAGGGGACTGCTGTTGAAGCGGTGATGGGTGCATGCCTTTGCCTTTGAATTCCGGATCCTTAGCTTCTTCTCTGCCCAGAGCACAGGCCGCCCTGCCATCTCCTCAGACGCAGCACCGGCTTTCCATCAGGCTGGCGGCAAGAAGGCGTCCATGAGGAATTGCGCACACCTTTCACTCCTCGCCTGGGGTGGTGCTGTCAGTCTTCAGCATTTGGAGGGCAGAGGTGCTGTCACTGCTGTAACTCATTTCTCTTCTCTGTTCCTTCCTGCCTGCCTTCCTCATCTGCCCGAAGAAACATAGGGGAGGCAGCCAGCTCCTGAGTGCCCCGGGCCTGTGGGGAAGCTGACTCTGAACACCTGGTTTCCCCTCCTAGGACACACGGGGCACGGAGTGCGCTGGCTGGGGGCGCTGCAGGACTTCCGGGCTGGATTAGAAGTGGGGCTGCTGAGATTGAGACGGAGAGTGGAAAAGGACAAAGGGTCCTCTGAAGGGCCCCTGCAGACAGGGTTAGGAACATCAGTCAGCAAGCAGCTGGAGGCTGCCAAGGTGGGGCGGGGCTGAGGGAGGAGCAACAGATGGCTTCACCAGACCTAGGGAAGGGGGTCCTTGCAGGAGAGCAGAGGTCCTGCTTGAGTGAGCAAGCACTGGAGAGAGCGCAGGTGCGCCAGGCAGGGGGCTGGGCAGAGGTGGCTGTGAGGGAGGGAGCCATGCCCAGTTCCTGGAAACACTGATCATTTCTGGGTCCCAGAAATGAGAGCTGAATGAACCGGGGAGAGGAGCTGGGTCCCACTGGCAGCTGGCGGTGGTGGCAGTGAAGTCTCAGTGCGTGTCTATGTGTCTATGCAGAGTTGATCCCATTGAATATCAGGAAAACAATGGTAACCGACACCAAGCAGAGATAATATAAATTGTATTACACCAGGATGCCATTTAGACATAACAGTAATCATGGAAATTAGTGGCGCCTAATGGAGAAGGCATAACTGGAGCACAGAGCTGCCAGCAGCCTGGGAGGAGGTGGGGATTTCTGCCCTCCTCTGTCAGCTCCCATCCTGTGATGTGTTAATTCAGAAGCACCCCAAGACACACTCTGCACAGCCAGCTTGAGACCTACTTGGACTAAGGGCAGGAGTGGGCAGAGGGCTGGGTGCCTGCCTCATGAGAGGACCCCAGGTGGGTGGAGGCGAGGGGGGCTGCTCTCCTATTTGCAGGAGGAACACACACTCCTGAAAATGCAGACTTTTAACTGGACACTTTCTGCTCCCATTTTTCTTTGGAATTAAGGCTTTTCCTCCCCAGGACATTTTTGAAGGCCTTCGTCCATTTATTTACTCATTCATTTATTTATCTCATCAACACATAATAAGCACTTACTAGAGGTCTGTAACTAAGCAAGGCTTGGGCATACAAACATGAATCAGCCCTCCTGAAGCCTGCCATCTTCCCCGCCGGGAGCAGATGAAAATATGGGGTTATTGGTTAAGCTCCCTTTGGGGGCCTCAGGAGGCTCTTTTTCTGCCTCAGTTTGCACCTGGGTAGATTGGGGGATCCCAACAGCTGCCTCGCACTACTCATGCTGGAATAAATGAGCCGTTTTCTGCAAAGGTGCCTTCAGGACTAGGGTGCTGAATCAACGCCTCCTTGGAGAAGGGCAAGGCTGGGCAGACACACGGCCATGCACACCGGCAACTTTAAGCTCAAATGAACAGCACCAACCATGCACTCTGAGGAAAGGAAGGCAAGACACAAGTAGCATCAGGTGTGGCTGGAATAAGGATGAGCAATCTCCCCTTTGCTGCAGGAGGGCTTGGATCTGTGGCAGCCCTCAAAACCTCCTGCCTGCCTAGAACTCCTTCCAGTCCAATCCAGGGGACCAAGGCCATGGACAGAGCTTTCCAAACCCCGATCAGAGAGGTCCCTTCCTGCTCAGCACTCTCGGAAAGCTCCCACAGCCCATCCTATCACCCCCGCCCTTTGGCATCTCTAACTTAGCGGGCCAGTGCTCCTCTGCCAGGGGATCTGGCCAGCAACCTGCATCCACACTCTTGAACAAGCTGTGAATAAAATGATAGACTGCCTTCACTTCCCACAGTGAGCCTCGGGTTGTGCAGGCAGGTTACCTAACCTCTCTGCCTCAGCTTCCCTACCTGCAGCATGGGAATAACCAGAGTACTTGCCCTTGTAGGGTTTTCATTTTATTTTATTTTTAGAGACAGGGTTTAACTCTGTCATCCAGGCTGGAGTGCAGTGTTGCAATAATATTTCATTGCAGCCTCCACCTCCTGGGCACAAGAGATCCTCTTGTCTCAGCCTCCCAAGGAGCTGGGACTACGGGTGTGTGCCACTGTACCTGACTAACTAAAAAATAGAATTTTTTTTTTTTTTTTGTAGAGATAGGGTCTTGCCCAGGGTGGTCTGGAACTCCTGGGCTCAAATGGCTCTCTGGCCTCGGCCTCCCAAAGTGCTGGGATTACAGGTGTGAGCCACTGTGCCTGGCCCCCTCGTAGGGCTTTGTGAGAATGATACGAGTTCATACCTGCCCTGTCTGGCACTGAGAAAGTGCTGACTGGTTGCTGCAGTTGCTACTATTACTGTCGTTGTTGGAGTTCTTGCTGAGAGGCTACCTTCCTGCACACCCACAGCCTCTGTGTCAGAGAAGGTCCTTCCTGCCTCTAAGTCAGGCTGGCCCAGCGCAGGGCCAGAAGCACTGGCAGCACCTTGGGCTTCAGTGGGTTGGGTTACCGCCGACGCACCCGGTAGGTCTGGGAATCCCTCTTCTTTCTACCAGCCCGGCGTGTTCCAGTTTCTTTCCCTGTGGCAGGGCCGGGGACGGAAACCACAGTGTACTTTCCCACCGGGCTTTTTTACACAGTGTGAATAATTTTCTACATTAAATAATTAAATGTAGTAGCTAATACTACCCTTCCCACACAAAGGCTTTATGCAAGTCATATAATTATTTTTTATCCTTCATAGTGACTTTTAAGCTCTCCAGCACCAGGCAGGAGAGAAGCCTGTCACAATGTTGCAACAATATGCAAATCCCTGGGTGCAGAGCCACAGCGGGGAAGGTCCTCCTGGCAAAGCTGGGGCCTGCCTGTTTAAGGAGCGCTGCGTGGTACCAGGTGCCCCGTGGGCACTCTGCAAATAAATAATAATCAGGGGAATGCAGGAGCTGGGCCCACACAGCTTTGGCCTCTGAATTCTGTGCCGATGGCGAAGGCTGGGGCGAGAGTTGCTGCATTTCATCCCCAGCTGCTGCCCTTCTTTCCCGGTCCGTTTTCTACTCCTTTTAACGCATTTCTCCACCTTGGGGTTTCTGTGGACGGTGGTGGACACTGCAGTTTCTCAACAGATTGGATAAATAGGTTTCGTCTAAAAGTCACTAAGAGGCTGAGTCAGCCAGCCTGAGGCTACGTGTGGATTCCTAGCGAGGGGGTGACACTGGCCACCACGGGGCGCTGTGGAGCTCTGTGGGGACATGGAGTATACAGTAGGTGGGGAGACTGTTCCAAAAAGAAGAGCATTGGGTCCAGAAAGGACTGAAGACCTAGCCCAAGAGAATGTCTAGGTTTCCATAGGATTTTTGAAATAAAATTCTTGCTTGCTCTTCAAGTTTTTCAATGTGAATATTCCAGGTTAGTAAGGAAATGCAGTCATACAATCCAAGATATGGTCATATTTCTAGTGGCACTGTTATCCTCGCTGAGCCTCGGCCACTGGCCAGCCACTGAAGACTCCCCCACTATCAGTGTCACTGAACATCACCCATGAAAGGGGCTCCTCGGATAAATATTTCCCAAACACGCCACAGGGCCCAAGGATGCCCCTTCGCTGGGCCAAACCCTCCTTCGGCATCCTCAGTCCCATCCACTAAATGTCAGTTTTACCTCCCCGAATCATGGGGATGCCCCTACGGATTTCCAGAACCGTGTTCTGTAGAACACTAGGTCTGTGGGGGTGTTAATCGGCATTACAACCAACCAGGGAAACAAAACAAACCCCCAAACAAGGACCCCATCCTCCAATAAGCCTGGGAGGGTTGAATTTCAGAACTTTGGCCTGGGGTAGTCTCAGGGCCCTCTGCGCTGAACTGTCTGAGCACACTTAAGCCAGAATTTCCCTGACCTGGGCGGCCATGCTGCTGAGTCCTGCTGAGCATGGCACGATGCCCGCTCCAAAGCCACCGTCTTTGCCTTCTAGCTCTGCCTTCTTTTCCAGCGGACCACCCCAGAGAGTGACAAGCTCTTGTGGTGGGTGGAGAACTGAAGGGGGTGTCCTCGCTGGATGCTGGAGCTTGTAAGCCAGGGGCTGGAGTCACTTTTGCAAGGAGGGGCACCCCAGAGGAAGCTGCTTGTCTTTGGTTGGCCTTCATTCAGTGACACTGACAGAGATGACAGGCACACGGTGTTACTGTGCTAGCATCTGGAAGGCGGTCAGTGTGGATGCCACCAAGAGACAGTCCTGCTCAAAGACTAACAAGTCTTGCTAGAGGGATGAGACGTTTCCATCAAGAGCTCTGATTAAATGCCGGAAAAGAGAAAAGGGTGCTCTGGGAGCTCAGAGGCAGTGGAGACTGCTTCTAGCCAGGTTGATCTCGGGAGGCAGCTTGAAGGATGCAGCACTGGAGCCCGGCCTGGAAGTCCAGCATAGGGTGTTTAGGAGAAGGTGAGGCGTGACCCAGAGCATGGGTGGCCCTGAACAGGAGACGAGGGCTGGAGGACGGGGCCGGCCAGAGCAGCTGCCTCTGCGGACAATGGGGAACCACAGAGAGGCTCGTGGGGGCACTCAGGACGAAGCAGAACCGTGAGGAACAGCGAGGCTTCTGCAGAGACCCAGAGAGGCTACGGCAGGGGAGGCAGAGGAGGGGAGGGATGGGAGGGAGAATGCCAGGCAGGAACCAACAGTCTCGATGTTTGAATGTGACCCAATCAACAGCCACTTTCCTTTCATCCCAAATCCTAAACCCTTGTCCCACTAGACTGCCACTGTTTTTTTCTTCAGTCAGCATCTTAGACTGTTCTTGAATACCTTCCCAAAGAGTAGGCCTGAACGCAGAGCAGTGAATGACCAAGCCCTGGGCTCCTGCAAAAGATTTCAAGCCTTTCCCTGTACATTGAAAGTCTACATAGAGATGCACATCTCTTCCTCAAAAGTGACTCCGAGAGCAGGGCATTTCTGGCTGCGGTCAGGGTTATCCCCGCGAGGCTGAGAACAGCCACTGGCCCTGAAGATCTGCCCTGAGGCCCCACAGAAGGCCCACCAGGAGATGGAAAACTGAGCCGGCCAGACTTCTGAGTCTCAGGCTGCCCTGACCACTGTAGGGACAGAACACAGGTGAGGTGGTGGGTGGTGGGCAGAGCGAGGAGAGAGGAAAGATTGTGGAGGAAAGAAAAGAGCCGTAAGAGAACGCTTGTCCCTAGCTTCAGCACTGGACTGGGGGCGGGGTACACTCCCCCATTATCTGAGATTTTTATAGCAAAGAACCTCGTAGCCAAAGAGAAGTGCAGAAGCTCTGTCTTGGAAATTCCTTTTATGGAATCACGAGGCCTGTAAATTCAATTCTGCACAGTTGGGAAAAGGAGAAGGCCCTAGTTCTGTCGCAAACATGTCCAGCAAGGTCTGGGAAGGCCTGGCTTTTGAGCTCCTCCAGGGCCAAGATTTCTAGTATGGGAGAAGGAGGGGCACACTCAGGGACATCTGTGATGCTCAGGACGGGAAGACGTGGGTGAGGGCAAAGGTGCACACTGAAGACCCCAGATCACATTATGCAATTCCCCCACTGAATGGCCCATCCCTGTGGTTTCCAAGGACAGTCAGAGGAAGTCCACACCCCTCACTGTGGTCCTGAAGGGCCTGTGCGCACTGGCCTCTGTCCAGCCCTTTTCACGTCACCCTCTGGACAGCAGGGCAGCATTCTGGCCTCCCTCTGCCTGTCCGCTGTTTCTAGAAGGCCTGGAGGACTGTTTCTTTGTTCTTGGCAGCTGGCTTAACTCATCCCTGCTCTTATCCTGGGAAATGATATTTTCTTCTCCACCCCTCATTTCAGCTGGCTCTTGGCCTCCAGACCCCTTTCCTTCTCCTTCCTCTCCTCTCTCCAAGTTTCCTTCCAATTCTGCACGTTCTCCAACACTTCTCCCAGGACATGATTCTGGACAGGATTCTTGGAGTTTCTATCTTCAGAGGGAATAGACGGCGCTGACTCCTAAAATACATCTCCAGCCCAGATCGCCTGTCTGAATTCCAGATTTTCACAGCCTACGTGACATTTTCTAACCTAATATATCCCCACATTCTCACTTTAAACTGGTTTCTTCCTGTTCTTCTCTATGTCAGCAAATGACACCACTCTTCCATCCACTCAGGGAAAGCCAGGAACCCCGGAGCTGTCTCTGATTCCTGTTCCTCATCCTCACATCCAGTTCACCATCCAATGATGTCATGACTCTGCCCCCCTCGCTCCGTCGCTTCCATGGCCACCTGCCTTCCCAGCATCGGGCTCCTTGCTGCTCCCCATCTCACCACACCAGTCATTTGTCAATGAGCAGCCAGCATGCTGGTTAAAAAATGGAAATCAGATTATATAATCTCCCTACTGAATGGCCCATCCCTGTGGTTTCCAAGGACAGTCACAGGAAGTGCACACCCCTTACTGGGGTCCTGAAGGGCCTGCAGCTCCAGCACAGTCCTTTTCACCGTTGCTCTCGGTTTCCAGAACGAGCTGAGCTTGCCCCTGCCTCAGGGTCTTTGCTCTTCCTTCTGCCTGAAATGCTCTACTTCTGGCTCCTTTTCAGCCTCCAGGGCTCAGCACAAATGCTGCCTTCCTGACCTCCTTATTTTAAACGGGTGACTCTTCACCCACACTCTTCCGTTTCCCCACCGCAGCCCTTACCCCATCTGAAACCTTTGTTTACTGTGTATTGGTGTGTCCTGCACTACTCTGTGAGCCCTGTAAAGATGGTACTATGCTTCCACATCATCACTGAGGCGCTCAGGAACTACTTACAGAAAGAAAAGATGGAAAAGGAAGTACGGATAAGGGGAAGTTACAGAGAGGTACGTTTTAATTCAGTATAAAGAAGGATTTCTGACAGAGCTACCTCTAGAAACAAGGAGACTCGTATGGCAGAAAGCAGGACGGTGTAGAGATTTCTGCACTCAGGGAAGCTCAATGGTCTGGATCTTTTCTGACACGAATATTCTGACTTTCTTTTCCCGGCTCATAATTCTCATTCATCCATGCAGGCATCAGACTTTCACTGAATGCCTCTCATGGCACAGAGAAGAACATGAAACAGCTCCTGCCATTGATGAATTTGGCAATTTTTGTGTCCCCAATGTGTAAGTCTTCCCACTGCACATATGTGTGCAAACACATGCATGTGAGTGTGTAGCAGGCTTGTTTCACTTTCCTGAGCCCACCTGTCAGCTGACTGCCCCCTCTCCTGAAAGTGCTTGTCAACTCAGATTTGGAAACAAAATCCAAAGGTCCAAAGCAATCTAGGGAATGCAGGGGCCACAGAGAGAATGGCTGAATGGGAGGGAAGGGCGGCAAGCGGCCTCGGAGAAGGCGGCAGGACGTAGGAGTGGAGTGAACACTTTTCATTGCAGAGGGTGGTCACTCGAGAATGGCTTTCTTTCTTTCTGTCTCGGATCTTCTTAGAAGGAAGACAGCTAACATTTACCGAGGGCCCACTGAGTGCACAGCAGCAACTGGGCCTGTCCACATTTCCTGTTTTAATGGGGTTGTTGTGGAAAGAGTGGCTTTTGAGTCACCTAAACCTGCAACAGAATCCCAGGATTTTTACCACGATTAAATGCATTCCTATTTGTTAAGGTGCTTAGAGCAGTATAGGGTGCATACTAAGCAGGATGGTGGTTGTTACAAGCTAACAATAACAACAAAAAGCCAGCCCTGGACTCCTTACCTAGCCTTTCTCTGACCTCCAGTTTCTTCAGATGTAAAATGGGAGGCTATAATATTCGTCTTATGGATTGAATGAGATGAGGAAAGTAAAATATCTAGCTTCATGTCTGGTTCTTCATTGACAATATATGCTGTTTGCTTCCCTCCAGTGCTTCTAAATGTTACTTGAGCTCAGGTGTAGGCATTGATACCAAATGGGTCAATGCGTTTATCGACTGCTTCTTTTTAAGTTGAAATATGAATGTCAGATGACAGGGAGGTTTCCTAGTGAAATGAGAGGGTGAACTGGGGACGCTACAAGTCCCAAGAGTGGGCCAAAGTCGCCCCAGGCAAGTGTGGCCTTACCTACCTGCTTGTACTCATGATTCGTTCCCGGCACCAAGCATACCGCCTAGCACGTGAGCTGCTCCACAAAATATTTTGGGGGTTGTTGGCGAACTTTAGCCTGCAGCAAAACACTAGCCAAGTCGCACGAACAAAGAGTTCTTGAAATAAAGACTATGAAGAATGGCAAGGCCTAGGCACCGAGAAAGAGGGAATGGTGAAAAACTGAGCTGAAGGCTTGAAAAGCCGACTAATGGGTTGCATTAGCCACACGAAAGGGGAGTGATAGTTTAGATGCTGGTAACATGGTTGATGCTTGCACAACCCAACTTCAAGGATGCATTAAGATGAGCCTTAAAGTTATTTTATGGTGTGAGGCGGACATCAGACTGAAGGGATAGAATACGTGGGCTCAGGATGAAAGATGCCAGAATACCAATATTACAAAAGGGCCCATTTAAAATGATCACGGGCAAGAGGGCACACCCTGGCTGGAGGTGAAGTTCCTTGATGCTGAGTTAGAAAGCTGGGTGCAGACTCCCCAGGCATAGGGATCCAGCTGAGTTTCATCTGAATGGCACTTTCCCTGAAGCCTTCATTCCTCTGTAGAGATGACCTCACTCAGTCTCACCACAGTATGCTAAGGCAGTCTTCCTACTGTACGGAGAAACAGACATGGAAGGAACAAGTGCTTGTAGGAAGCTCTTCCTGTCCTGTCTGCTCAGCCCTGGCTTCTTCAAGGTGATGCTGAGGTGGGATCTAGCCTTCCTGGGTCGCAATCTACCAGAAATTCCTCTCTGGGTGGGATCTGGGGGCAGCAGATGATGAAGCGAAGAAATGAAGGAAAATACATTTTGTAAAAATTAAAACTTCACAAAAATTACTGCATCATGCAGAAGTGCGTGGCCAATTTAAAACAGTTGGAAGAGGATGATGCCTGGAGAGTGGCACAGGTGGAGGCAGAGGTCAAGTTGGAGAGAAAGTACATTTCAGCCGGCAATGTCATTACTGCCAAAAACATGACTGAAAAACAAACCAAGATTCCCAGAAGATTCTCAGCTTTCGAAAAGAGGAAGGGGCCCCAGTGTGCATCCTTGCCTCCTGGCCATCCCACTTTCGCCTTCCTTCTCCTGGTCCTTGACTGAGCTTTTAAGAACAAGTTCTGAAATGTCTCTCAACAGTCCATGGAAGAGTGTGTGGACATCGGCACCTTTCCTGCCTCCGGGGAAGGCCCAGCTCAGGCCGGATGGATTTAGGCCTGCAGGGTTCCCCTGGCCCCTCAGGTGGACACATTGGTGCCTTTAGAAGAATTCTGGCTCTGGCATTCTTCCCACTGCCTCTGCCCTGGCTGCCCCAGGGCTCCAGTGGGGCAGTTTGGGGCCTTGTGGCCATTGCCACACCACCTCTCCTTAGGCTGGTGAGCCGCTGCTCTGACACAGGCTCATGCACTCTCTTCTCCTGTGGCTGTTTCTGTCGCCACTGGCAACCTTCAGGAGCCTGTTTTTTGTGTGCCATCCACTTGCCTCCTCCCGGGGACAGAGAACATGTCTGATTACCATCCAGACTGACACCCTGGCCTGGGCAGGAAAAGAGGCCTGGCTTACAGTTTGTAAGGTGGTTTCTCTTCCCTTGTTCAGACAGGCAGATCTGACCTTTGACTTGGGGGCCGAGTTGTCTGCTGGGGGTGCCCTCCCAACTTCTCCACCTGCCAGGGGAATGTCAGAATCTGGTCCCTTTCCTGGGAGCGGCTCACTCCTGGAACCAAAGACTCCAACACTAAAACAGGAGGTCCACACCTGAGCATTCTGGACCCTCAGCCTCTGAAGTCCCCCTGCATCTGCACAGGGTATGGATGCCCCTGGAGAACCCCAAGCTGGCTGGGGGAGGGACCACAGCATCTTCAGGTCATGTGACAAAAGCTATTTACCCAAAGAGACCATGCTGAATCTAAAGAACAGAAGTTTCTAGACACGGACAGAGCTGACAGAGCAGATGAGAAACTGGGCTGTTTGTTCTCTGTGGAAGCAAGTGTTCTTCCCCAGGCACCCACCTCCCTGTTCCAACTTTCCCTCGCCCATCCATATGCGAACCTAGAGCCCCAACCCAGCTCTCATCAGTGCCTTTTGACACAAGCCCAGTGAAAACAAGGTGGCTGGTGACGACCTTTCCATTTGAGCCACATCCTCCGGGTATCCCCAAAGATTTCTCCCCTCCGCAGGGCCTGTGCCCACCTACGTCAGGGCCAAGAATCATTCCTACGAGCAGAAACCAGTCCTAAGAACAGCACAGCCTGCAGAGAAAAGACTGCTCTGGAAGCCACGGGATCTCTGGCCCCACATGGGCACACTAGATACAAGGAGGGCTGCCTCTGGGTGTGGAAAGTCCAAGGCCAGCAATAGCCTCTGTCAGCTCAGAGCCTTCACAATGCAGAGCAGGCTGGTTTTGGCACAGGAACTCCAGGGTGCCCGCCACTAGGAGGACCATTCCAGGGCCTCCTGGCTCTCCCTATAGCTTAGCTGGCACCTGTGCCAGGGAGACCAGGGCAAGGCTGGCCCAGAGCTGTGCTATGAAGGGTGGCCCCAATGAGAGCCAGCATTTGAACTCCAGGGTCCTGAGCAGCTCTGGTTCTGGCAGCATCTCATTCACCAGGCTACCGACTAGTCCTGACTCATCCCTCACCCTCGTTTAGGGAAGTGCCCAGGGCCTCGTTGACGGATTCCTCAGGACAACAGGCGGGGGACTGAAGAAACCTCTCCTCTTTCTGTCTCTCTACTCTCTGAGAAGCAGCCAAGGCCAAGGCTTCACTGCCTTCATTTCCTCTTTCCTGAAAGATAACGGGGGCTTCTTTGAAGCCCCCAAAGCAGACAAGACTGTGGCAGCTGAACTACTGCCCCGTTCTTAGCTGATACTCTGAAAATGCCAGCCATATCCTGTGTGTGTGGGGACAGGCAGGTGCCACAGCCCCAGACGACTTACATGGCTGTGGTAAGGCCTGCCGGGCCCAGCAGAGACCAGCGGGCAGGGCAAGAGCGTCGGCAGGAAGGCTGGAGAGGAGCCGTGGTGAGGAGGCTGTCCCCACTTTGGAAGTGGCATGGAGGCCATGAGGCGGCAAGTCTGGCCAGCAGCTGGACAAGGCTCTGCACCCCAGAGGGGATCAGCTAAGAACCTGGAGGGGCTCAGGGCTCTCAGATTTCAGGGTCACTAGGGCAGTAAAATGCTAATGGGGAAATCTAGACAGAAGTCCAATCGACCGTGGAAAAGAGTGTCTGGATGCCCCATGGCTCACTGGAACACACGCTATGGGGGCCCGCAGCGGCAAGACTCACTGGGTGGGAAAGAGTCTGCAGGGAAAGGGCCTGGGTGCTCGCAGCGGCCACCGGCTGGGGAAAGCCAGGGTTGGCTGGGGTAACTGATAGTGGGAAAAACTCACTCGGGCCAGGACGAGAGACTGTCTAACGCAGTCGAGAGGGGCTCCATTATGTATGTGTCGACTTCTGGCAGAAAATCACCAGAAGAAAGGGTAGGGGGGATGAGAGAAACCATCTGGCTTCAAGAAGCTGAAGCAACCGGGCTGAGGAGGCCCAGACAGAAAGAGGAGAGTGGAGACTGGGAACTGGTGGGAAAGGGGCCAGGCCTTCTGAGGTTTCAGATGCTTATTCAAGAAAGCAGGGGTTGTTTGATTTTTTCTTGTAAATTTGTTTGAGTTCTTTGTAGGTTCTGGATATTAGCCCTTTGTCGGACGAGTAGATTGCATCAAAAAGTGGGCGAAGGATATGAACAGACATTTCTCCAAAGAAGACATGCATACAGCCAACAGACACATGAAAAAATGCTCGTCATCACTGGCCATCAGAGAAATGCAAATCAAAACCACAATGAGATACCATCTCACACCAGTTAGAATGGCAATCATTAAAAAGTCAGGAAACAACAGGTGCTGGAGAGGATGTGGAGAAATAGGAACACTTTTACACTGTTGGTGGGACTGTAAACTAGTTCAACCATTATGGAAAACAGTATGGCGATTCCTCAAAGACCTAGAACTAGAAGTACCATATGACCCAGCCATCCCATTACTGGGTATATACCCAAAGGATTATAAATCATGCTGCTATAAAGACACATGCACACGTATGTTCATCGCGGCACTATTCACAGTAGCAAAGACTTGGAATCAACCCAAATGTCCATCAGTGACAGATTGGATTAAGAAAATGTGGCACATATACACCATGGAATACTATGCAGCCATAAAAAAGGATGAGTTTGTGTCCTTTGTGGGGACATGGATGCAGCTGGAAACCATCATTCTCAGCAAACTATTGCAAGAACAGAAAACCAAACACCGCATGTTCTCACTCATAGGTGGGAACTGAACAATGGGATCACTTGGACTCGGGAAGGGGAACATCACACACCGGGGCCTATCATGGGGAGGCGGGAGGGGGGAGGGATTTCACTGGGAGTTATACCTGATGTAAATGACGAGTTGATGGGTGCTGACGAGTTGATGGGTGCAGCACAGCAACATGGCACAAATATACATATGTAACAAACCTGCACGTTATGTACATGTACCCTAGAACTTAAAGTATAATAATAATAAATAAAGAAATAAATAAAAAGAAAGCAGGGCATCAGAAGGGCCAACGAGTGCCTTCACTCTGGGTCCACTCTCCCCTCTGGACCATTCTCAGGATGGGAGAAAACCGAAAAGGGAGATTGAGACTTTGATTCCAGAGAGCTGCCAGGGTCAAGGCCTCTCCAGCATCCTCCTCTCAGGGAGGTGAGTACTGGCTGCTCCCTGTGTGGGCTGGTTCCAGCTGAGGGGCAGAGGTGAGTCTCAGCTGCTTCACCCCTCCATGGTCCAGGTGGGAGCTTGTGGGGAGGGGACGAGTTAGGAGCCTTCCATGGGGTGAACCCCTGGCTTCCTGGGCACACCATGTTCCACTGAGGAGGAGAGGCTTGGAGCCCAGCCTCTCACTCACTGCCTCCTGCAGCTCCTCCTTCCCCAGTGCCCTTGCTGAGACATCCTCGACAGTAAACCTCAGGCAACTAAGTGACATCATCACTCCCACTAACAGCAGCTGACAGTGGAGTAGCTGAGACAGACACTGCTTCCCGCGCCAGGCTCCTGTGCATTGCCTCCTTGGTGACGTCAGAGCTGCCCAAAGGGGCTGAAGCCTCAGGACCACCCAGCCTCATCCTGTTGGCCATAAAGGATTTGTGGTGCGGCTCCCTCTTCTGCCATTCTCACCTCCAGCGAAGTGCAATTGGGAGTTTTAACTGGAATGGTATTGAGCCTATGGATCAGTTTGAGGAGAAATGATACCTTAATAATATTGAGCTTTCCAATTCAGGAACGTGGCAGATGTCTTCAGTTATCAGCTTTTCTTGAATTCCTTTCAATTTTATCATTTTCTCTGTAGAGATCTTAGCCATTTCTATTAGACTTTTTCCCTAGACATTGCATATTTTTCAGTTCAAATCTATAACAGTATCTTTAAAATTTATTTTCCTGTCTTTGCTGACAAGCATCAGTTCATGATAGAACAATCCAGTTATTTAATTACCTTCAGAATATTCCAGGCAGCACTTTTCATGCTGCCCAACCTGGTCCTGCACCATCGTGTGGGGCGCAGGGGACATCCGGTTATCTCCAGGTCATGGCCTCTCCCTTCTATGGAAGGAGGTCCTTCTGGATCACTGTTCACTGTTCAAATCAATGCTGCCATGATCCACCTCACTCTCTTCAAACCATCCCCGCAGGTTCCTGAGGCTTTGTGGGGGACCGACTCAATCTAAACTGGTTTATGTTGATCCCTAGTTTCTTTGTGTGATTTTTTTTTTAATGTGTGAACAGAGTATGAATTTAAGGAGTGGGATGGTTAGGTTTTAGGCAGGGACTTACTTGAGTAAATTTATTTTCTATGGAGTGGTGAGGAGAACACACAGAAATGAAGAAATTGGGAACATCCATGACCATGAAAACAATGAAAGAATGAAGCAAGAATATAAGTTGACTGGCTGATGCAACAACCAACCAGCCAGTTGCAGAGACGAAACATAAGCAGTGACAACTTCAGACTGTCTTTGACATCCTTGGTTCCTAGCCGTCCTTTCACAGCAAATGCTGATGCTCATCTGGGTCATGCACAAACAGCACGCCGGTGAAATAAAAAGTGCAGCACGGAGTCCTAGTTAATGGTGGGAAATGAAAGTTGTCATGGATTCAGGTCATGGTTAGAAGCCACTGGTTCTTGGGCCAGATCCAGCTGAATATTTCTTCCAGAGCTTCAGGTTTTTCCAGTTGGGTTAAATTTTGGAGCTGCTTTTCCTGGAGTCTATTTGTGAATGAAGAACATAGCTCAGAAAGAATCCAGGGACCCAGCTGTGCTCCACGATGCTCCCAACTGGGTGGACACCTTTATCCCCCTCTTGCCAGAGCCCTTGTAGGGAAATTCACAGGGAAAGATCCATTTTCCTTTCTCTTTACACCATAGGAGTGTGAAATGCAAATGGCCCCAGGATGGCTCTCCTTCTTCTTGGGTAAAAGTCTCTGTTATCTTGCCCCATCTTCTCACAACAGAAAACCAGGGACAGAGGAAATTAGGAGGCACTTTATGGTTTAGACCACCCGCAATGGTTAATTCCTAGGAAACTGGCTTGTTCCTTGATTTGCAGGATTTAGGTGGAGTGCCTTTTAGACCAAAGCTCCCGCAGGTGTCAATTTCAGGCACTTCCCAGGGAAGGTTGTCTGTATGTCTCCCGTGCTCAGGAGGCATGATTCAGAAAGTCCACTGCAAGCTCTCCAGACTGCCTCAGACATCGTCAGAAACACATCTGAGTCAATTGTGGAATGACTCAAGGCTTTGAAATATTTAAACCATATGTCTCATGACACTGGATGAAAACGACGCCAGTTTTCCCACTGAGAGGATGTCACCCGAGACCGAGACCGAGGCTCGGTTCGGCAGTGACTGCACTCCTAGCCTCAGCTGGTCATGCTGCTGTGGGTGGTGAACTGTCAGAGCTCCTGGGCTGCAGGGCTTGGAACAGGGCCATGCATGGCCAGAGACACCATGTGCCCTAAGGAAGGTGTCAGGGCAACCCAGGGGTCCTCTCTAGGTCAGGACAAGATCTGTCCTCCTAAATGGGACTTGTACAGGAAGGTGAAAAAGAGTGTACTTGCTTCTCTGGAGGAGGCAGGAAACCACCGTTCTATCACCAAAGGATGTCCTTTAGGAGCCTTACTCTATGAAAATCAGCTGGGATCCCCAGGCACTCTTTGAGCGAGAGAAGTACCTGCATTGTAAGAATACTGTCTTGCCTTTTAAGTCCTTCCAAGCTTGTTTCCTTCTTCCTGAAAAATACCCGCACAGCACTTGACTTGGGAAAATGCTAGTTAACCTCAGTGTGGTGGAAAATACAGTGAAGTCAGAGGTGCCAGATTCCAGTCTCCGTTCTGCCAGTTCTTAGTAGTGGAGCAATTAATACTGGGCACTTCATTGTTTGAGCCTCACTTCCCCCCCTCTACAGAGGGATGCTAATACCCACTTTATAGGGACGTTTTGAGGATGACATGCGATGATATATGTGTAGCACATGATACGGAATCAAAAGTGTGAGTATTCATGCAAAGAAGGCTATGGATATCTCCTCAACGAACATGGATTCGAAGGCCAAGCCGGACCTTCCCCCACCCCCAGTTAATCTTCAGACCAGTGAAAACTTGAATGAAAATAGAAAATACAGCTCTTGGCCTCCTGTTGATCTGTGTTGCATCTGGGAAAACTACTAAAGCAGGGAGGAGAAGGCTCAGTAAAGCTGGAGAGGTTGTCTCAAGTCTGCAACCGCATGATGCTCCTAGAACTCGTTCCTTCTCATCCTTCTCCAAAAGGTGTTACGGTGGCCTGGGGGCTGCTCAGTTGCTCTTATAGCCTCTCTCAGAAGCAGCTGTCCTGGTGGTGAATCCCGGCCAGTGGATGCCGGTGATTCTGATCCATCTACAGAGGCCCAGGGTGGAAGGTGTGGCTCACAGCAGTGTCTGCTCCTCCACCACTGAGGACAGCGGGGGTGACTGGCTAGGAAGGGCACAGATGATCCAAAGGACAGGAATTCTGACCCTGCCTCATTCAGCAGAGCAGGCCTAATCTTGCCCTTACAAACGAGGAATAAAGCAGAGAAATTTGCAGGTAATTGTTCTTCCTGCCCCAGAGCGTGTAAGCAGCAATGCCATAGCTCTGAGGCAGGGAACAGGAGTGCCCATAGGCTGTAGCCCTGAGCCCTGAGCAAATCCAGCCCTGGCTGAATGTTTTATACGAGGTTGGTCTGTGTGGCTGATAAAATGGGAGGAGGGTGGAACAGAGGCCTGAGTGGATCTGGGGGGCTGGGCCCGGAGAGGTTTGGTCTGCCAGTCTATGGGCATAGTTTCTTCTAATAACAGGTTATGTACTAGAGGATGGGACATAGGAGAAAGACCATCACCTGCCTCTCCCAGGAGAGGCTCAGAGGTTCAGCTCAGCGAGGAATCTGCAGCTTGTGCATCTCAGCCAGGGTCAACACCGAGAACTGAGAGGGTTTCCTGGAGTTGGCCTGGTTCAGCTCTGGGCAGGTGGAGGAGTTGGAGCTCTGATCATCGGAGCAGCGATGGTCTTTCACCGATGCCTTTTTCTCTCTTCCCCTGATTCTGCCTTCAATACCTGCACCCCACCTCCCCGTCCTGTCCACCCCGACGCCTGTGAATCAAAGGTCTTTCTCAGAGGCCTACCTTGGGTTTGAAGGCAATGAGCTTCAGGATCATCTCCACGGTGAAGAGGCCAGTGAAGAGCATGTTGAGGATGTTCATGGCGATTTTGAACAGGCAGCTCTGGCCGTAGTGCTGCATCAGGAGAGGGGAGGAGCTGTGAACACGGGGCAGGGAGGTCTCTCCTCCTCCCCACCTTTTGCCCACCCTTCTCAGAGGCCCTTGTCTCAGCAAGACTTTCCTCAAACCCAACTCCAGAGGGCCACCCACCTCTCCGTGGGCAGTCAGGAGGACTCAGGAGAACTCCAAGCTCTTCCCTGCTCTACCATCTCTGAACACATCTGTGTTCATTTCCCCAGTTGGCTGTGATGACTTTATAGAGACTTTCGGCACTCAAAAGAGCTTGGGAACAAGCTCTGCCCCTGAAGACGGGTGGACGCAGAACCCACCTCCACACGCCACGCCTTCCCGGCAACAACGAATGCGTCCAGCTCACTCCCTCCCTTCTCCATCTCCTCCCCTCTCTCCATTGATCAACCCAGGGTGCCATGGATTCTTCCCTAAGGCCCAGAGAGGAGCACATCCTTGACAGGGAATATTTGTCTTTCTCCAGCTGCCTCCCTTGGCGGCCAGGAAGGCGATGCACTGAGCTGCCTGCCGCTCCGTTACGCTTTCCATCCCCATGGCATGCCTCCCTCCTGCAGCACCGTGGCTGTGCTCCCCCTTGGACTGACCTGCATGGCCAGGCAGATGGTGTTGAGCAGGATGAGGACGAACATCAGGTACTCGAAGTAGGTGGAGTTGACCACGTACCACACTTTGTACTGGTGCTGGTTCTTGGGGATATACCTCCGCAGGGGCCGGGCCTTGAGGGCGTATTCCACACACTGTCGCTGGGAGGGTGGTGGAGGATGGGGAGAGTGGGGTTAGTTACCTGGAGGGTGTGGGGGGAGCTGGCAGAGAAGTGTGGGATGTGAATGAAACCACACACTGCGGGGTGGGGTTCTCCAGAAGTCAGATTGGCTGCTCTGGCTCACTTACAGGTGGGAGATGTTATTTGGAAAATGTCTCGATTCTTCCACGGCCCCCTTAATCAAGCAGAGAGCCCCTTCTTGTCAAATCCCCATATCAAGGTCCTAGGCGGGGACCATACATCTCCTTTCCTCCGCCTGGTGATGCCTTCATGTGCCTCAGCCGGGAGTCGGCATCGCTAAGAATGTGCTTGCTGACCCACTGACAGCTGGGCTTCTCACTGATTACGTCCCATGCTACAGACCTTCCTTGGGTACTTCTCTCCTCGGTTTTTTTTCCTGTCCTAAATCCAGCAGGCTGGAGTGCAGTGGTATGATCTCGGCTCACTGCAACCTCCGTCTCCCAGGCTCAAGCGATTCTCCTGCCTCAGCCTCCCAAGTAGCTGTGATTACAGGCACGTGCCACCACGTCCAGCTAATTTTTTGTATTTTTAGTAGAGATGGGGTTTTGCCATGTTGGCCAGGCTGTTCTCAAACTCCTGGCCTCAAGTGATCCACCCACCTTGGCCTCCCAAAGTGCTGGTATTATAGGCATGAGCCACTGAGCCTGGCCAACTAAATCAATCTTTCTTATTTGCCAGTGTCCATAAGATGGAAAAACACAGTTCACTGACAGGGAAGAAGATTCTGGGCTAACTAGATTCTTGGGACTCTGGCAAAGAGCCAGTCCATTTCTCTGCACTTTGCCCAGGCTTCCAGATCAGGAACTGGGGAATCTCCCCGGCATCTTCTCAAACCCTCAGCCCCGCTGTCCAATGCCTGAGCCTTAATGCTTTTACCTCCTCCTATTCTTTCTATCGCTACCATCATTAACCTGATATTAGATCGGGGTCTAATCCTCTCTCATTTCCACTTTCTAACTGGCCTCCCCTCTTTCCTGTCTTCTTTCAATCCAGCCAGCAGAGTGAGTCTACGCCTGAGATGTAGACTTGAAGACCCACAGGGGATTGGCTGGCCTGGTGAGGGTCACAAGGGGCACACCATGCTGCGTTCCTTCCCGTGGGCACTCCGTATTCACAGACAGGGATGTGCTTCCCCACGGACTCCTCCCAGGGGGAGCCGAGCTGGGGAACAGACCTGAGGCACTACACCTACCTCCCACCCTAACAGCTTCCTGACTCAGCCATGGCACTGCCAGCTCTCCACGGCTACCAGAACCTGTCACGATACTTGGCATCACCATCTCACTCCCACTTAAGCCTCTTTCCTGCCCCCACCTCCCACAGAGTCCTCTGGGTTTTACTTAAGAAACCATGTAAGA
This sequence comes from Macaca nemestrina, assembly GCF_043159975.1. Taxonomy (NCBI): domain Eukaryota; kingdom Metazoa; phylum Chordata; class Mammalia; order Primates; family Cercopithecidae; genus Macaca; species Macaca nemestrina. Next base: position 140,648,485 of record NC_092134.1, read on the forward strand.
GTGGTTTCCTGAAGCCCTCCTGTTCCCCACCCCAAAGCCCTCACTCCCTCATAGTTCTAGTCTCTCTCCTCCGTATCAATGGTGCCGACCCAACTGGGTCCTTCTAACTTGTTAACTTCTAGATAGGGCATGGGATTTTTTGTTTTTTGACAAAACCTTTCAGAGTATCCTTAAGTAGAAGCTTCATAGATATTGGTCGGCTGAGCACATTTGCCAGATCTGGGGTTTGCGGGAATATGCATTTCTTTTGCACAGGTCCCTCAAAAAGACCGAGAGCCCACTCTGGTTGAGAAGCAGAGACGATCTCAGTATCTGCACGGCCTCTCCCCGATGCAGCTCCTCTGCGGGGTGGGCGCAGGCTGCCATTCCCTCCACGGGCCCCGCTTCCCTCCGCTCCTTCCTAGGAAGCTACCTGGTTCTTGTCCAGCTCACAGTTCTTGTACTCCTGCTCCCCCTGCTCCTGGAAGGTGACGATGACGAAGCCCACGAAGATGTTCATCATGAAGAAGGCGATGATGATGATGTAGATGATGAAGAAGATGGAGATCTCCACGCGGTAATTGTAGATGGGACCCTTGTCTTCGGTGTGGGAGTCGATGGAGCGGTACAGCAGCCTGCAGGAGGAGACAGGTCCCACAGAGGGAACTGGAGAAGCAGGGTCCCCTCTGCAGAAGGATGGCACCACTGCTCCAGGGATCCCAGGGATCAGGGTGCAGGAGACAGCTCTGGGCTGGAGTCCCAGCTCGGCCACTTACTGGCTGTGTGACCTTGGGCAAAGCTCTTAACCTCTCTGAGACTCAGATTCTTCATCTGTAGATTGGAGACAATAATTCCCGACTTTCCTACCTTGCAGGGAAGTTAGAATAATGTATAGGAAGGTGTTTTGAAACTGTGAAGAACTATTTAAATGTAACATGAGTCATGGGCATTGATTTCAAATACTGGAAATATTGGTAAATATTGAGACAGCTTTGCAAACTGGCATGGACTCAGAGGATGTTAGAGGGAATGTAGAATAAATCTCTCCGAGAGCAAATATCCACTTAGATAAAGCACTCACATGACCCATGCTACTCCGATCATCACCAATGGTCTGGTTTTAAACTTAGGCAGTTTACATACATATGCCATTCATTTGAGCCTGGCTGTATGCCCCATGGAGCTTGTTATTCTTCACGGACAGGGATTATCTCTTTGCCTTCCTCCGTAGCCCTGCACAGCACTTGGTTATTCTCTGTCACCTATATTTTACCGCATGATAATGATGACTCTCACCTAAGATCCATGCATTGCTGTTGACTTAGAAACATTTAGAATTTTCTGACTTTCAGATTCTAATTTCACTGGAATACACATTGGGAGAAAAACAGGTGTCTATACAAAGATATAAAGACCTGATGGGAAGGTGCCTGGTAGAGGTGACACAGTGTGCAAGGGCCATGGGCTGCTCTAGGCACAAACGCATTGCCTCAGCAGAGGACGTGGGGCCCAGGCCTCCATCCCTTTCTCACTATCCTCTATAAATATAGGCAAGGCTTTTCCTAAGGAGACCGGGGTCCAGTTAATAAAGATATCTCAGCCATCTTTACCCCAACGAAGGGCATGCTGGGAGTGGTAATTTTGAATTCTTTGGTGACCACAGGGCCCGCACCTGGAGAAGCTCTCCCCACACCCAACTCCCAGATGCCATAAGGGTAATGACAGAGACCTCTGACATTGTGGCTCATGCTGAGGTTGGAAAGAGGGCTAAAAAAAGGTCATTTTTGGTGGGAGTTTCTTGACACTTTCTAGAGAAGGAAGAGTCTGTGTTTCAGCAGTGACAGTGGACTGTGAGTTGTTCTAGAAAGATACCTCACTGCTTGGGGAGGACCCAGGTAAACATGACCTCCAGAAGGAGTGCGGGACATGAACAAAACTTGGGTTTGCGCTGGAAAGTCAGTACTGGCCCTCGAAGGTCAGGGTTCATGAGGCCTTGGTTTGCATACTCACTCTGGCCACCCTTCGAAGGTGGAGACGGTGAAGAGGGCCATCATGGCGGCCAGAACATTGTCAAAGTCAAACTTGCTGTTCTCCCAGCTGCGGGGTTGGATGATGGGGTGGTCAACCTCCCCGTCTTTGTACGTGATGTAGTTGCCCCTGAGAAAGGAGAAGCAGTTTACTCTGGGGTTTCCCATCTTCCCTCACGCCTGCCAGTCACCCTGAATGCTGGGTGGGATGGGACTGCCTGGCTTGACCTTCACAGTTCCAGCCATGGGAGGAGCTTCAGTGGGTAGAAACTTCAGGAAGAAAAAATGCTACACATTGTGTCAGCGAGGCCAGATTACACACAGGCAAAAGTCCAGGTGCCACTGCGGTCTTAGAAACTGAGCTGTCCCTCCTTTCTGGTCAAGCCTCCAGCCTCCTGGGGCTGACTGGCCGTGGCCCTGGCTGCCCTCCCACCTCCACTCACTTGCATTCCGCCTCTGTCTGCTTGGAACTGTCTGAACAGGTGTACAGCTTTCCCTGGAAGGCAGAGAACAGAGTATTAGAGATGTTCAGTAATCAATGAGTCAATCCAAAAACAATTAGTGAGCACCTCCATAGCCCAGCACTGTGCCAGGGACAAAAAGCGTAGAATCCGGCCAGGTGCGGTGGCTCACACCTGTAATCCCAGCACTTTGGGAGGCTGAGGCGGGCGGATCACAAGGTCAGGAGATGGAGACCATCCTGTGAATGGTGAAACCCCGTCTCTATTAAAAATACAAAAAATTGGCCGCGCATGGTGGCGGGCGCCTGTAGTCCCAGCTACTCAAGAGGCTGAGGCAGGACAATGGCGTGAACCCGGGAGGAAGAGCTTGCTGTGAGCTGAGATCGCGCCACTGCACTCCAGCCTGGGCGACAGAGTGAGACTTCGTATCAAAACAAAACAAAACAAAACAAAACAAACAAAAGTGCAGAATCCAGATGCGCAGGGCCTGACTCCCATGCACAAAACAGTGGTGAATACAGACGCCAGTGCTGCAAGTAGCCCTGCAATGCAAAAACGGGAGCTCGGGTGCATGGGAGCTGTACTCTCCAGGAAGGTCTCGCCAGGGAGGGAGAAGTGGAGCTGGACTCAGAGGCATGAATTAGATGGGAGTTTACACAGTGGAGGGGTGGCAGGGGAGAATGCTCTAGGTGGGAGAAAAGCAGAACTAAAAGGGTGAGGACAAAAAAGACCAGAATCCAAGGAGGGCACTGGCCTCGTTGTAGCCGAGGGGTGCTGCAGGAAGCAGCGGGAGCTGACTTTGACAGGTGCGGGGCTCTGAAAGCTGGGTGGTGTAGCAGGGACGTGATGCTGTTGGTAATAGGTCACTGCTGCAGGCTTTAAGCAAGTGACTGACACAGAGCTTCCACAGGATGCAAGTCCCTCTCCCTCTCTTTCTAGAAGGAAGGGCAGTGACCTGAAGGGCAGGTGAAGTGGAGAGCGTGAGGGGCCTCTGGCCTGGTGGCCCGATACCTCCTTCTAGCGCCTCCCTCCCCTGGTCTGAAGCTGGAGTTGGGCTGCAGGTGGAGGTTACATCCAGGCCAAGGACTGGCCCAGGCCACTGTCTTGTTCGTCCAGTATCTGCCAGCTCCCTTCCCCGGGAATGCTGATGGGAGGGGAGGAAGCAGGACCACAGCGGAGCCCAGACTTTACCTTGAAGAGCTGGACCCCGATGCAGGCGAACATGAACTGCAGCAGGGTGGTGACAATCACGATGTTCCCGATGGTCCGGATGGCGACAAACACACACTGAACCACATGCTGCAGTGGGAAGGGAAGGGGAGAGAGACGTGGCTTCAGGAGATGCCCAGAGCCTTTCCAGGAGGTAGCAGGGGCAGCCCGTTTGCCACAAGCAGGAGTCATTGGGCTGAGAGGGGCAAAGCCATGCTCCGAGAGTCACATGGGAAGTGATAGACCCTAATGGGATGCAAAGGCCCCCACTGGGCTCTCTGTGACTACAAGGACAAAAGCCCTGCTAACCTCCCATCTTACAGTAGAAGGAATATAGGGATGGCGGCACCGCAGGGGCCCAGGGTTTCATGGGATCTCCCTTTGGTTCTGCTTAGGGAAGACACTTTGGATGACTGCCTCTGTTACTCTTCTGTTCATTACGGATCCGGGACATGCAGTGGTACCAGTGTCCAGGACCCCACATGGCAGCCACTTGGCCTGACCATCATCTCCTCCTTCCAACCCAACCCTCACCTCTGTGGAGCTCCCACTCCCCAGTGGGCTGGCCGGAGCCTCCCTACCCATGCCCTCAACTTACCTTTAGCCCCTTGGCCCTGTTGATAGCCCTCAGGGGCCTGAGTACTCGCAGGACTCGCAAGATCTTCACGACATTGATTGCACTGGACCTGGGAGAGGGAAACAGGCAGGGTAGTAAGCTCCTCCTGTTTCTGGGGGGAGCAAAAATAATGTGGTAAGGGAGTGTCCTGACAGGTGAATCCCAGGCAAACCTGAGAAAATGTAAAGCTCATCTTTGGGACGTGTGCATTCTGGGACCACTCTCCACTCCTGTCTCCCACCCCGTGAGAGCCTGGAGCTCGCCTATAACCCTGGGGCTTTCCTTTGAGTGAATAAATAATGCGGAAAGTGGCTCAACGCAGGTCATTAGCAATGTACTGTGCTACTTGCAGGGGCACCCACAGTGTCACAGAAGAAATCCAGAGCGAGGCCATGGGAATTCAGAGCCCAGCACAGGCACTTGCTAGCCAAGGCACTGAGGACAAATTTCCTCAATTTTCTGAGCTCTAGTTTCTTTATCTGTAAAATGGGTCTGTAATCAGCTCAGAAGGTCTCTGCAAGGGTTATATAAGAGTTCCACGTAAATCACCTAGCCGTGTGCTTGATAAACTGCCTAAATGGTACCTTTTATCATGATGCCTGCTGAAGACATCATTACACTTAAAGGAATGCCGTACTAATGGTGGGATCTCGGGTCTTGTGGCTGGAGGTGATGGGCATGGGGAGGAGATTTCGTAGTGTTTATCTCCAAACACATACCCTAGACAGTTGCCCCTGGCACCTACACCTAAAACCCACTCAGAGCACACTCAGGACTCCAAGGAAGGGTGGGCTTTACTGTTGGGGCTCAGGAAACACCACCCCGAAATGACTGCCTTAGAAGCAGTCTCGGAAGCACAAGTTTTTCTCTGAACTTCTCTTGCCCTCCTGTCTCAGTCCCCTTCTCCTCCGAGGCTAGCCATAGACACTAGAATCCCTCTTCTCCAAGATGGGTCAAGAAGCCAGAACCCAGAATCCCGTTTCCTCAAAGCCAGCCACACAACCTAAAAATATTACTCAAATTTTCCCTCTGCTTTTCTGTATAAAAACTGGCCATAAAAAAATCCTCAGATCTACCACGTGGGAGTGTAGATCCTAAGACTCCTATTGCAGACAGGATCCTGTCCCCAGCCCAGAAGGAAGGAATGCTTCACAGAGAGGCGAAGAACCTAGAGACAGGCCTTGCTGGGTTACCCACTCAGTCCATTCACGTTAGATCCTACCCTTCTTGTCCAGTCACATTTCTACATGGCTGTCCATACTTTTTTGGAACCAAAGCATAAAAACGGACAACTTTCCCTGTATCTTTGGGTCTGCATTCTGAAGGCTCTGTGTATACACGTGAAATAAATGTGAATGCTTTTTCTCCAATTAACCTTTCTCTTGTCGGTTGATTTTTCAGTGACCCTTCAGAAGGCCCTTTGGCTCCTACACTGCACTACAGGTTCCACACTCCTGGGATGCTGAGGCCAAGCCAGAGCTTCTTGGAGTCTCAGGAAACTGCTTTTCCCCAGTGCGATGGAGACAGCAGGAGACAGGCCCCTGAGCAAGATGCCTGGATGGTTTTTGGAGCTGTCCGTCCTACCCAGGTGGGGCTTACTAACCATACCACCTCGGTGAGCAGCCGTGGAGTACATCCTAACCCTCACGGGCTAACTACCTCAGACAGCCTCTCAAGCTTTTAGAGAGCCTCATACTTGCCTTGGGACCTAAATAATGAATGGCAGGCCAGCAAGTGCTGATTTCATGCTTTGTGTGGTCAGGATGATGTGCTCAAGAAGGGGCTGGCGGAAAGATCCGATTTCTCTGGTGCATAGCTCTTTTATTCCAAGAGATGCAAAGGCCACTCCTGTCTATCACTGTGTCTCTCCTACAGTCTCTCTGGGAGGGAGTCAGCTTGCACTGAATTACAACGGAAGGGGTTTAAAGGTCAGATGGGAAACACACAGGCTGAAGAGGAAGAATTCCTCGTTCAAGGTTAAATAGTGATTGAGTGGCCACGCTGGGATTCAAATCTAGACTTGTAGGCTCCCAGGCAGAAAATACGGGGTAATATAATTGATGATCACAGACAAGGGTCTCTCCCAAGGTCCCGGTCCCTGCATGATCTCAGCCGACCATGAAAACACGCTTGGGAGGAGAGATCTAGGAACCATGGGACTTAGGCCTTTCTCTACCATAGGTGTGACCTTGAGCAAGTGCCATGATGTCCTGAACCCCAAATTTCCCATCTATACAATGATGATAATAACACTTGCCATGTCTCCCCCATCGTTGTGTGTGTGTGAGGACCATAGAAGAACGTGTATGTGGAAGTGCTTTGAAAGTTAAAGTGTAGGATTCACACTATCAGCTGTTAGAACTTGGTAGAAACTAGTAATCAGATCCTCCACACCTGAACGAGGTCTGCAACCTTGGCTGTACAGGGGAGTCACCTGGAGAGCTCTGAGAACTCACACCCAGACTGTACCCCAGCCCAGTGAAATGAAACACACACACACATACACACACACACACGCACACACACAAGACACAAATATACAGTCTCACACACACACACACACACACATATGCACATACATCCACATATACATCCACATACACACCCATATAGACACATATGCAGACACAAACCCACAAACACATGCATACAAGCGCATACATACACACATACACACATCCACAAACACACATACACATATACACACACCCCACACATACACACACATGCACACATACACCCCACACTTACACAGACATATATACACATTCACACATACACTCATACATGAGGTGCTTTGGCTGGAGAGAGAGGGGAGAGAAAGGGAAGAGGGTCCAGGTCAGGGGAGGCCACGGCAGTGGCAGACTACGGGTTGCTGAAGGTCAGCCTAGGGCGCTGGGGCTGTGGTGGAGGAGGCAGGAAGGTCCTGGGGACAACCGTTTCTTAATAGCTGAGCCTGGCCCCGCCTGTCATGGCAAAACCCAGGTATTTAAACATATTCGCGCCTGATCAACATGCCCCAAGTGTCAGACCACCGAGGACACGGATCCAAGAACTCAAAGCCGCCATGTACAGCTTCGGAGGCCCCACCCCACTCTCATCACACTCCGGTGGCCCTGCAGGCGGGCCCTCCAGGGTTTGGTTGTCCTCTCTGGCACCCCTTGCTAGCAGCATGGCCTGTCGTGGGCTGAGGGGGTCCACTCACTGGATGCCAAAGGAGATGAGGGACACGCTGACCACCAGCAGGTCCAGGATGTTGAAGTAGTTCCGGCAGAAGGAGCCCTTGTGCAGAAAAGCCCCGTAAGCAGTCATCTGCGGGGAGGGACAGAGAAACACTAGTGTGAGTGGCCCGAGCCCGAGCCCAGAGACCCCTCACACCACCCCTTCCTCCCACAGCATTCCTTGGGCAAGTCCCAAGCACCATCCATGGGGAACAGGAAGGACAAAGACGGCAATATGGTGCCGAGAAACGAGTTCTGCCACCATGCACGCAATCGCCCAAGAATCTCCCAGCCCAGGACTTCTGGGTGGCTCCTTGCACCTGCCAGGCCACGCCAGGCTCTTTAGTCCTACATTCAAAGCCTTTTCACGTGGGCCCCACCATCCCATTCTAATTTCCCGCTGTTCCACATCCCAAGTCCGTGGCTTCGGGCCTGTAGGGTCCTTTCCTGATGCTCTCGGGCTGGGAGCACATGTCCCGACTGCTTCTCTGAATGCTTGAGTCCTTAGGCCAGCTGAGAGCACCGGGCATCTGCAGGGAGTGGGGCGGGGGTGGGGGGGCATGCCCAGGAGGGTGACCAGCCATCCTGGTTTGCCCAGGTTTGCTTTCTCACCAGAAATCCTGTATCCCGGGAAACTCCTCAGTCTGAGGCAAACTAGGCCAGCTGGTCACCCTGGTGCCTGGTGAGAAGTTCCAGTGGTGACTCTGGCAATTAGCATACCTCCCCTTCCTGGCCTCAAAGGGTGCTGACGATTGATGCCAACTATTCTAAACTCAATTCTCCTGTCTTGCTTCTAGACTGCATCTGGAGTTTTTTAAGGGCAAAAAACTGTGTGATCAGAGGGGCTATGAGGCTCCGTGGCTAAGAGCACAGGCTCTGAGGCCAGGCGGCCTGGGCTGGAATCCCAGCCCCATGGTATTTTATTTGTGTGGCCTGGAGCAAGAAACTCAACTTCCCTTAGTGCCTCTGTTTCCTCATTGGAAAACGAGGATACGACCCACCCTACAGGGTTGTAAGCATCAAGCGGGTACTTCTGTGTAAAATACTTAGGACCCACCCTGCATGCAGTGAGCCCCATAAAAGGCTGAGCTGTCACTACAGCCTGGATTTGTATTCCGGATGCTTCCTGGATGAGGAAAGTTCTGTTCTCTCATCATAAAGTGAGGAAACTATCCCCTGGCTTTGTGAAAGCCCTTTGGAAACTTTTTAAAAGAGAACACACAAGATGATGATGACTGTTACAGGACTTGGCCATTATTACCACCCTCTGAGCCTGGTGTAAAGCTGTGCACTGCAGGCGCTCAACAAATCGCCTTTATAGCCTTTCTCATTTTGCCGACTTGCATAAGGGCCCGTGGTTATCCAGGATAAGGGCGGTGACAGGCAGCAGACAGGAAGCATCGGCCAAAGGGAAAAATGTGGAACTGACGGTGGAGAAGGGGAGCGAGGCTCCCTGGTCATCTGGGGCCCAGTTAATCTCTTTGGAATCAGAGCGTGCCCAGGGCAGAGTGTCCGCAGAGCCATTCAAAAGCAAACACAGGGGGAAATGGGCAAAAATAGCTCTTGCAACCTAATTCTTTCCATTTATCTCTTGCAGCAGGGGGTCCCACAGGACTCAGGCACCTGTGCTGGGCAATGATTTTTAGAAGTGGGTAGATTATATAAAAGATGCAAGGGAGTATAGTTCCAGAAGGCCCACCGTCTGGAAGGCTCGCCTCTTCACCTCTCAGTGAAGACCTGGGACCCCCAGAGACTGGACTCAGGAGGCTCCCATAGTTCACATTAACCGAAGAGCCCTCTGTGCCTGCAGAAAGCCCAGTACTTCCCCAGCCACCTCGCTTTTAGTGTTAGGAAGGCACCGGGTCCAATTTCTTCTTGCTCCGGGCTTGGATCTTCCGAGGCTACTACTGAACTCTGACGGAACCCTCTGTGCTCGGCGGAAAGCATTCCTCAGAGGGGTGGACTAACGAGGCTCAGAGTGCCGACTCCGTCCTCTGGTTTTGGGCTCCTGTTTCGTCTGGGGACCCTCAAATGAGACCAACACTTGAGCAAGTGCATGTGTGTGCATATGGGGGCGGTGGGAGTGTGCACCCAGGGCCAGAGGAAGAGTGGCTATACAAAAAAGGGCAAATGGACGTGGGGAAAACAGAGCATTCACTTGAGAGTCATCTGTGCCATTCAGGGCATCAGGAAAAGCCAGGCTCAGGTACCCAGTGCGAATTGTCCCTCTTTGACCCTGTTTTTCCGATTGCCAGCCACCTGGGTCCTGCTTGCCTAATTCTACACCATTACTTGGGAAGCGGCCCTTGCTGGGGTGCTTCTACCCTGAGGAAGGAAAGGAATGGGACGTGGCTCGCTGGCTCTGCCTGGAAGGGTAGGAAAGCTCTCTGTTCAACCATGGGCCATCCCTGCCTCTCCAGGCAGCTCTCCTAGTTAGGAAACCTGTCTTTTTAATGTGATTTCTACTCATGGGTCCTGATTCTACCTTCTTCCTCTTCTATGTGACAGTCCCTTATATTACTCAGCAACTGTTGTGGGCCTACAAGCCTTTCCTTTTTAAGGCCAAACATCTCCAGGCCCCTCCACTGTTCCTTGTGCTAAATGTCCCCCTTGGACAGCCACGGTCATCTGTGCCACGACATGACACTGGGCCTTAGGCCAGGAAGAGGGACCCAGTGGGAAGGAGGTACAGGGAAGTGTTCCGGCATCGGGGTGTCTATCGAGAAGCATGCTGAGCACAGAAGAGAGTAGAAGAGGGAGGGGATGGAGGGGAGGGAAGGACCTTGCCATGACAATGGTTGCAAAGAGACCTTTCACTTTGGCTTGTATGGCAATCCCGAAGGAGAAATAGCACCATTGAAATCCACAAGGGCAGCTCTGGAGAAGGGCACTGAGAGTTGGGCCTCAGAGCTTCTCTTGTCCTAGGAAAGACCTCTGGTGTCTGTGTGCCTCCCTGCATCTGAAGTCCAGGAATCAAAGCAGCTCACCATGGAAAAGAGGTTTTGCCGCAGCGCACCTTAGTGCAGCCACACAACTTTCGGTTCCCTCTCCCGACCTCCAGGAGCCAGAGCCTGGTCAGATCTACTCTCCATGAGCAGAAAAGAAAAATCTGAGCCACATACTTGGCTAGCGGGAACCAGGGATGGAAACTGGGGACACCTGAGTATCCTGGGGACAAGGACACAGGGGAAGGCACACAAAAACTGCCCCATTCAATTTGTATTTGGATGTGACTGAACTGTCATGTCCATCAACAAGCTGGGCCATGATGAGGGAGTCTCATCGGGGAAGGAAAGGTCTGCAGCTGGCAGTGGCATCGGTCAGGTGTGCACTTCAGCTTGCACTGGCCACAGCGATAGGATGACAAGGGATTCTGGACTCCTTGGGAGGGGGAGTCCCAGCCTAGTCTCCCAGGAAGAAGCTAAAGCTGAAGCATGGACTTCAGAGCCTTAGTCCTTCTGTTTGGGGAAAGGGTAGAATCTACCCCCTTGCTCAGAGAGGAGCACACGTTCCCTGAGGCCATGGAACTCACACCTTGACTCTCAGATGAACTGGCTTGGCCATGCATTGGTTTAGAGACTCAGAAATATACCGGAAAAATGGAGGCACACTCTCTCTCATCCCAGTGTTGCTCTGTGGTGGGCTCTGCCTGTTCTGAGGGTAGCAATGTTGTAGCAGTTCCCTTAGCAGAACTGAGCTGGGCCAGCAGCAGGCGAGGGCTGGGGGCTGGGGGCTGGGTGCTCAGGTTCCTTGCAGCACCTGCTCTCACCCCGCTGTACTCAGCTCTCCAGCACAGTCCTCCCTCCCCCACGCTCAGGGCAAGGGGCACTGTGACAAAGCTTTGCAGCAGGTGACTGAGGGGTTGACAGTAGTCTATAGCTACCTGCTGAAAGCCCTCAGCTCGGAGACCAGCTCCACATCTCACAGCAGGCCTGTGATCACTGTTATGTGCCCCTAACCCCAGCTTAGACCCAATGTCTGCTGCAAGTACAGAGGACGGTGCTAAGGACGGGCATCCAAAGACAGCAGCCGAAGTGATTCTTTCATGTCCCAGGAGGTTTCCCACTTTCAGAGTGTATGGAGCAGGGGGAGGGAAGGAGAGTCCTACGTGGGCTCAGGTATCAATTACCCAGAGCTGGTGCGTGTGGGCATGTATGTCTGGCGCTGCTGACGGCTGCAGCCCAAACCAGTGAAATGGCAGCCTTGATGTTGGCACAGCCAACACGTGTCCCTTCCAGGGCACGGACTGCTTAGGGGTGGCTGGAGGGAGGGGCTGCAGTGGGGTAGGCTGCTCCTGGCTTCTGAGTCTGGGCAAAGTGCATCACACAAAGTGAGGGGCACTCATTTTTCCAATTTCAGGCTTGGGAGTAAAAAAAAGAGAGAGTGAAAGAAACAGAAGAGAGAAAAGAGCCAGCCAGACAGAGCAGAGACACACAAAGAAAGCGACAGAGGATGCATTGCCCAGGTTGCATTACCTTAAGGATAATTTCTAATGTAAAGATACTAGTGAAGACATAGTCTGCATTGCCTAGGATCTGAAAAATAAGCATAATTGGATTAGTGGCTCTGAGAGTGAACCCGACACCAACAGGAAGGAGCATGTGTGTTAGCGACAGACAGCGGCAGAGACCTGGTGCTGGCACAAGGGGGACAGGAGGAGCAGAGGGGGATGGGGGCTTTACCTTCAGAGCAATTTCAATGGTGAAAATGGTGGTAAAAACAATATCAAAATAAAACAGAATCTGCAAAACAAAAAGGAACAGGGTGAGGATGGGATGGGGAAGGGAGAAAAGCAGGATGAGAAGAGAGGTCAGTGGATGTTCACCAGAAAAGGGGCCACACTTCAAAATGAGATGCATGGCACTTGAGCCTTTGCACAGGGACACAGATGGAAATGGGGGGCGAGCAGCACGCACACAGCGATCCTGAGGTGGGGCTAGCCTCAGGCAGCACAGCGGCTTCCCTTGAAGCCCCCAGATAAGTGAGGTGAGCTTCCAGGGCTGGCCTCAGCTGGTACTGGATCTGAGCAGCATCTGGCTGGATGCTTTTCCCATTAATCCAATTTACTTACAAACCCAAATCGGACCACTGAGATGCTTGTCAAAAGGACAGAGAATGGGGTTTGTCTTTTTGCAGGGAGATTAAAAATGCTTCGCTCTTGTTGGTGGGACTGAGCTGGCGAGCTTCCTGTGTTGGTAGAAATCTACTCCTGGGTTAGGTCCTCTGGGGCAAGGGAGGTGCATCCTCCAGGTGAGGTCTGCACAGGCTGAGGACCGGCTGCAGGACTGCATACTTATTCTATTTCAGGTGATGGATCAGGGGTGGGGCCAACACCTGCTAACCTCACCAAGATAGCCCGGGACCAAGCAGGCCCCAGGAGTGCAGAGTAGTTTGGCATGGGTATGGCTTTAGATCAGTGGGTTGTCTTCATGCCCACTTGGTTGGACTTGACAAAGTTTTGAGGTTTTGAAATACAGCAATTCTTAAACTGGCCTTTAACGTTGTTCAACAGAGCCTTGGGTGGGTCCTCACATTTGGTGTACTCTACTGAAGGTACCAAGACTCTCTTTTAGGTAAGGTTAGCCTCATCATTGGCACCTATTTGCCAATGCTCCCCTTCTGGTCAGAGTACGCTGGGAGCAAGGGAGGGCATGTAGTCAGTGGCCACATTTTACCAAGTTTGCAGGGAACTAGAGCTTCCTGGGGAACATCCACAGGCAATGGAAGTCCTACCCTTTGCCAATGATCAAGCCAGCCTGAGCATTTGGGTACATGCTCTCTTACTTGTTTGTGGTCCTAGGGTGGTTTTCTATCAAAGCCCTACTCTCTTAATGAAATGTCAGTTGTGGATCTGATTATGACATCTAGAATTGGGCTCCGGATTGAACAATGATGTCAGCAACAGAAGCTGTGGGCCCGGCACAGCCCCAGAGGGAAGGAGTGCAGAGGACACAGGCAATGCATACATGGTTCCTGAAGGAGGTGTGCTGGACCGGGTCCTCAGCAGCCAGGGAAATGCTGCTGAGCAGAATGAAGAAGAGGATCAGGTTGGTGAAGATCGTGTCGTTGACAATGCGGTGGCACTGCAGGCGAAACCTATATGGGAGGGGGGACAGGAGGAGAGACAAGTCAAGGCAGACAAGGGGAAGCAGCAGTCGGCTCTTGGGAGCCTGTCCCCTCAGCTCTTCCCAGCAGCTGGTAACAGGTGCTTGTTGGCTTCAAGTGACCTCTTCATTTTGAAGTCTTACTGCCGCTTGGTAATGACAACCCCTCACCCCCATGGTGCAGATATCACCTTTGATATTTTAGAAGGTTACATCTGAGACCTTTGAGAATCTCTGAATTCCCAAATCCTGCTCTGACATTCATAACTGGCTTTTGTTTGGGGACTTATTTTCCCTATCATTGAAAAGAAATCACTTTATGAGATCTGCTCTATGCTAATGCACAGGGAACAATAGGACTGCCCGGAGCTGGGTATGCTGAGGAGCCGGCCAAGCTGGCTTTCTGTAGGTGATCTGCTCCTGTGTAAGAGCTTTACATGTGCAATTCACTTCCATGCCCCAGCACAATTACCCAACTGAGCTTCTAGGCACTCAGTGATAGTACCAAAAATGCTAGGTTCCTAAATGTGAAAGTGTCTTGTACACCATCTCATCTTGACAACAATGTAGGAAGGAAGGGATGGGTGTCATCATCTTCATTTCACAGGTAAGAACACTGAAACCCAAGTAGGAGAAGCTTGCCCAGAAACATAGCCTTAGTGTTGGGGAGCCAGGGCTTCAACCCAGGCCTTCAGACTTCTGCTCCTGGCATTATGGTTGACTAAATGCTCTGAGAAGCCCTCCTGCTGCAGAAGCACCAAACCCTCGAAGGGCCAAGCTCTCTGAGACAATTCTGGTTTATGAGAGTTAGGAGATGGCTGTAAGAATCATCTGCTTCAAACTAACAACCCCTCCCGCCAACCTCCACTGAGCTGAGGCTATGTATGGAGAGAGAGCCAGCCAGGAAGGCAGAATTGCTTGAGGATGGAAGCCAATAACAGCAGTGCTGTCAAGAAATTGCAGGTTAAGCCAGTCTTGACATGGGGCAGGAAAGCCTGAGCCAACACCTCCAAGGGGCATCTGGAAGAAAGCCTCCCCAGACCTACTTTAGTCCTCAGGACTCTCACAAATGAAGAAGAAGTGTTGGGGTCACAATCAAAGATCATCGGATGCACCAAAGGACAAGCCACTAAGATGGGAAATCTGAAGAAACACCAGATAAGTGATTTAGATTCCAAAGACTGGGGGTATTGGAAATATTAGATATAGACTATAAAACAACTATATTTGAAATATTTAATGAAATAAAGGACTAAATCACAAAGATGAGGCATCAATAGAAACTACTAGATTTAGAGCGATGAATCTGGAAAATCAAGCAACAAATGGAACCAACTAAAACAAAAACATATAATGGTCAAGATAAAAAATTGGTTTAGACAGTAATATAGATTAAGTTGAAAATAGAATTAAGAAACTGGAAGATACAGCTGAAGAAATCTCCCAGAATACAGAAAGACAAGGAGATGAAAGATATGTAAGGCCCTCTAAGAAATAGGGAGAACAGAATGAAAAAGTCTAACAGATGTCCAATTGGAGTGTCAAAAGGAAGAAATATAGAATTAAAAAGAAGTAAGATTTAAACATTATGGCTGTACATTTTCATTAAATAAAAATCTAAATCCATAGGCTTAGGAAGCAGAATGTATTCTAAGCAAGATAAATGGAAAGAAATCCACACCTTGACACATGGTAGTAAATCTGTACAACCACAAAGGCAACAGAATATGTTAAAAGCAGCTACAAATAAAGGTTAGGTTACTCACAAAGAACTCATAGTTGGAATGACACCTGACTTTACAGTGGAATAACACCTTTCTTGTGCTGCAGGACAAAAACTGTCTAAAATAGTGTTCACAGCAAAACTATCTTTCAAGAGCAAGAAGTGAAAACAGTTATAGGTAAGCAGAGGCCAAGTGAATTTGCCATTATGGAACTAAAGGAGCTTCTAAAGAATGTACTTTAGTAGGAAAGAAAATGTTAGCTAAAGGATGGACGGAAATGAATAAAAAAATGGTGAACAAATAAAATGGTAAGGTGTACATATATCCAAACACACACTATCTATATGATAATAAGACTCACTAACTTGTTGGGTTAAAAATAAAAGTTGGACTAAGTTACTAATGACAATTCCATGTAAGTAAGGAGCAGATGAGTGAGTTAAAATAGTCTAAGGTCAATCTATTATACAGGAGGAGATTCTTGATATTGTTTAACATCACATTTTGTTAAGTTAAATAGAATTAGTAAATTATCAAGGGTAATCACCCAAAGAATAGAAATAGAGTTTAAACATTTCAAAAAGTGGAGAGAAAAGGCCGGGCGTGGTGGCTCACGCCTGTAATCCCAGCACTCTGGGAGGCCGAGGCGGGCAGATCACAAGGTCAGGAGATCGAGACCATCCTGACTAACACAGTAAAACCCCATCTCTACTAAAAATACAAAAAATTAGCTGGGCACTGTGGCGGGCGCCGGTAGTCCCAGCTACTTGGGAGGCTGAGGCAGGAGAATGGCTTGAACCCGGGAGGCGGAGCTTGCAGTGAGCCGAGATTGCGCCACCGCACTCCAGGCTGGGTGGCAGAGCGAGACTCCGTCTCCAAAAAAAAAAAAAAAAAAAAAAAAAACCAAAAAGTGCAGAGAAAAATAAAACACAAGCCTTCTGATTCAAAATCCAGGACTGTTTCCTAAATCAGTGTCTGTTTATACAATTTGCAGGGAGCTGGGAGAGCCTCAGGCTCCATCCGGAGGTTCAGGTAAAACACAGGAAACGGCCAGGCTGGTACGAGGGAGAGCAGGAGCCCACCTTCCCCACCATCGCTGCACACCTGTTGTTAGAGCTGAAGACGAAAAACGCACTGGCTTCTGGCATGGGCACTGCCTTTTCCTTAAGGTGAAGCTCAGAGAGTGGGCGTGGGCGAGGGCCGACAGGCATCTCTGGCTCCTCCTCATCCTCTTCTCCTGTAAGAAGAACAGCACCATTCTAAATAACTCCAGCACTCCCACTTATTTTACCACTTTCAGAGACCTTCCTACTGGCAGACATGATTATGGCTCTGAAAATGTAGGGTACCAACCAAGACAGACATTCTGCCATCTCCCTGTGGGTGCTGCTGCAGCTCATCTCTGTTGGAGAAGACGTAGCTGGCAGTGCACAATAAGGGGGACTGTAAGTAGGGTGACCGACTTGTCCTGGTTTTAAAACTAAAATTCCCACATCCCAGGAAACCCCCTAGTTCTGGGCAAACTGGGGTGGTTAGTCATCCTAGTTGTAAGGTATGAGAAAAGGTGACCAGGTAGGACAGGGCACTGCCAGGTGTTACTCATCTATCTAGGCTGCAGGTTGGGGAAAGGATATGGCTTAGTTGGCTTGTGGAATCCCTTGCAAATAACCCCACCCTTGGAAGTTCCAGGAATTAAAAACCAACACTTTCCCAATTTCTGAAACAAAACAAAACGACGACGACAACAAAATCATGTGCTGTCGAGATAACAGGGCAATGCTACTGACCACAACAGGCCCTTCATGCAAAGGTTTAGACACTGACACCAACTAAAGAAACGCCTTTGTTCTCCCTGCCAGTGGCCACATTTACTGTGGAAGAAAGTCAGGCAACTTATTTCTGCGCTTGCAAGCACAATGCTCATGGGGGGAAGCAGTGCATATCCTGTGCTGGTCAAATGTGTTGAAGATGCTCAGAAGGGGAAAGTAACAACATGGGAGTGAAGAGCAGACTCTCCAGCCAGTCGCCTGGATCAGAATCCTGGCTCTGTTTTTCCAGCTGTGGGCTTTTTACTGAGTCTCTCTGTGCCTCAGTTTCTCCATCTAAGGTGGAATAATAATAACAGTACATCTATACCTCAGAATGGTGCCAGGCACATAGCAGCCGCTATGGGACAGACTCGAAGCCTGTAAATTAGTGTTCAACATCTTTCTCAGTCAGATCCTTACCACCTTTTATTCCCTAACAAACTGTCCACTCACATGAAACTATTTTCTGAACACTTCACTACAGTGCGTTGAACAGTTTCCCTGCAAACTCATGCCTACCTAGAACTTCGCAATGTGACCTTATTTGGAAATATGGCCTTTGCAGATGTAATTGGTTATGATGAAGTTATTCTGGGCTAGGATGGGCCCTAATCTAACTACTGTTCTCCTCATAAAGACAGGCACAGAGACACAAAAACACACTTAGGGAAGAAGGCCATGTAAAGACAGAGGCAGAGACTGGAGGGATGCATCTACAAGCCAAGGACTGCCGGCAACCACAAGAAGTTAGGAGAGGTAAGTGAGGATTATTCCCAAGAGCCTTTCAGAAGGTGCTTGACCCTGCAGACCCCTTGATTTTGGACTTCCAGCCTCTAGAACCATAAAAGGATGCATTCTGCTGTTTAAGCTGCCCAGCGTGTGGTCACTGGTTATGGTAGCCCTAGTGAGCTGACAAGTTCACTGTGTGCTCCGTCGTTCCTCATGCTCTCTCTCTCTCTGTTTGAGCTGCTCTTCATCTCCCTCTCTGCAGAGCACACAAGGACCCCCAATCCAGATAGCATCCTCCATCCGGCTTTCCTCAGTACTCGTGCTCCAGGGAATTACCTTTCCACGAATCCCAGCAGAACCTCTGCCTCCAGTGCCTTGATGACTGATTTTAAATGTCTGTCCCTTCTCTCTGTGTGCTGAAAACCCTGGAAAGAAAAGCTATGCCTGGCACTAGAAGCCCTTATTTCTTGATGATGATTGAACTTCCACACCCTTCAGAAGGAAGGGGACTCTATAAGACGAAGGTGAAGGGGATACTAGTCTGGCTGGAGAAAGATAGTTATGGGACGCTTGTCTCACGGATGCAGCCGGGCCTCCGCATGTTCTCCCTCTTCTGGTTCAAACAAAGCCAGGTATTGCAAAGAAAAAATGCCTGGCACAGAAAGCAATTCTTTATCAAGCAAAAAGCATTCAAGCATTTAGGGACTCAAGGCTTTTTTGGAGGACCAGTACCATACAGGCATCAATCAGATTCTTTCCCTAGGGTAATTAGAGCTGACCAGCAAGACAATTGATATTTTTTCAGCAGAAGAGAGGTCCAAGATGAAAAACTGTCTACAGGCCAAGAGTTGGAGTTCTTGTGACACCCTACCCTTGGTATGTAAAAGAAAAGTCTTCTAATTAAAGTCGAATAAGTAAAACCAGAGTTGGCCTAAATCATGATATTTCAAGTGAAATTTAACTGAGAAGGATCTTAAATTCCTGCCTAGGTGTTTGTATTCTTTTCAGTTTTGCTCGAAATGACCCAACACTTTCTTCTCCATGGTAATTTGATAACAGGTAATTCTGTGCTTATTTTAATCATTTATGTTTACAGAAACCCCTATTTACTATAGCTTTGTGCCATTCGAAGCTCCTAATGGAAAATGGTGTAGGCTCTTCCATCTGTACGAGCTCCCTCCCTGTTTATGAAGCTCCATGCTGAGCTGCATTCCTGGGGAGAAGCAAGTTAGCTGGTCCATTCAGTCACAGAGCAGCTGAACGTCAGGCATAGTGCTTAACGGGAAATGATTTCTGAAGGACAAACTCCGATTTGTAAAGGAACACAACTTCAACAGCATGCGATGCTAAGCAGGTACTATGGATGTGGAGGGAGGCTGAGAGATCAGGAAAAGTCAGGCAAAGCTCATTTTGGTGTTGGCAACGGAACCATCTAGTCTTCTACTCCCAAATGCCAGTGGAATACATTAGGGATCTTTTTTTTCTCATTTTTGTTCTTGGAGGATTGGAAAAAGCACGGGAAGTGAGGTGCTGCTGCACTCTGGAGTTGCTGCTGCATTTTGGACGGCAGGTCAGAGGATTCCAAAGTAAAACCAGGGTAGCACTCGAAGCCCCGCCCTTGGTCCTTGGCAGCCCTTGCCCCTCTCCATTTGATGCTCATTTTCACTTCTGTGATTTTGCTCTTGGCCACATAAAGTAAAGACATTTGTAAGATCTGGTGCCTAGAGAGTATTGAGCCCAAGGCTGAGAACACAAAGCCATAGTTCTTGTCCTCAAGGAGCTTAGTTTCTAGCAGGGCACAAGAGTCTGCTACCAGCTGAAGGGAGTGCCTGGTTGGTAAGGGCCAGACACCCAGAGCAGTGCCTTGGGGCACAAGGAGCACAGGTGGTGGATATAGTTTCTGCATTGGGGATCTTCTCTTCACTGGCTCAATTAGAAAACCTCAGAGTCACCCTACGTTCCTCTTTGTCTCTCTCCAACATCTAAGCTATGAGTGAATCCAGCTGGTTCTACCTGCAAAATGTACCCCAAGTCTGACCACTTCTCTGCATCTCCAGCACCATCCCCTGCCCAAGCTGCCATCTTCTCTGCCTGGATACTCCACAAGCATCCTCCCTGCCCCAGTTCTGCTCTCGACCGCCACTGCTCTTTATCCACACAGCACCCAGAGGGAATCTCTGAAAGGGTGTGTCACACATCAGGTCAGGGCCTCTTCTGCTCAGACGTTCTGGCAGCCCTCCAGGGCACTGGATCAGACCCGGTCTCCTGTGTGGCCCTGCACCTTCTGCCCTGCCCCAGCCTCCTGCTCAGGGCACTATCCCTTGGTTCTCTCTGCTTCAGGGACACTGGCCCTCTTTGGAGTCCCCACAGCCAGTGCATCCCCCGTAAGAGATTCTGCACTCAGGCTCTCCACCTGGAGCGCCCTTCACTCTGATTCCATGTCTAGTTCCTTTGAATCATTCAGGCTCCAGTCAAACGCTGTGTCCTCAGAGAAGCCTTTGCTGACCACACAGTCAAAGCAGCCTGACCCCTGAGTATCCCCTAACACAATCCTTGATTTCACTATCTTCACATCATGTGATGTCACCTTTTCGGTTGGTGTGCCTGCTGCCTGTCTCCCCACTGATATGTCAGCTCCAGGAGGGTGGGGGTCTTCCCTGTTTGCCCACCACAGGGACCCCCATGTCCCTGGGACCTAGCACAGTGCCTGGCACACAAGTAAGTGCTTCATGGGTAGTTCATGAATATCTACAAGGTTCCTCCCAACTCTTAGCATCTCTGATGATTGTACGATGCTGAAAAAACTCCTTCAGCCTCTCCAACTCCCCGATTCAAAGCTCAGTCAAGACCACCCTTCTGCATGACGCCCCCAGACTCCACGACCTCATGGCTCTCCTGGACCTTGAACCCCTTGCAACAACGAAAGGCTCCCCCAGCACAGGCGCTGCTGACTACTCAGTGTCTGGTGGCACTCCTTTTTCAAATGTGTACCTGTTAACTTTAAGTCCTTAGTGGCTCTTGCAAACATCTACACGCTCACTCAAATAAATTAATAAATTAAACAAAGGTAGAATTAACTTCCACTCATCTGGGCACAATGATTTTCTTTCCAGTGAGCTGGGGTTTTTCTCTATAATTAGGGTATACCGATCTGGGAGGCTGAAACTGGCTGGCGAGCTTTTCAGATGAAACAGAGGGAAGGATTCTAGGGCTGTGGCTGGCCTCGATGGCCCCTTGTTGAATTAGAAACAGGCCCCTCCTCTGAGTATTCATGGTCATGTGAGGGCAACTGAAGCTGCAGCCAGCAGAGTGCACTCCGGAGTCCAGCTCCCACTTGGCCACTCTGATACATCGCTTTGGGTGCAATCTGGACAGCCCAGGAGGGAGGGAGAGGGCAGGGGGCGAGCCTAGGAGACAGGGCAAGAGAGAGACGGGGAGGCAGCAGAAGAGCATGGCAGTGTGCTCCCTGGCAGTGGCCCTTTCTCCCTAGTGGCCCGGCTGAAGGCAGAGCAGGAGGAACGCTCACCAGCGCTGCCTGCTAAGGGGTACCTGCACGAACCAGGCATGGCAGGGGTCAGCGGCCTGGAAGGGGCAGCGGTTGGGAGCACAATGGTAGATCAGGCTCTTCGCCATTCATGGTTCGGGAGAAGAGAAGCAGGAGGGAACCAGAGATTGACCAGAACAGAGACAACAGGCCACGTGATCTTCGGAGGAGTCTCTGGGAACTTCTGCTGCACCTGGCACTAAAGGATCCAAGAGCTGACTGGGCAGGCAGGGAAGGGAGGAAATGGGAAGGCGGGAGGAGCTGCGAAGGACAGGCTGACTTAGCCTTTAGGGGCAGGGCGATGTGTGGGGCCACCAGCTTTAAGAGCACACTGCCCTTTGGACCTCCTGGATGAGGACCTGGAGACCTGGGATAGTGTGCAAATGGGCATGCTTGGGGCTGGCTTCAAAGGCCGGAGTGGTGGCTGGTATGTGTGGCGGGGCAGTCAGGGTATGGACCAGAGGTTTCAACACGAAAGTAAAGAGACACATGTAACTAGCAGAAATGACGGGGAGCGGGACACACGCTCAAAAATCTCAAGAATCCTGAGGCCTCAGCGGAGGGGAGGAAGAGCTTTTCAGCTGGAAAGCGTAAGCATCCCCCGGTCCTCAGAGCCACCGGGTAGCTACGTTAGAGGCACTTCTAGGACGGTCAATGTGGTGACAAAATCCTTATTAGCCCTTTTTTTTTTTTTTTTTTAACATTCTTCTCTTTGATTTCATTAGAGCGACAGAGAAAAGCCAAGAGTACAGTATTTAGAATAATAGAATTTGAGATTTTTGTTGAAGATGCAAGAGGTGTATCTGCCGTACAGGCCTGGCTGCAGCTGGGTGCCTGTGTGAAAAGACCCTCATACCAGATCTGCCTTGTGGTGTGTGCAGGGAGGCCCATCCTGGAGGCTGGCCCCATGGGAGGGCTTTTCTCAGGGCCCTAAGGAATTTGTTTTATTACTGTCTTTCATTTTAAACCTTAAAGATTTACGCAAGAGTAGAGTCTTGCATACTAAACCTCATATATAAAACCAGCTTCAACAACTTTGGACATTTTGCTGATCTTGTTCCATTTATCTTCTCTGCCCCATTTTTTTGTTGTTGGAATATTTTAAAAGCAAAGCAACTCGTAAACATTTTAGACTCTGGCTATAAACACGGCAGCAGTTTGAAAACAGAACTACAAAATATACCAACAAGATTAACAAAACTACTTTAAATCATTTAGTTCCAAGTCCATATTCAATTTCCCCCAATTACCTCTAAAATGTCATTTTAAAGTGTATTTGTTGCTTCACGATCAAGACAAGATCCTCCCATTGCATTTGTTCAATAATTCTAGTACGTCGTTGAAATTCCCTAACAGTTTCACCCTAGAAGGGTTTTTAAGAACTTCAAAGGCTATTTAATGCCCTGCACATGAAAACACCCTGTTCTTTCTATCCAAGCTCCAGGAAACCACATCCTATTCCCTTGCAGGAGGAGGGGAGTGAGGATGGTGTGACCACAGGGAGTCTGGTTCCCAAGGACAACAGAAGATGCCTGTGAGTGTTCTAAGCAGAGAACCAGCGGAGGGAAAGCAAAAGGGGAAACCGAGCTTTGCTCATAAATGTAGGAGGTTCTCAGCCACCTAACTTGGTGAACAACCCAAATATAGCCTAACCTACAGGAACAAGGAAATGTCAGTAGAATCAACAGTCCCTTGACACATGTTATTAACTTCAAGCTTGAAACTGGCGATGGTATCTGCAATTCTAGGTCAGAGGAAGGTAAGCCAAGGCCTTGGACAGGGCATGGGATTTCAGGAAGCTGGGAAGTGAAGCCTGGAGGGAAGACCACTGACCTCTGACAGTAAAGCCCTTGAGAAGCAGATTGCCTGCCAATTTATGTATCAGATAGAAGCACAGGAAGATGGAGTCAGTAAGAGCGCCTTTTATAATGAGACCTGAAATCATTTTCTAAAGCAACAAGTGGGACATCTGTGGTGGCAGCTGTCCCTGCACTCGGCACTGCCTCCTGAGTAGGGGCAAGGCAGATTTGGGATTTACTATTAATATTAAGTGAGCATAATGTTGCAACATATGCCATACTAATACATTATATAAATTAATAATGATTTTACAACATGTAATGTAACAAAAATTTAAATGTACACAGAATCCAGCTTGGAAAGGACACAAAAGCACTGCTCAAATGTGATTTCATTATGAGGAAAGCAGAAACAAAGCTGTCTCCCAGATGCTGACTGATGATGCTTAAATATAGAGACGGAAGACACTCAGCAGTGCAAGGTACTTATGGAGGGACACCGGAACCATGGTCCCTAATACACGGCCACTCCCACATGGCTTTAGGATTTAAATCTCTGCCCCCAGTCTCCCAATCCCAGGTTAGGCAGTGGGACTGGTACCTGTAGTCTCTGGGTTGGGGTAGGGGCTCTTATCCTCATTTTCATTGGGCTGGAGGTCATCCATGTTGATCTAGACAGTCACAGGGGAGAAGGAGGAAGAATTCAGTTAGATATGTCCACAAGTTAAGAGGCTTGCAGTAGCCTTGAAGTTGCATTTTAGTCAGTGACTTCGCTCGAAAATAGGTCCTTGTCACTTTGCATATCCCCTTCAAGACATCAGCAGATGGCTGGGATCCAGCCAATCTGCCTTCTCTTCCTCCTCCCAGCTCTCCTGTTCATCCCCACTGGCTTTCTTTCCACTGGGTGTCCTTCTTTCTCTCCTATTCTCCATGGGGTCTGGCCGGGGAAGGCTCTGGCCCTCCCTCCCCAGCACCAGCCTCACAGCTCCAGGAAGGAGACAGCTCCTCACCTTGGTGGTGGGTGGAGACTCTCCGTCAGCCGTGATGGATTTCAGCTCAATCTTCTCCTCCTTGGATTCCTCCACTGCCGGCTTCTCCACCATCTCTTGTTTCTTCTCTGGGCTGGCAGTCCTGGCCAGTCAGCAGCAGAAAAAATAAATGGCTGTTTACTGGAGTGATAGGGAACAGTGTAGGAGGGAACCGCCCTGTGGCCTTTTGGGGCCAGTGGGGGCTCCCTGGGTCTGAATCCATCTTCCTTTTTCCAGGGCACTTCTCGTGTACAGATCAGTCACAAGCGCTATGGGGCTGAGCCACACCTGCTCTGCCTGACACGCAATTGGCCTCTTGCAGCTCCAGAGATGCCTGGGCCGCCAGAGCAGAAAAGGATGGTGTATCTCCTCTAGGATTGGCTCCTGGAGGAGCTCTGCTCAGTGCCTGACAGCTGTGTGGCCTGGAACTGTCCCGTCTAGACAATGATAGGATACAACACAGGGCCCCGTCTTGCCTTCCTAACACTGGAGATGAATCATAAAGTAGTGAGGAGGACTCCCTCCATAAGCTGGAGTTGGGTTTCCCAACTGAGTGGTTGCCTTTCTCTCTCCCCACCCTACACTCCCGCCACCTATCACAGCTTCTCAAAAGATAATCCCAACAGGTGGAGAATATGACACCATTGTAGAGACTATTATAATTCACGATGGTCCCTACTAGAGCGATGCTTAGGAATTAGGAGAAAGGCCCAACTTAGGGAGCCCCAAACCCAGAGTCCTCCTAGGAGGGGCAGCCAACACAGACTGGCAGTGAAGCCTCTCTCTGCCACCAGTGGGATGACATTCCAGAATGGGAGTCCTGGAGCCCCGGGCCTGGGCAAGCTTAGAGGGTTACCTGGCCAGCTTCTTTCTCTCCTTCTCCTCTTCCTCCTCCTTTTGGGCAGATGTGAGGCTCTCAGCGTCAGCCAGGTTGTCCACAGCAATGGCCAAAAACACATTCAGTAGGATATCTGTTTGTGTCCATTCTTAAAGAAAATGACCCTTGGCTTGGGGTTTTGGTGGGCACAGGGGGCAGAGGGGTGTAGGACGTGCAAGGCAGAGCTCCTCAGCAGAGAGAGCTTGACAGTGAGTCACTCTGAGGGAATCAGACCCCAACAGTGTTACTCCCCTCCCCTTGCTCCCCATCACCCTCCTAGCTACCTGGAGCTATCTAGAGGGATGAGAACAGGCTAGCCTGCACACTGGAGCAGGCGGGAGTGAGGCAGCAAGCCCTGCCTTGCACTTTAATTGCTGGGTTTCATGATTGGTTTCCCCGCTGAGATGACTGGCTGTAATTGACATTATAAACAGCATTGTCTCTAGCAGGATGCAGAATGCTCTTAAGAGCGGTTTATTATAACTAGGCACTGAGGGGGTGGCTTGGCATCTCTGCCAACTCTTAATGTGAGCCTGCACACACGAAGACCCTTGGAGGGTCCGGCTGGAGCCAGCCAAGGCTCGGGGGTTCCCAATGGAGACAGTTCTTTGCCCTTTCTCCCCACCCCACTCCACCAACAGAAACGCTGTGGGTCAGAGAAGTGCAGAATCAAAGAAAGCATAGCTGGAAGGGCGCTTTCAGTTTGTGAAGTCTGACCCCCAGCCCCAGGCACCCAGACATTCCTATCATTTCACACACAGGGAAGCCGCAACCCAGGCAGGGGAAGAGGGGCTTGTCCAGGGAGGCGTCTGAATGTGGTAGGGGCTTTGCATGCATGATCCCATTAAAACTCCCCACGACCCTTTACATAGTAGGTTCTACGATTCCATGGCCACATTTTACAGACACTGAGGTAGAGGAGAGGTCACCCATCTGGGAAAAGAGGAAACCTTGTCTGCTGGCTTCCATGACTGTGTTCTCTGCACTGCCTTAACTGGGACTTGGCCCGGTGCTGTTCCCATGTTACCCCTGACTCTGGACGTGACTCTCTCGGGGTGGTGAGCTGGGGAAGAGAAGCAGCACCTGTGGTTTGTGACCCTGGAAACCCCACCCACGAGCCAGGATCAGGAAGGAGCTTTTAGGGCTGTGTGAAGTCTGGGACAGCTCTGCCTGTGACTCTGGTCCTGGAGAGCAGCATCAGAGGGAGGGGTGCTGACCAAAAAGCAGGAGGGGAGCTGAAGGTCACTTGAAGGACAACGGCTCACCCTCCCTTACGGAGCGCCCCGCCTCTGCGCGGACGCAGCGGCCCCAGGGCAGCCGGCCCGTGTCCCTACCGCAGCCCGTGTGAGAGGCTGCGCAGCGCACGCCGCAACGCCAGGGGGCGTCGCTCACCTACAGGACGCCGAGCGCACGCCCGGAAGGGTTCCGGAAGGTGAACCTCACCTATGGCAAAGCTGCACGTTTCCACCCAGACCCACCTCCGCCGCCATGGGGTTCTAGGCTGGGTGGTGTGAGCCCGAGCGGGACCGCCCGGACCTGCGGGGACGTGCCCGCTTGGCACTGTGCTGCAGGCTGGGGGCTGGGGGCCGCAGGGGTGGGGGGGCAGCAGCAAAGGATACAGTTTCCACAGATGAAGAGGATGATGAAGTAAATACAGACTAACATCCCTGGAAAAGAGGGGCCGCCATAAGCCATGATCCCATCATACATCACCGAATTCCAGTCCTCCCCGGTCAGGATCTGAATGACACATTCCCACCAATAAGGGACACAGCGTTAGACCAACAGCAAACCCGAAACCACCCTGCCCTGCCCCACTACGTCAACAGAATTGTCCAAAATTTCCTTTCACTCCTCTCCCTCCTCCTGGCCCCCGATCCTCCTCCCCAGGGGGCTCTGAGCTATTCCACTGTCCTTACACAAAAGGCCTGGCCACTGGCATAATAGGATTTGAAGGGTGACTAAAAGGGCTTTTTGGCCCAAAGATCTCTGACTTTCTCCACACATGCTTGAGCTGACCATCAGCTATTCCTGGCGGGTAAGGCATCAGGGCCCTTGTGCAGTTGTGTGTGTGCTGAGACAGCCACACGCTACACCAGCTTTCCCCAAACATTAATCACTTGAAGATTTTCATAGCATCTACATGTGATTCATTTTTACCTCCATCTACTTTTAAACTTAAATAGATGCCACTCTGAGTTTGCCCTAAGCCAAAATATCTATGAAATCACAAATTTGATGGGCCAGTAATATTTTTTTCCTGGGACAAGCATGGTGGGTAGGAAAGCCAGGGTTTCGTCACCCTCTCCCCCGCTCAATAAGAGCAGTCTGCTTTTCTTTGTTTATGTTTTGGGCTTTCATGGAGAATTTGAGTAAAGGATTCCATGGATAAGAAGGCTTTCTTTTTTTTTTCTTTTCTTTTCTTTTTTTTTTTTTGAGACAGAGCCTTGCTCTGTTGCCTAGGCTAGAGTGTGCAGTGGGGGCGGGATCTCAGCTCACTGCAACCTCCGCCTCCTGGGTTCAAGAGATTCCCCTGAGAAGGCATTTTTAAACCACTTAGATTGTTTCCCCTAATGGTCCACCCACTAGTGGAATTCCACAGCAGATGGGGACAGGGGAAACTATAGAAAAAACTCAAGACTCTCACAGGCATGGGCTCTCCAGGGCTGATCTAGGCTGGCTGTGGCTGCCTGGTGAA
Organism: Macaca nemestrina; assembly: GCF_043159975.1. Classification (NCBI taxonomy): domain Eukaryota; kingdom Metazoa; phylum Chordata; class Mammalia; order Primates; family Cercopithecidae; genus Macaca; species Macaca nemestrina. The sequence continues at coordinate 140,676,309 of NC_092134.1, forward strand.
AGGGTGTAGCTTTCCACACTCCCCCCACCACCCCGCCACTCAACCACCCCGAGTCCGAATCCCAGCAGAGAAGAGTCCGTACCTGAAACACAGTGAGGAGGGACTGGGGGAAGTTATCAAATGTGCTCCTCCGGGTCTGCATCTCATCAAAGTTGAACTTTCCTCCAAAGAGCTGCATCCCCAGGAGGGAGAAGATGATGATGAAGAGGAATAGGAGAAGGAGCAGGGAGGCGATGGAGCGCACAGAGTTCAGCAAGGATGCCACCAGGTTGCTCAAGGAGTTCCAGTACCTGAGAGCCAACAGGAAGGAGGTCAGCACCCTGCCCCTTGCTGTCCTCCCCATTGTGCCTCATTCTCACAACTACACACTGCAGGTTCTCAGAGGAGCTGCCACTCTATGCTCTTTTTTTTTCCCTGTCTGGGGGGAGGGGTGTTGGTGGTGGTGTGAGTTGCCACCCTGGAGGGAGTTAATTCGAGGTGCCAGGATGACTAATCTGTTGGGGAAGAGACGGGGGCAGTGGTCAGAAGCCTGTGACCTAGCTCTGCCGGTTACCTGCTACATGTGCCTCTGGCAAGACATTTCACTTCCCTGCCTTCTGCACCCCCATCTGAAAAAATGGAGACAGCTGTAGCCCTTGCCTCATTAGGCTATTGGCAGAATTGTGTGACACGATCCACCTTTCCCCAAAGAGCCCCCTGGAGAGTGCTTGGCACACAGTTGATAAAGGTTGGTAATTATTGTTGTCGCTGTTGGTCTCTAAACAGAAAAAAAGCTTTATTATTATTATTTTTTATTTTTATTTTTCCCCATGAATGCCTGTCTGAGCTCAGCCTAGGCAGCAGCTTTCTAGCAGAGGCAGGAATTAGGTCACCCAAGGGTAAGAGAGAGTTCATGGCTCGGTGAAGTTTCCCAAGTTGACCGCGTCCTAAGAATTGTTTTTTCAAGGGCCTTTGCTCTTGAGAGTCTGATTCATTAGCTGTAGTTTGGGGCCCAGATATCTTTGTTTTTAACAAGCGTCCTACAGGATTCTGATCAGCAGGTGAGTTTGGGAAATCCTAGATTGTAGCAAACCTGTCACGCCCACTGGGGCAGCTCAAAGCACGAGTCCTCTGAGTGGGCAGGAGCTCGGTCCTGAGTGGACATGGGCTTTCAGTGGGATCCCTGGGGAGGAAGTCCCCACTCCTCACAGTCCTGGGGCCTCTCTCCACTATAAATACAGAGATCCTGGCAAAATCCCTTTCTCATGAAAAAGCGGGAGGGGAAACCTACTAATGACTGCCGGATGCTGGGTGGGCGCCTGGGTGAGGGTCCGCTCAGGATCAGGAAGTGCACCGTAGCAAAAGGACACGGCCCCGAAGGGAGCAAGGGCAAGAACAGGACAATCTCATTTCCCTCTGGCCCCCTCTGGCCCACCTGCCTCCTAGGTCACTACCTTGAGAGATTCCCAGCTCATCACCAATCCAGACAGTGGATTGCTTTTGCTGCTTCTGTGAGTGACATGCAAGCCACTCCCACTGCAGCCACAGCCTGGGCTCATCTCTGCAGAGAATGGTTCCACACCAAGGGACAGAAGCAGAGGGGTCATAGTTTGGATGGCAACATGAACTTTTCACCCACCTGCAGCCTCGAGGGCACCTTTGGCCTCCACAAATCCAGCTTTTCCTCACTTCTATTTTGCCTGCCAGCCATACCCCCTCTGTTGCAGAACATTAATATACGTTTATTTGTATCTGTTCTATACAGTCTTTTTTTTTCTTTTTTTTTTTTTTTTTTTGAGACGGAGTCTCGCTCTGTCGCCCAGGCTGGAGTGCAGTGGCGCGATCTCAGCTCACTGCAAGCTCCGCTCCACCTCCCGGGTTCACGCCATTCTCCTGCCTCAGCTTCCCAAGTAGCTGGGACTACAGGCGCACGCCACCACGCCCGGCTAATTTTTTGTAATTTTAGTAGAGACGGGGTTTCACCATGTTAGCCAGGATGGTCTCGAACTCCTGACCTCATGATCCACCCGTCTCGGCCTCCCAAAGTGCTGGGATTACAGACGTGAGCCACCGCGCCCGGCCTATACAGTCTTATCTCACCAAAATAGGCTCTAAATTTTAGACGGCAGAAGATGGCAGGGTTTTTTCTCCCTCCATCTTCCCCATCTCTGTCCTTAAATAAATTCTGTACAACCCACTATGTGTGATGGACTGCCTGGAGCCCCTGCAGGCTAGAGGCTGTAGTGATCTGCTTAAAGAAAAAAGTAAGAGAACCTCTCTGGGGGTAGGACACCCTCCCCTCTTACAGCTAAAGCAGTTTTCCCAAGCCTGCCTGGTGATCAACACCAGTAGAGGTGGGCTGGGCACGGTGGTGGCTCATGCCTGTAACCCCCTTTGGGAGGATTGTCACTTTAGGAGGTCAAGGCAGGAGGACTGCTTGAGGCCAGGAGTTCGAGACCATCTTGGGCAGCACTGTGAGACCTCATCTTTAACAAATTTTAAAAAATTAGTTGGGTGTGGTGGCGCATGCCTGTAGTCCCGCCCACTGGGGAGACTGAGATGGGAGGATCACTTGAGCCCAGGAGTTCGAGGCTGCAGTGAGCTATGATTGCACCACTGCCCTTCATCCTGGGTGACAGAGTGAGACCCTGTCCTAAAATATTAATTAATTAATTAATAATAATAGAACAACAACAACAACAAAAATACCAGTGGGGTGTGTTAGCATTTCCTACATCCTGATTCCAGGTCCCTCCATTGCACTGTGAAACCCTAATCTCTGACTCTGGGGCTGGGGTAATCCTCACGCAGCCAGTTCAACACTTGCCAATACACTGGGAGTTGGGAACCAGCAACTTTAAGCATTTTTATAACAAGAATTTCCAGCTGTATCCGAGGGAAGAGTGTCTGCATGTGTGCTGAAGTCACAAATCCTCTAGAGATCCTTGGTGCGCTCAACCGTCATGGAAGATTCTGGAAAACCCTTAATGGCCATGGAAGGTTGATGCCTTCATTTTCATGAAGTAAAGAGGCATGTGGGAAATAACTCCAACTGGGATTATACCTGAGACTCAGGTATGTCTGACAGCCATGGGGACCAACGAGAGCTTGACAAACAGGTCATGGCTGCAGAGGGAGAGGGCCAGGTGCCATCAGCAAGAAAGTCTGGGGGAGGCCCCAGATGAAGGGCAGCTGTGGGGGCGGGGCCCTCCTGACCTGGGAGCCCCTTGGAATGCCTGGGGCTCCAGGGAGGAGGCAGCTGTGGGCCAGGAACAGATCCAGTCTCTAAGAGGGGAGAACGCTCCTGGGAAGGCGGAGATGGAGCATGGAAACTGGCAGGGATCTCCCAGAGCGACGGCCAAAGGCAAGGACGCGCGTGTGGACACAGAGCTGGGTCTGGAGGAGCACCCTCCGCCCACTCTCCCTGCCGCCCCTGCCTCCCTCAACCCCTGGGGTGTCTGGGAAAGTCTGAGCTGCACAACACTGGGGTTCGTGCTCTGACGGAGCTCCTGCTTCCCACCTATCACCTTTCCCATCTCCAGGAAACGAGAACCATAGCTTTTGGCTCAAAGCAAAGTCCTTGGAGTCATCTTCCTGACTCTCTCACACTCTGCATCAGCAAATCCTTCTGCGCCATCTTCAAAATGAGTCCTGACTTTGGCCACTTCCCACCGCCTCCTCATCCTCACTGCCTGGACCCCCGCTCCGGGCAGCTGCTCTCCAGGCTGCAGCAGCAGCAGGTGTTGCTATGAGGTGAGACCCACGAAGCCTCAGTCTTGCTTCAATCACCTCCCCTTCTCCTCTGGGTCAAAGCCAGGGTTCTCCCAAAGGCCTGGGAGATTCTGGCCCCAGAGCCTCAGCGACCAGCCAGCTGCACTCCCCTCCCTCGGGCCCCCTCACTCTTTCTCCAGCTCCCACACACGCTCCTGCCTGGCCAAGGCCAAGGCCAAGGCCGTGCTGCTGTCCGTCTTCAGCAGACGTCAGTGGGGCTCACCCCTTCAGCTCCTTCAGACCTCACATCTCCCCTGGCCACCGCTCTATCCCTCATCACTCTCAAAGAATAATTACTTCTTTGCTTATTGTCTATTTGCCCTCGCCAGAATGTGAGGCCCTGGGAGAGGGAACCCATCTGTTACATTTATATCCTTAGAGCTTAGAACAGTGCCTGGCCCAAAGTAGGTGATGAGCAAACATTTTGTTCAGTGAATGAATGAAGCTTACTGTTCGTATGACACATCGGTACTTCCTGGAGGGAAAGGCAAGGGGCCATGGAGTTGCATGGTTGCTTCTGTGCACATGTGTTTGTGTGCGTGTGCACTTAAGTTGAACACACTTTGCCAGTGAGAAGTAGCTGCCTGCCCCTGCTCGCATAGCCTTCCTATTCCCACAGCTTCCTTACATCCATGGGGAGGGATTTTCTGAGATTCCTGACTGTTCCATTGCTAGACCATGCATCAGACTAATATGTATCAATTTGTCCTACAGAAAACAGAGTTTCTGTGGCTTGAGCAACCCCTGGGGTAGGATTTCCAGATCACTGTGAAGGTGTGTCACCTCTGGGGAAGAACTCACATTCTCAAATTCACTGGTCCCAGTTTTGAGGGCATAGATCAGTCTCCGTTTAAAAGATGAATTGGCACCAGCCTACTGTCTACATGAAAAACACCTGGGGTGAAAGATATGTCCTGGGGATCAGTAACATAGTGAAAACATGGCTCAGACAGACAGACAGACAGACAGAGACATGGTTGTTTATACTGTTTGTCTTCAGCCTACTGTTGCTTCCCATTCAACAGGGAGAAAGATGGGGTTGGGCCCGAGGCAGGCCTGCCACCTGTCCTTTCCTTTCCTTTGCAGCAGGATAAAGAGGGCAGGCTGCTGCCCGGGGCCTGGCATCATGAGGGGTGCTCAGCTTGCTGAGCAGAAGGCTTCCATTCCTAATGTGCAAATTATCAGGGATGTGTTATGTGCTCATCTAGAAGATGAGACAAAGGAATTGCTGAAATGACGACATGGCAAAGAATGCTGATAGAGTTCAGAGGAGAAAGGCTGAATTCCGGAGCCTGGCAGGTCTTGGCTGGTAGCAGGTTGAGGGTGGGGGCTCACTATCACTGACATGGATGAGATTTGAAGGTGTCCAGGTGGCAGCCTTTGAGGTGGGCAGGGTGACATGAAACACCACTTAAATAAAGCAGCTGGCGGTCCTGCAGGTCCTCACACTCCCTCCTCTTAATGTGGTCTGATGGCTCACACAGCTATGGCCTGAAGATTGGATGATGGCCTCCTATCCTAGAATCACCCTCTTTTTTTAGGAAGATTCACTGGTGGTAAACTAGAGGGGTTAATGGCACACTCACAATCAACTGAAGCTTTTTTCCTCATTGGTCAAAAATATGAAATACACACGCTCATACACCAAAAAGGCAAGAGCTTTGGAGAGAAGCAAGCAGCAGCAGAGCAAAGCGCTTCATGTCTGTTGGCCACAGACCTCATGGAGAAGTGGAAAAATGAAGCACTGTCTCATCAGAGTAGTGCACACACATGCCCACAGATGCCCAAGCTCACATTCAGTGCTGTGGGCTCTACAGCACCCGGTGCAGGTGTCCGGCTCTAGATCACCCCCGAGACACTCCGCCTGCGTCGCCATCCTTGGCATCAACTTTCCCTTCCCATTCTCTGGCTGCTGGAATCATTCTCGCCAAACTGTGCGTCCTTGCTCACCCCATCCCCCATCCGACCCACTCGGCTCACTGTTTTATCCTTAAAGTACAGCACATCTGAGGGCTTTTCATCACATCAAGTTCTCTGCCACCTAAATTCTCTCCTTCCCTCTACCTTCCTACTCCCAGCCTCCCTTTAAGCCCTCTCACTTGCTGACCGCCATGTCACTTCTGCTACCTCTTCCCTCTGCCTCTCCTGATTTAAGTTACCACCATCTGTTCAGAAACCCTTTTATCTCCATTTGTTTCCCCTTCTCTAGGTCTGTCTCTGGGTTTGGGGCTCTGTGGAATTCTTCCTCCTCTTCTATAATATAAAGAGACCTGAGCCTTCCTTGAACTGGGACTTTCATCTCGTGAACCTTTTGCTTCAAAGAACTCAGGGCCAGCTCCTTTACCTTTATTCTAGGTACAGAGCAGAGCATGGAGCTTGCCATAAATAAGAGATCTTCAAAATAACAGTAGCCACCACTTTCAGATGCTCTGCAAATGTTCCACCCTGTTCTCTCTGTGTTCCAGAGAAGGTCATAACTGACTTTGATACCTGCCCAAAATGCTCTCATCCTGAAGGCTAAAAAAAATTCTTGGTTTCGGTGGCAAGTGATCTATTGTTAAAAGAGTATTTATAAAGCAATCTCCTGTGGTGAATCTGTGGCTGGGGCTTCATGGGAGGCAATGGAGTGAGGAGTGAGAGTCAGCTGAGGCCACCTGGGGAAGCAGGTAGCATCCATCCAGCGAGTGAGCACAGGAGTGGGTGTCCTCAGAGCAGAGCTTCCGTCAAGTTGAGCCCTGGCCCCTTAAGACACAATAGAACTGGGAGGGATTAGTATGCTCAGAGGTGGAACTGTATATGCTGGGCTAGGCCTGGAGGAATCAAACAGAATTCTAGAGTATTTTGGTCTGGGATAGCCTGGGCCTCATCTACCGGCTCAGTTTCTACTGGTACCTGCCCCAGCTCCCGTCCCTTCTAACAGGCTGGGAAGACCATTTTGTGGTTTCACTTTTGAGGCAAGGGCTGACTTGGTTAACAAGTTCAAAGGTCTTGTCTTCCCTGTTTGCAGCAGATGTCTTGGTCACATTGAGAACGGAACCTGCATGGGGAGTGTAATCTGGTCAAGAGGGCAAGGTGGTCTGGCCTGGACCTGGGGATGGCCTTAGCAGTGTGCTTCTCTGAGCTTCTGGGCCACAGGGCCCTAGTCACCCAGTGTCACCTAGTTGGTCCCTCCAACCACAGTTGTGTCAGGGCTAGGGAGTCATCCTCACCTGCATCTTCTTAATCTTTCTCCTAGTAGGTGACACCAGTCCATTTCCATTCCAGAGGAGAACCACCCATTGTGTTGACAGCCACACTGCAGGCTCTGGAGTCTGAGCTGCTTTTGCCATAGACTCCTGCCAGGGACCTGGGCCTCTGCCAAACAGACCTCCTTAATAATGGCCCTCAATGAGCTCAGAGGCTCCAGGGGGCCTGAGAAGAGTGGGGGCTAGAAGGTGATGGGAGAGCTGGGAAGGTGTGGGCTGGATCTGCTGCTCGAGGCCAGATGCTGGTGGGGACACGAAGACATTTCGAGCCTGGGGGATGTGCTAACGGCTCTCACCCGGAGCTCCGTGGGGCCCATATGTGGCCAAGATTCGGGAGCCAATCCATCTGTGCTGAATCAGCCCCAGCTCCCACTGCAAGGCCTGGGAAGGGAGCTTCAGGGGAGGAGCAGCAGGAGAAACAAAGAGGGATTGAAGGTGTGAGAGGGAAAACAGCAAGTGCTAGAGGGGCCTCACTGCACGTGAAAACCAAGTGTGTCAAAAATGAGATGCGATTAGTAAGCTGGTATCACGTCCGATTGAATCTGTCTGAAGCCCTTCTCCCACCCCTCAGAATATGTCAGACTGGGCTGACAAAGAGTAGACAAACTGGATATTGAATCTGGGCAGCACTGAGAGCCACAGGTGGAAGAACCCAATCCATTATGAGGCTGGAAGGCCCACCGTACTGGGGCATTTACTCAAAGAAGACAAAGATTCTGGCCATGTGTATGCCCCACTGTTCTCAATGGGCAGGAATCTCATCTTCCTCAATCTTTTCTATTAAGTAATTTTCTTATAGTCTAGTACAGTCTTCCTGGCCTTTTTTTTTTTTTTGTCTTGAAACAATAAGATGAATGATACGCATACGTGTAGCGTACTCCTTAAGGTGTTCTCAGGTTTTGACAAAACACAAAAAATATATGTAAAGAATTCATTTCCCTCATAATGACGTATCAAAGACATCTGCTCCCTTCAGGCATCATGGATGAGTAGTAAGTCCACCCACTCATAGAAGCATTTTGTAATGCAAGTGACCGAGTGATGCTATTGTGTTACAAGGACAATATTAATTTTTTTTTTTTTTTTTGAGGTGGAGCCTTGCTCTGTCGCCCAGGCTGGAGTGCAGTGGCCGGATCTCAGCTCACTGCAAGCTCCGCCTCCCGGGTTCCCGCCATTCTCCTGCCTCAGCCTCCCGAGTAGCTGGGACTACAGGCGCCGCCACCTCGCCCGGCTAATTTTTTTGTATTTTTTAGTAGAGACGGGGTTTCACCGTGTTAGCCAGGATGGTCTCGATCTCCTGACCTCGTGATCCACCCGTCTCGGCCTCCCAAAGTGCTGGGATTACAGGCTTGAGCCACTGCGCCCGGCAATTGTTTTATTTTTTAAAGAAACTATTCACGAACTTTGGAATTTCAGCTCTCAGTAATAAATTACTTACTATACACCATCCAGCTGCTCTGGATGTACCAGTGTGTCATGACCTCAGGGTGGAGAACCACTGATTGAGATCCCTGTTCCCGACTCTTGGGCAACGGGCCCTGGGTGAGGGAAGAGCAGCCTGGAATTCTAGAATTCTAGAAAGGGAGCCATGAATCCGTGTGTCCACCAAGCATTATACTACTCTGAATAAACAGCCTGTCTTGCATTGACATTACCGCTTTTCAAACATACACAGATGTGTAGGAATTTAAATTTAAAAGCTTTACTGAATTCATAGTAGCTCTTACCTTGATGTGTTTTCTCAGTCAAAAACTATCAAAAGTACCATCTTGACAGAATTAGAGACCACAGTATGGAGAAGACAGTGGAGATGTAAGAATCAAGTTTTTTGGCTGGGCAAGGTGGTCAGCCAAGTGGGAGGCTCTCTTAAGACCAGGAGTTTCAGACTAGCCTGGGCAATATAGTGAGACCCCATCTGTACAAAAAATAAAAATATCAGCCAGACATGGCACTTATAGTGCCAAGTTACTTGGGAGGCTGAGGCAAGGGGGTAGTATTACTTGAGCCCAGGAGTTTGAGGCTACAGTGAGCTATGATTATGCTACCACACTCCAGCCTAGGTGACAGAGTGAGATCCTGCCTTGACAAAAGAAGAGGGAAGAGAAGAAGAAAAGGAATAAGAAGAAGGAGGAGGAGGAGGAGGAGAGGAGGAAGAGGAGAGGAGGAGGAGGAGGAAGAGGAACAGGAGGAAGAGGAACAGGAGGGGAAGGAGGAGGAGGAGAAGGAGGAGGATGAGGAGAAGGAGGAGGAGAGGAAGAGGAGGAGGAAGAGGAGGAGGAGGAAGAGGAGGAGGAGGTGGAGAGGAGGAGGAGGAAAAGGAGGAAGAGGAGGAGGAAGAGGAGGAGAAGGAGGAAGAGGAGGAGGAGGAAGAGGAGGAGGAGGAGGAAGAGGAGGAGGAGAAGAGGAGGAGGAGGAAGAGGAGGAGGAGGAGGAAGACGAGGAGGAGGAGGAAGATGAGGAGGAAGAGGAGGAGGAGGAGGAAGAGGAGGAGGAGGAGGACGAGAAGGAGGAGAGAAGGAGGAGGAGGACGAAGAGGACAGGAGGAGGAGAGGAGGAGGAAGAGGAGGAGGAGGAAGAGGAGAAGGAGGAGGAGGATAAGGAGGAGTAGGAGGAGGAGAGGAGGAGGAAGAGGAAGAGGAGGAAAGGAGGAAGAGGAGGAAAGGAGGAAGAGGAGAAGGAGGAGGAGGATAAGGAGGAGTAGGAGGAGGAGAGGAGGAGGAAGAGGAAGAGGAGGAGGAAGAAGAGGAAGCAGAGGAGAAGGAGGAGGAAAGGAGGAAGAGGAGGAGGAGGAGGAGCAGGAGGACGAGGAAGAGGAGGAGAAGGAGGAAGAGGAGGAGGAGGAATAAAGTTTTCCAAATGCACATGAAGGGCAGTATTTTAGGAGAAGAAAGCAGACCAAGAGCAGCAGTAGGAAATTAGGCCAGTGGTTCTTCAATTGAGGTCGGTCATCGGACCACCAGCATGGAACTCTCTAGGAGTTGCTGGCCAAAATCTCTAGAGATGAGCTCCTTAATGAGCTCCTTCATGGGTTCAGCTAGGTTTAAGAATTGCAATCACTGGTTCAGACTACATTGTAAAAATAAAAAAAAAAAGAAGACATTTCTTCTACATATGAGTAGCAGCCAGACGTTGCAAAGTATTTTCCAAGATATTTTAAAAGAAGAAGAACACATGCACTTGTCTGATGGCAGGACCATGCACAGATGACTCATTTCAAGGTTCAGCTGAAGGGACCACAATGTCTACTCCCAGCCCATATTTTAGGCATTTTTCTTGGTCACTGTCACCCAGTCCCAAGGCTGGGGCTGGAGACAGGCTTATGGGATTTCCCAACCTCATTAGTCTCTTTGTTGCTTTCCGAAAACCCCCAGAGGCTTTGGAGACTTGAAAATAGGAAGATGACGGCCTTTGCCAAAGTCACTTTCAATTAGACAAGGATTTTTTTTCTGTTTATAGACTTCATAGAGATCTGATAATACTACTACTCTTTCCTGTGGAGGGACTACAGGAAGCTCTCTGATTAAGATAGACTTTGAAAAATGGTTTCTTGGCAATATCTTCAGATTAGAAATAAATTGGTGATTAAAAATAGAATGAATGTTAAATCTTTTCAAGATGTCATAACAATATATAGCAGCAAGATTTCTTTTCTATAGAAATATATATATATATATATATATATATATATATATATATATAACCCAAAACAGGGACTTTTGAGAATTATTTAAGAGGCATTGAAAACTCCAAGTTAAAAATAGCTTTTACCAGACCCCAGGAGGAGCAAGTAGAATCGGCAATTATCTAACAAGAACCAGGGCATAAAGATCCTTTAAGTCCTGTCTCAGGGAACTAGATAAGACAGGTCAGCTCTCAGCTCTGCGGTGCACAGCAGTGGTTAGGAGCACAGCACCTCAAGTCAGACCCACAGACCTGCCTTGCCTTTTAATCCCAGTGTTACCTCTGAGCAGTTTTGTGACCTTGGGCAACTGACAACTCTCTAAGCCTCAGTTTTCTCATCTGCAAAATGGGAATAAGAATAGTAGCAGCCTGCCCTCATCCTCAAGTAGGTAGTTGGGAGGATGACTCAAGCTAACATTCGCAGGCCTCTGGCTCACCCTGTCTGGCACAGAGTAAGCACTGGTGCATGGTAATCACTGCTGTTATAAGGATTTCTATCACTTTTACTGTAAACCAAGGACTTTCTGTAATGCCAACATATTCAGGACACTTAGGAAGAGCTCTCTTTCGATGGGGTCAGACAGGGAAAGAAGGCTGTTGCTTAGGAGCATTAAACTTCTGGATTTTAATCGTGCGTATCCGTTAAGTCCCTCATCTGAGATTCAACCTTCTCCAGGAGCTATCTCCTGCTCCCAATTTCTCACAGCAGGTAATTCCGGCACCCACCACACTTTGCCAGCTCATTATATTCTGTCTTAGATTTTCCTTTAATCTCTTCATGTGCACAAACTCCATCTCCCCAACCAGACTATAGGTTTAGTTCATGCCATACACCTTATTTTTTGATTTTTTCCATCTCTCTGAGCTCAATACACAGTATATACATGGTGGGTAAATAAGTAAGAATAAGAGTATGTGAATATGTAGGTCACTATTAGCTCTCTTCTCCTTCTTCCTTCTAATAATAGCAGTCATAATATTAGATTAATAATAAAAGCTTCTGCATATTGAGTCCTTTCTGTGCACTAAATGAAACACTTTAAATGCCGACCTCCCTGGACCGTCTACAACACCATGTGACCATGCTCTGGGTGTCTGCCAAGAGAATTGTGATGAGAAGAGTAATACCTAGGGACATTTTCCAGCCTCACTTAGCCAAGTTCAGAAACATGGTCTGAGCGATCAGCTCCAGATCCTGAGAAGACATCAACCTCCATCCCTTTTCACCCATCACAATCCAGCTGATGGTTTTAGAGCTCCTGTTATCAAAGCTTCCCCAAAGCAGAGATTTTGGGAGCTCCCAAAGCAGAATTTTAAGGACAAGGGATTTGTACCTTTGAGGGGCACAGGCTGAAAATTCCTTCCAACTGTTTCCTGTCTGTCTTCTAAGGTTGACCATAATGCACATTAAGAAATGTATATTATACTGCAAGTCAAGTCTGTATCTCAACTTTTTTTTTTTTTTTGAGACAGAGTCTCGCTCTGTTGCCCAGGCTGGGGTGCAGTGGCACGATCTTGGCTCACTGCAAGCTCTGCCTCGCAGGTTCACGCCATTCTCCTGCCTCAGCCTCCCGAGTAGCTGGGACTACAGGCACCCGCCACCACGCCCAGCTAGTTTTTTTTGTATTTTCTTTTTAGTAGAGACAGGGTTTCATGGTGTTGGCCAGGATGGTCTCGATCTCCTGACCTTGTGATCTGCCCACCTTGGCCTCCCAAAGTGCTGGGATTACAGCCGTGAGCCACCACGCCCGGCCGACCCTCTGATGTTTTTCTTTCTATTTCATTCTTTCTTTAAAAATGATGCTTGAGAGAATGTGAAGAAATTGGAACCCTTATACATTGCTGATGGAAATGTAAGATGCTTTAGTGTCTTTGGAAAACAGTTTGACAGTTCCTCAAAATCTTTAACATATTGTTACCAAATAATCTAGAAATTCCACTCCGAAGTATGTATCCAAGAAAAACAAAAGCGTACATCTATAGAAAGACTTGAACATGAATGTTCATAGCAGCATGATTCATAGGAGCCAAAACATAGTAATAACCAAATGTCCATCACTGACAAATGAATAACCGAAATGTAGTATATCCATCAATGGAGTATTATTCACCATAAAAGGAAACAAAGTACTGATCTATGCTACAACATGTATGGCCCTTGAAAACGTTATGCTAAGTCAAAGAGGCCGTAACAAAAACACATATTACAAGATTTCACTCATATGAATGGTCCAAAATAGGCAACTCTATAGGGACATAAAGTGAATTTGGTTCTGGGAGGGAAGATAGGGGGAATGTGGAGTGGGTATGGAGTTTCTTTCTGGGGTGATGAAAATATTCTACAACTAGAACCTGGTGATGGTTGCATAACTGCTAATATAAAAAACAATTAAATTACACATTTAAGGGGTAAATATATGGGGTATGAATTATATTTCAGTAGAGCTGTTTTAAAATGATGGTTGTGATCCAATAAATTGATTCCACCACTCCCAGTGGTCACAAGTCAGGTGAAAACCATTGTCCTAGAGAATGGTGACCCTCGGCCCTATCCTCATCATGAGAGTCACTGCCTGGCCTAGACAGTGAGGGAGATGGCCTGCTGTGGGTAGGTGCTGGACTGATATATGGAGGGGTGGCCATGTGGACAGAGGGTGAATGCCATCTGCAGTGCAGTGTCCACAGCCCTTTACAGTGGCTGGATCTTGATCACGTTTTCAGCAGAACTTGTCCTGCTAGAAGACTACATTTCTCAGCCTCCCTAATAGCTCAGGTGCCCAAGAACAGAAGCCCTTGCTGAAATTTCTGGAAGATTTCTTCCAATTTGTTTCATTGTGTTAAAATAGACATAACATAAAATTTACCATCTTAACCTTTTTTTTTTTTTTTTTACTGTAGAATTCAGTAGTGCTAAATACATTCACACGCTTGTGAAACCACCACCACCCTCTACCTCCAGAACCCTTCTCACCTTGCAGAACCGAAGCTCTGCACCCATTAAACACTGACTCCCCACTGCTCCCTCCCGGCAGCCCTGGGCGCCCACCACTCTGCTTTCTGTCTCTATGAATCTGACTACTCTAAGAGCTGCGTATAAATGGAATCATACAGTATTTGTCTTTCTGTGACTGGCTTATTTCACTTAGCATAATGTCCTTAAGTTTCATCTACTTTGTAGCATGTGTCAGGATTTCCTTCCTTTTTAAGACTGAATAATATTGCACTGTATGTACAGACCACATTTTAAAAATACATTCATCTGTCTAAGTCAGTTGGGTGTGCAAATATCTCTTTGAGATCCTATTTCAATTATTTTGGGCATATACCCAGAAGTGGAATTGATGGATGAGAGGGTAATTCTATCGTTAATGTTTCTAGGAACTATCATACCATTCCCCACAGTGGCTGCATTTTACACTTCCACCGACAGTGCACAAGGGCTCCAGTTTCTCCATGTCATTGCCAACCCTCAGGATTTTCAGGGTTTTCGACAGCAGCAGTCTTAATGGGTGTGTCTGGGAGTGACTTCTGGGAGTGGAGAGGCTGACTTGGCCAGGGTGGTCAGCCCTTCTGCTCCTTTCTACTCTTCCCACCTCCAATTTGAATGTGATGGCTCAGTCTCCAGAAGCCAACCTATGACCCTGGAGAGGAATCAGCACCAAGGCTGGTGAAGCACAGGAGAAGAGACTGAGTCCCTGACCCTTTTCCGGAAGCCACCTCAGCTAGCTGCCTCTGGACTTTCTTTCTGCGGCTGAGTAAGTCCCTAGCTTGCTTACACTACTGAGTTGAGTCTCTGGTATTAGCAGCCAGAGGAATTTCCAAATGATGTGCCATCTAAATGAGCACAAACTCCCCCCATTGCATGTGAACTTCAGAGACACCCTTTGAGGAAGAACAGCCCTGCTCCCACCCAGGCCTTGCCACCTCCCTTGCCCTCTGGAAGAACTTCTCCCTGAGTCCCCTCTCCAAAGTGAGAGGAGATGCCCGGTACCTCGTGATCTTGAATATCCTCAGCAACCGGACGCATCGGAGCACGGAGATGCCCAGTGGGGACATGATCTTGGTCTCTACCAGGATGGTCTCCAGGATGCCGCCACACACGACGAAGCAGTCAAAGCGGTTGAAGAGGGACACGAAGTAGGCCTGCAGGCCCAGGCTGTACATCTTCAGGAGCATCTCTGCCGTGAACAGCGCCAGCAGGGCCTTGTTCGCCGTGTCTGGCGGGCCCAGGAGAGGGATGAGATCCGAGCAGGGCCAGAGGAGGGCAGAGAGGGAGGCAGGGAAAGGAAATATAGTAATTATCTCCACTGGAAAAAAGATGCCCCACGACACCGCTCCCATCCACCTTGGCCAAAACAGAACAGTTAGGGCCAAGCCAGTGGGAAAGGGCTCTCTCGTCTTAATCATAACAGACATTTACTGAGCATCTCTCATGCGCCATAGGCTCAGCACACACAAGCTCTACTCCTCATAGCAGGCCTGTGGAGATGGCACCACCATCGTCATGCCCATTTTCAGAGATGAGAAAGGAGGTTCAAAGAGGTGAGTAATCTGCAGGCCAAACAGCCAACAGTTGTGGTTCAAAGAGGTTCAAAGGAGGTTCAAAGAGGTGAGTAATCTGCAGGCCAACAGCTGCACTGAGTCCAACTTCTCCACCACCAGACCCCCTGCCTCCCAGGACTCTGGAATGCAGCTGTGGAGGATGGAGCCAGGTCTTCTTGACTGCCCAGCAATGATGATGAGGCCTGGCTAGCAGGACCCTTGTCTAGGGGCCCAAGGAAGGATAACGAGAACGAACGACCCATTAAAGACAGCTCCTTGTGCTCAGGCCCTATTCTCTTCTCTGCATTTTTGCTCATTCCATCCTCACGTGTTCTGGTTAAGGCCACCTCGGGGCTGCAGGAAGGCCCCCAGGTATTTAAAATCCATGCTGGGAAGTTGGCAGCCAGGGGTCTGAGATAGGCAAACAAGCTGTAGCCCCTTTCCTCATCACCCGGGCCCACCAGTGACTTTGGGGCAGGCTGATGGTGTGGACCCAGTCAGGGAAGCCGTATCTGTTTTTTAACAAGGTAGTGCATTTTATTGTGGGGTTTTGGAACTGCTAGGCCCTTGTTATCTCCAGCATAGCACCTGCCAAGAGCCCTGACCACTGTCTGCTTTCCCATCCACCTTCTGCCTGTGGTTATGCCCTCCCCTGGGCCTAGGGGCTGAGTTACCAGGAGGAAACCAGGGCAGAGCTGGGGCCGCCGCTCACCTTGGACTTCCGTGAGCCAGTGGGGCTGGTTGTAGTGCTCAGAGGCAATGGTGAGCGTGTTGAGGAACACCAGGAAAATCACCAGCCAGTAGAAGACATTAGACTTGACCGCGGCACGGCACTTTCTTCTGCAGAACCGATTCCACCGGCGCCAGTAGCGGCTGGAAAGGGGACAAGGAGAGAAGGGTGGGGATGGCTGTGAATTCAGGTTTCCTCCAACCCAAGATGCAGCCCCATGGCTCTTCTCACCCCTCACTGACCTGGCCTTGCTAGAACAGCCCAACCTGGTGGCAAGGAGCCCAGCTTCTCACCCAGCTAACCAGGCCCTGCCACCTTGGGGATGCCCCTGAACTCCTTCAAGCTTTAGTTCTCCCATCTGTGAAACGGGAAGAGGGCCAACCTCATGGGGTTATTGTGGGGATGGATCAAATACCTTTTAATGCATCTGGCTGTTTTGAAGTTGAAGGTGCTCAAGTTTTTTAAAAAAAATTTTTGTAAAACGGCATTCTTAGAAATAGTATTGCAAGCAATAAGAGCGTTCTTTTTCTTTTTTTTGAGACGGAGTCTTGCTCTGTCGCCCAGGCTGGAGCGCAGTGGCTGGATCTCAGCTCACTGCAAGCTCCGCCTCCCGGTTTTACGCCATTCTCCTGCCTCAGCCTCCCGAGTAGCTGGGACTACAGGCGCCCGCCACCTCGCCCGGCTAGTTTTTTGTATTTTTTAGCAGAGACGGGGTTTCGCCGTGTTAGCCAGGATGGTCTCGATTTCCTGACCTCGTGATCCGCCCGTCTCGGCCTCCCAAAGTGCTGGGATTACAGGCTTGAGCCACCGCGCCTGGCTAATAAGAGCGTTCTTAGTAACAGTTGTGGAGGGGCCCAGTACCACGTCGGGCACTTCTCATGCCTTCTCTCCAATTCTTTCAGTAACTCTGCAAAACATGCATCATGCTGATTGTTGTGGAGGAGAAAACTACGGCCCGGGGAGGCTGCACCTCGACCAACATCACAGGGCAGAGCCAGGCGTGGGTTTCTGCCCAGCCTCCTGGCCCTGACTCTGCGTGCTGCATCCTTATGGTAGAAGGGGTTCATCTGGAGCACAGGCTCTTTGTTCTTCTGGGTTATAGAATCTTTCCAGAATCTGATCAGCGTTTAGACCTGCCTTTCAGAAACATGGGCACACACCCACACCCACACCTTTCCATGTGAGCCTATGCAGCACACAGACCCCTTAAAGCTCACTCATGCTCCGTGGACTGTTCCCAGTGTCCTGGTTCAGGGGCCTTTGTCAGTGATTCTCAAACCTGGCTACACAGAATTACCTAGGGAACCCTCCCCAGAACCCCACTGGTCCGCAAGCCCCAACACCAAACCAATTAAGTCTGATTCTCTAGGGGGTTGGGTATTGTTAAGGTTCCCCAGGTGGTTCTAATGTGTAATGATGGTTGAGAACCACTGGCTAAGATGATCCTGAAGAAACACCTTTTAAGATTCTATGGTGGAGGCGTTTTCGTTTTCCTGATACAGAGAACATATACAGCTCTATTTGGTTGAATTCAGTAGACGACACGGTTAATAAATGGCTGCAGTGTGCAAGGAGAGAGGAACCACAGCTGAGGAAGTGCTGAGGAGGAGACTGCAGGGGCCATGCTGAAGGCTTGGGGAGGGGGAAAGGACATGATCAGGTTGGATTGGAACACGCCACAAAAACAGCCCCTCTGTCACCTTCCAGACCAGGGAGAGTATGAGGAATTCTCTTCCTGTTCTCCAGGTTAGAGATGATGAAGGCAATATATTTATTTTATTTTTTTTTATTTTTATTTTTTTTATTTTTTATTTTTTTGAGACGGAGTCTCACGCTGTTGCCCAGGCTGGAGTGCAGTGGCGCGATCTCGGCTCACTGCAAGCTCCGCCTCCCGGGTTCCCGCCATTCTCCTGCCTCAGCCTCCTGAGTAGCTGGGACTACAGGCGCCCGCCACCGCGCCCGGCTTTTTGTATTTTTAGTAGAGACGGGGTTTCACTGTGGTCTCGATCTCCTGACCTTGTGATCCGCCCGCCTCGGCCTCCCAAAGTGCTGGGATTACAGGCTTGAGCCACCGCGCCCGGCCGGCAATAGATTTATTAATGGCAAAGACGACACGGAGCTGGCAGCAATTTTGGAGGCAGAATCAACAGGCCCTTGAGATGAGAGGATGTGCAGAATAAGAGAGACAGGTATGGAAGGGAGGCCCACATTTTTAGCTGGGGCGATTTGGGAGAGCGGCACGGAGGGCCAGAGGAGGGGGAGTAGAGCTCCAGGCAGAGGGGTCAGCTGTGAGAAGCATGGGGTGCTGAGCTCTGCACATGGCTTTGGGGCACCTGTAGGGCTTGTACGCAGACCCACCAGGCATAGAAGACGAAGCTCCTGCTTGGGTAATGAAGGCAGGAGGAGAAATAAAGTAGAATCCTGGTGATAAAGTCCATGAATATCTGTATTTTTCCATAAAATGATCTCCTTTCTATGAATCTCTCTAGTCGAGACAGACATTCCTCTAAATAAGCATGCAGAATCTGCCTCAGGGCAGAGATTTCAACCCTCACACTGCAGCCCATTAGTGGGTCATGAAATCTATTGAGTAGGTCATGCCTGGCACTGAATAAAGGAATAGAGTGGAAAATATCACAGTGCCTGTCATATCATAAGGAAACTGCTTTTTAAAGTAAGCAGTAAGGAAAATATTTTTTACATAAAACTTTGTTTCCGGGGTATGTGTGTGTGTGTGGCATACTAAGTCTGGATGTGAAAAACTGGCCCTCCACCTCAGCACGAGGAAGCTGAACTGAGGTCCTCTATTCTAAATCAGAGTCCGTGGCATGAGTCCGTTTCTCCAGCCTTCCTGCCAGAGACGACCATCAAGCCTCAGTGTCACCTCCTGGGTCAGGTTATGCTGGTGGTAGAACAGCAAGTCCCATCTGTGTGAACCTGCTGGTCTGTGAATGGCCTATTCCTTTCCAGCCCCTGGGCACGTAGCAGCACCACACGTGGGTGTGCCCCAGGGCTGCCCTGTGCTGTGTGCACTGCCCTCAGCCTTGGTCCTCTACTTCCAGAGCAGAAGGCCCTCCAAACATCAGCAAACTCCAAGATGCTAGCGACAACTAGTGTTCCAAGGTTCCAGGATGTGGACCTCAGCTGTTACGGATCCCTGCACCCACCCACCCCCAAAATTGCCTCTTGGAGTAGCCTGACTTCATCCACCTTTCTATTCTGTCCTTTTTCTATCGATGGTCTGCAGAAAATCCTGTTACCAAGCCTTTGCTAAATCTAGGATGAGGTTAGGAGAACGAAGAGTAATCTAAGAAGGGTACTCTTTCCTCAGGACTGCAGGGAGAACTTAGTTTTTGGCCTGAGGAGCGGGGAGGGGAGAAAGGATTAATCCGGGCAGTGTTCTGCTCTGCCTTGAAGGCCATCTCCAGTGAGGGCCACACCTTACACGGGACACTTGCCTACCACTTGGGGGAAAATCCACTACACAGGGAAGCAGGCCACCCGGTGTAAAATATGGTTTCTAATCTGTATACTGACGAGATATCTGCACTCCTATGTTCACTGCAGCACTATTTACAATAGCCAAGATACAGAATCAACCAAAGCGTCCACCAGCAGATGAACGGAGAAAATGCGGTACGTGCACACACTGGAATATTGTTCAGCTATAAAAAAGAATGAAATTCTGTCATTTGCAACAACATGGATAGAACTGGAGGCCATTATATTAAGTGAAATAAGCCAGGCACAGAAAGACAAATTGTGATATTCTCACTCACATGTGGGAGCTAAAAATTAAAGCAATTGAACACATGGATACAGAGAGTAGAATGATGGTTACCAGAAGCTGGAAAGGGTAGTGGAGATGGTAAATAGGTGAAAAAATATAGTTAAATAGAATAAATATGATGTAATATTTGATCATACAATATAGGAGAGAAGGATGGTGACTACAGTCATAATTTATTGTATATTTTAAAATAGCTAAAAGAGTGGAATTGGAATGTTCCTAATGCAAAGAAATGATAAGTGCTTGACGTGAGGAATGCCCTAATAACCCCGGTTTGATTTTTACACATTTTACACCTGGATCAAAACGTCACATGCACCCCATAAATATATACACCTATTAGTGCCCATAGTCATTAACAATTTAAAAAGTTACGATTTCTAAATGCACTTTGGGATTCTTGCACCCCCAGACATACTGCCCTGGATCCAAGGGAGGATGGTGGAGGGTGGACGGAGGGACAAAGGAATGAGACAATGAGTACCAGATGGCCCTCTTGAGAGGAGACCTCTGAAGTTTGCCAGATCTTGATACTAAACAGTCTTATCTTGCAGGGCATGCCACCGCTTCTTTCCTGTGATTGTGATTATTAATATTGTACAGAAATTTGGCAAGTAGTTTTTTCCCCTAAAAAATGAATTTTCAGGACAAACTCATATCTGATCTTAAACAGCTGACAGTGAAGTTTGCAAAGAACATGTTTTAAATAGATACAATCTCAAGTTCCAGAAATCACTGATAATTGTTATTCAGAGTCCAAGGCAATCAAGGTTGCTTTCTTTACGGTATGTAGAGCTGTCTTAGAGTGGGTTTAATATGAGAACTTGATTATGCCCCTCTTTCCTCATGCTTGGGGGTAGTGGGTATGGGTGCTGGGTTGTCAGGCCTGTCCCATGGGTCTGGAGCTGCTCTACAGAGACCCCTGAGGAGTGGCCGGAGTGGACAGGACGGTGTCCCTTTAAACTGGGGTGCTCCTGAGCAGACCCATTTGGGAGAGTCACATGGATTTGGGCTGGGGTGGGGGTGGGGTAATTACTATCCAGAGAAAGTATTTAAAGATAATTATACACCTCCCACTCTTCAAAATATAGCTTTGCTTGACAACTGGTTTCCTGGCAACACTTCCTACTGTATAATAAATGTAATGGTTTATTAGAATATGTAAATTTATTTGTGTTTACAGATGCATGGAGGATACAGAAATTAAATGATAAAATAGGGAGGAGAAATTTGCCTGCTATTCATGTTCCCTTCACACTAACTGGAAGTCATTTTCTCTAAAAATAGAACCTTCCATATGTAGACACAGGAGAGAGGGATGGTTACGAATGGGTCTCATCTATGTCTCTAAACTTTGAGATCACTGCATTCCCAGGGGAAACTTCTGCTCTTGCAGCCCCAGCTCCGCCTGCCCTTCTCCCTACACTGGACCTTCCTCTTGCCTGTCCAGCTGCATGGCAAGTCCTCCCAGCTACCGGAAACTCCACCTTTGCTCCATCCTCTCTGTCCTGCCCCTCCTGTGGGGCTCACACGGAGTCCCAGCTTCTCCGTGATGCATGCTTCTAGTCTTCTCAGCCTGGGCACTCTCCAGTGCTTACTGTCTGCATTACTCATTTTAGTTACACATTCAAGAAATAGTTACTAAACATGACCATGGAAGGGTACCAGATACCCAGCAGCTAGCACAATGCTCTCAGGCCTCCTCTGTGTAAAACCTACCCGGAGACACAGACCACTAAGTGAGCAGTCACAGCAGGGCCTAAGTGCTGGGCGGGTCCACGAGGAAGTACACAAAAGGACACCTTAGGCAAGAAGGGTCCCCAGAGGAAACGACTTACCATTTCCTTGTATTGTCAGTTACCTTGTGTTTGTATGGTCCTGCCTCTCCACGGAGCTCACAAGACCCACGAAGGAATGGGGCTGTGTCTTACACTTGCTTACAGACCCATGGGACTCAGCCCAGTCCATCCTGCACAAGAACCCCTGGCTGACGGCATGGCTGAGCAGCAGAGATGAGCTCTACGCAAATGGACCACCTCCCTCTGGAAGACAAGGCTGAAGATTCCCGGAGCTCTTGTGAACCAGGGCTCAGGGTGGAGGTGAGGAGAGGGCAGTGCTCATACCTAAAACAGTTTGCTTGATACGCAATGGTGGACAGGCATCTGGAATCGTAGACAACATCAAAATGATGGGCCCTGCAGGCTCCTTCTAGTAGCTAGAGTAAGTTTCCAATTTTTTTTTTTTTTTTTTTTTTTTTTTTTTTTACCAGAACCAACAACAAACAGCACAGAAAATCATTAAGTTTAATTCTCTTGTAAATAAGTAACTTTACGAAGGACTATTAGAGATTGGGGCAAATTTGGATTTGTGCCTTGTTGCTGATGGCATGGCAGAATTGGAGAGAACACTGGAAGCACATTTCACTGAAGACTGGGCAAGCCAGTCCTCCCAATTTTAGAACCCCGTGAGGTTCACTTCAGAACTCCGTAAAGTTGAGCTCCAGAAACTCCAACTTGTCTAATTAATCCCTTCAGGTTGCAAAAGACTTCCTGCATCATTTGTTTCCTAACTGTTTACATTCTATTCTGAACAGTGAGCTCCAGATGCCACAAATCTCTTATTTTAACTAATTCCTCTAAGTGAAAACCTGGATTACCAAGGGAATACTCTACGATGCCTGTAATATACTATGGCTGTAATCCATTAACTGGCCAAATTTTCCCTAAAGGTTCCATTCCTATACTTCCTTTAAAGAAACATGACTTTGGATCATTCTGTTTTGCAAATGAAATAGGCCAGTTTGAGACTCAAATTCCATTATCTGTAATTGTTCAACTGTTTCACCTAACTTGAGAAAATGATTAGGAATCCTTTCAAAATGTTGGTGGCATTTTCAATCTATTTGTAGCCTTTGATATTCCCTAAGCAGATACCATCAGTGAACTGCTGAATCCAGATCAGACAGCTGCTGGGTGATACCTGCTCATGTGTGAAACCTCCAGGGCCATGTGGCCTTGTGTGGCAGCTGCTAGCAACATGCAGCTACTGTGCATGGGAAACGTGGTCAGTCCAGACTGAGATGTGCAGTACCGGCAAAACACACTGAATTTCAGACTTAGCACAAAAGCATGAATGCAAAATAGCTCATTAATACTTTTTATATGAATTACATATTGAAATAGTAATGTTTTAGAGACACTGGTTTAAATCAAAGAAATTTCCTGTTTCTTTTTATTTTTTAACCTGCCTACTAGAACATTTTAAAAAGTACATATGTGGCTTGCATTGTATTTCTGTTGAATAGCATGCCTCTAGAGTTATGCACTCTGTGGATACACTAGCTATACAGGAACAGGGTTTACTATTCCTGGGCAGAACCTCATCACTAGGATGGCACAGGGATCGGCAGCAGAGCCCCTGGGTATGAGTTCTGACTCAGCCATACTAGAGCCCTGTGACCCGGGCCTCTCAAAGCCTCAAGATCCTCATCTGGAAATGAGTTTTGATGATAGTGCCAACGTACTAGCTGCAAGCCTTTAGGAGAACAAAAGCTGCTGTCTGCATTGCTGTGGTGTGTTGAGGGGTGGCTGCAGGAGGAGAAGGCCTTCCCAGAGGCAGATGATCAGGGCTGAATGGCCAGCACGTAGCAAAGCCTCAGGGCCGAGGGAGACTCCAGAGGTTTACAGGCACCAAGGCTCTTTTCCTCTTGTTCAAAAGCACAGCTTGCACCATAGATCACTGGATGAAAATAATGTTGCCGGAGTGTTCCAGGCAATCTCTAACTCGAGACACAAGTATGCAATTTTCCCTTCCATCCTTTGGATCATATTCATTCATTCATTCATTTATTAATTTATGATTTAACCACTTGCATGAAGTGAGAATGACATTTTGGAAATATTTTCAAGTGTATTTTTAATCCCTTTACTCTTATTGTGTGGGGGCTTTGGAACTGTTAAAGCACAACATGCTTTTTCAGCTTTGACTGTCAAATTGGATATTTTGTTTGAATCTGTGTCAAGTCTATTGTCTTACTGGGGCAAGATCATTCATTAATTAATTCACTCACTCACTCAGCAAATATTTATTAGGTCCTTGTTATGTACCAGCTACTTCTCCAGATGCTGGAGATAAAGCAGTAAGAGCCAAGCATTACTGAGAGAGAGAATTTTTTTTTTTTTTTTTTTTTTTTTTAAATATTTCTGGAGCTCTTTCTCTGTAATAAGAGCCAGAGCTGATGGGCTGGACCCTAGATTTTTTATGTAGACGAGGTCTTGGTTTGAGAGAAAGAGGAACTGGGAAAAAAGCCTGTATTTTCCAGTCCTAGTGAAATGGGAGAGAAAGAATGTGTCAGAAGTGGAGCAAAAGTCAGACACCAGGGTCCTCACTTAATTTTTAGCCCTTGGGCACCACACCTCAAGAGGTTGGTGGGGGGTTGCTTTAGAAACACCCAGATGGCCATGGGGAGGCCCAGGGACACTGGGGCTGGTGGAGTGCCTTGGCAGACCCTGGGAGGTCAGCCCTTGGCTTGAAGCTTATCCTGGCTGTTACAGAGGGCGTGATGGGACACCAGTAGGCCAACGAGCCTGCCGTAGTGCTGCTGCCTCCCCCAGTTCCTTCAGAGAGCGTGAGGGACTTCGAAGTGTCCGTGTACTCAGCTGAGGTATAGAGGTGCTAAAGTCAGTGGGCCAACAGAACTCAAGGGTCAGAGAGCAGAGGTGGAGATTTCAAGGCCAGAGGCAAGCAGAGGGCATGGACTCCAGCAGTGGATGCTCTAACCAGATGGACCTCAGTGGGTACCAGTACAGACAGCAGTCCAGCCTAGCCCCATGCAGCAGAGATGAGCAACCAGAGGGCCTGTGTGGCTTGTAGGACCAGCCCTCATCATTCCCTGCTTCCTGGAATCGCAAAGTCCCTCTCCCCCATGTGTCCAGCTCCATCTAAGAGAGGAGCTGGGACAGGCAATCTGAGAGACAAATCACTTTACCTTAAGGGACAGTTTAAAATACAGCACTGGGCTACGTTTACTCAGCTGGACGAAAATGTCTTTATGTTCCTGCCTTGTAGTAGGTGGGGCCAGGGAATCAAGATCAGCTCAATGATGAAAAACAACCAGTATTTTTTGGTAGATACACGCTTTGTGGGAGTGAATTCACATTCTCCCTGCACGCGTCTGTCCACTAATTCATTCAACACACATGTATGGACGTTCAGCACTGGACAGGCACTGAGCTGGGTGCTCTGAAAGTAACCCCTGTGAGGCATGCAGGCAGAGCCTCTGGGGGCAGGGGACTGTGAGCCAGTAATCCGAGTGTGAACTGCTGAGTGCTGTGACAGGGACATCAGCAAAGCACCAGGGAAGGGGGAGCTGAGTAACTCTCCCTGGAGTTTGCAGAAGGTATTTCCACTCCCAGCGAAACGGGAGAGAAAGCAGTAACATGGAAGCAGTAACATCTGAGGGTCTGAACAGAAGTCTGAGTTCTCCAGATGAAGGCCTGGGGGCATGGTGATTTAAGTGGAGGAACGGCTCCATGCAAGGGCCTCAACGTGCACCAGGACAGGGAACATTTAGATAACTGCAAGAAGTTCCCTGTAGGAGGAACAAAGGTTATTTTCACGGAAGTGCAGGAAGTGAGGCTGGGAGGCAGATGGGGGCTGAGGACCCTGGGTCGTTTTGTAGGTTCTGTCGTTGTCAAGAGCAGTGACACAGATGGGTGTCATAATCCTATGTGCTTTCCATCATCATCATAGTTCATATCTCACCATGTTCTATAAACATGAAGTAGGTCATGACAGTCACAAGGGTTCACTTTATGTTTCTTTTAACTGGACTTCATCTTAGAAGGGAGGAAAACACATCTGGTCTGACAACTTCCTAGGGACACTGCTGCCAAAAAGATGGACGGTCCAAGATCATTCAACAAATGTCAACCACTGGATTATTTGCCTGATCTGAGCCATAAGCTTTTTCTTAATGGCCATACAGAAAGTAGTTACCCCTTAAGAAGAATACCCCTTACCCTACTGACAACTCATAGGTATTACCTTGGGCCACCCAACAGGGTGGCTGAGGACAGAGCTGGTGGTAGAAGGAAGGAAGAGCAGTGTGCGTCTCACTCACCTGAACTTTGACTTGGAGATCCGGTGGCTGAAAGAGAAAAAGGAAATGTTACCAAACACACGTGCATTTAAAAGATGTTCAACAGTCCCAGGGAAATTTGATGTTCCCCAGGTAACTTCGTGGAGGTGCTGGAAGGAGGCATGGTGTGAATTAGAACATCTTGGGAGAGAAAGAACACTATGTATTTGAATGTGGAGACTGAGGTCTGGCCCAGCTAGCATCTTCTAAGTACAATCCTTGCTGTAGAGGGAGAGTACCAGGTCCTCAGGGTCTGCCTAGAAAGTTCTATGAGGTCAGGTTAGGAAGAGCTGTATCTTCAGAAAAGCTGCAGAGGAAGAAAAGGCCTCTCCTGATGACAAGAGGACCCCAATAGCAGAAAAATCACAGGCAAGAACAGGTCAGCACTGACCTCACAGCTGTCTGCCAGAGCCCAGCTAGAGTGGGGTTATGAAGGGAACACCAGCAAAATGAGCCAGCCAGAAATGGAGGGGCCACAACAGCCCCCACCCAAGAGCTACAGAGGGGGCCTAAGGAGCCAGCCCCAGATTCAGAGGAGAAACCCAGGATGCTGACAGTCACGTGCAGTCCTGAAGACCTGGGGACTTCTGGGCAGAAGCTCAGGGTGGGCGTGAGGGTGGCTGCCTGGAAGGGTCATTGAACAGGGAGGGGGTTCCATGGAAAGGCGGAACCTTCAAGGAAGTCCTGAGCCTCCCTAGTTCACGTAGGGAAGAGTGCACGGGAGGCAGGAGGCTGGGAGAAGAGGGCAGGCGGGAGAGACTGAAAGAGAAGTGTGGAGGAGAGAAGGCTGAGCCAAAGAGACAGAAACAGAGTGAGAGAATGTAAGCAGTTGAGGTAATTAGAAGGCACCTGTCAGCTTGGCTTTGGTGCTAGGAGAAGGGCGTGAACGCTGGGGATAGTGCAGGTGGTGACAACGTTCAGATGGACAAGCAGAAGGACAGAACGCAAGTTAGAGATGAAGAAGGCAACGGAGACAGTGGTGGAGCAACAAGGAGAGGCATGGGGAAGAAACACGAGAAGGGAGTCTGGGAGGCAACTGCCGCAGGCCTGCCACGTCCCAGCCCGGCACACAGCGAGCTGTGTCGCAGAGCAAGAACATGCCAGCCCTTCTC
Source organism: Macaca nemestrina (assembly GCF_043159975.1). Classification (NCBI taxonomy): domain Eukaryota; kingdom Metazoa; phylum Chordata; class Mammalia; order Primates; family Cercopithecidae; genus Macaca; species Macaca nemestrina. Next base: position 140,703,298 of record NC_092134.1, read on the forward strand.
GTTATTTCTTATTAAAAAAAATTAAGCCAGAAGATGTGACAGGTGGCAAAGCCATCGTGCATGAGATAATTATATCTCTGGGGCACTGCGAATCAGAGCCAAGTGCCTTTACTGCTCCGAACCGTTAGCTAATAACCTCATTCCACCCCCACAGACTGCCTGTGAGGGCTGGAGGGTTTAATCACACGTTAACAGTGTGTGGGAGGGGGACTAGGAGCCCAGGGCAACACTGTTATTTACAGCCACAGTTTAACCAGCAAATGAATGTTTCCCAGCTGCTAACTGGGTGCTGGGGAACCCAGGTGCTCTCTTCTCCAGCGGGCCCATGCTGAGCCCTAGACCTTCAGCATCTTCCCAGGCTGCTTTTGGGTGGTTGTCTCTCCTTGCTGTTACCCATAAGCCCAAGTGGGTGACCACGGCCTTCAGCTTTGTCACTCCGACTCCAAGCCTAGCCTGGCCCCAGGCCTTCTTTCAGAAACACCTCAGTAGTCCTGCCTGGGGTGCCCCCTGATGACGACCACCGGTCCTTTGCCATGACGTGTTCTCTTGCTCGTAGTGCAAGCCGGTCACAAGTGCAAGTGGGCTCTGAAAAGCTCCTCTCTGGGGAAACCTAACCCTGAGTGTTCGTCTCCAAGGGAAATGACCCTGGGAAGCAGGACTGGCGCTGGGAGTGCTGGAAAAGGAGGTCCTGCTTCAAGCATGGTTGTGGACTGCAGGTCCTTCTGTGGCATCCGGGCACATTCTGAGCAAGAAATGGACAGAGCCTTCTTGTCTGCTTTGTGACGGGTCCGGATGGATAAGCCTGGGCACCACACTTAAAGACTGATTTTGTTGCTATTGTTGCTATTCTCTGGGATTGTGAGCACAATTTTAGGTTCGCGGGGACTAAACCCTCATCCCCTTTTAAAGGCTGGCACTTTTGACAAGCAACCGCCGAATGGCTAAGTTCCATGTCGGGCAGGCTCCTCTCCTGGAGAAGGGGAGGACACTGCTCAGTGGCGTTTGTCTGGAGACCGAGGAAAACTCCATGCCCGTGGGGAGCTGAGGTGAGAACTCCGTGACATCTGAACTCCTTGGTTCTTCCTGCTCCCTTTGCACACCTTGGAGTTAATGCTAGGACCTCTTTGCCTCCTGGGAGGTGGCCCAGGGTTCTGGGCTGGAAAGGTGCTCCTGCAGTGAGAGGACGCAAGCCAGGAGCCTGGGTGCCTTGGTTGCCATGGTGCTGGTCCACATCCTAGGCCGGTTCACTGTGGCCAGTGCCTCCCTGCTACTGATCTTCACAATCTCCAAAGAACTCTGAGAACAGCTGGGGGCTCTGGCTTCTCTATGCACAGTGCACTCAGAAGGCTTCCTGGCTTTCTCCACCATCGTTGTTCCAATGAGGCACCATTCCTACCTCAGGTTGAGCAGATTCTTGAAGAAGAGCGAGGAGGGAGAGAAGGCTGGTAAGGAACACGAGACCATCAGAACAGTTCCAGTGGGTGGGAACTGAAGTTCATGCAACGCCAGATACTTTCTCTACCCAGGACTCTAAGACAAACCTTCGGAGAGACCATGATTTTCCTTTGTGCTTTTCAGGTTCAGAATTAGAGACAAGCCCCAAACTCTTTTTTTCCCCTAGTTACTCAGTTTGCATTTGTCATTATCTGAGAAATATTTGAACTTCTTGAGAGCTATTTATATTTTCAGCCTCTCCCCTCTTCTTAGAGGAACGAGTGCCATATGTTTACTACCTGCTGTGTAAAATAGTATTTCCCTGAATTGTCCCAAATTTGCCTTTAACGTAAGTCAGATGGTACTGCAGTCATCATCCACATTGACAATGCATCTGACTCAGCATCCTTAACTCTGGGACTTCCTCTCCAGCACAGCTCTTATTATTGGGAAGGTCACATCCTGCCCTTGCCACGGCATAGGATTCCTTCCACTCCTGGGTCCTGAGCTCAGATGCTCCATGGCTCTGGCCAGAGCCTCCCTTTCTATGATCCCTCCTGCTCTTTCAGAGGACCCAACCTTTGTCCTCACTGGATCCTCCCCATCACTCACACCCTTTAACACCAGGCTTGACTACAGTCATGACAACGTTGCCCTCAATACCACAGAGACTCCACACCGCCTGGGCCTTCTGCTGTGCCTGCATGGCTAAGCCCCACCCTGGGTCACCCCGCTGTCTCTTTTTAGTGCTCTCAGGCTGCAGAGTCTGCCAAAAATATGGCTGACTGCACATTTATGATATCAGTCTCCACCGCGGCATCAGTGCTGCCCAGGAACCTTTGGGCAACCTCTCGATGACTCACTGGTTTCAGTCTCCGTACTGTCCTTCAAGTTCCTGTGGCCCCTGACCCTTGCTTTGGGAGATGAGATGGCTGAGCTCATTCGGAGTGACTCCTATCACTGACCCCTTCATCAGAGCCTGTTTCTGATTCTATCTTCTTTACAGAACTGTAGGCCTTGAGAGCTGGAAGGGACCCTTAGATACCATGTGGACCTACAGTTTGCAGTTTCTCCAGGTGTAGAATGCTTTCTTCACATGAAATCTTGCACCGCTGCAGGTGGTTTCCGCCCCCTGCCCCAGCCTCTGCTGAGACGTCAGTCCGACCCTTCTTTTTCCCAGAGGATGAGGCTGAGGCCCAGAGCAGAGCGCTTTGGCCAAGATCCCAGGGCTAGCTGGAGGTTGATGGGCACTAGACTCTGGGACTCCTCTTCTTTCATTTTCCAATTAGTCCCAGGCGCACAGAAACTCCTCTTTCCTGAGCAAGTTCAGTGCCTCAAACTGTCTTTGCTGTCGCCCTTCTCCTCTTCAGAAGCAATGCCTTCCTGTAAGCACCTGCTTCCCCTCCAGCTGGTTTCGCCTCTTCCTGCTCTGTGACTTCTTCCTTGCCTTGAAGCTTGCCCTAGCTTTTATTACAACGAAGGCCAGCACTTCCCACACTCATGCTACTCCTCTTCACATGCTCCCATCTTCCTCCCTGTCCATGGCCTCACTGCCTGAGTGAGCACCCTGTTCTGGCCCATTTCCACCCCTTCTCCCTCACTGAGACCGACTCCCAAGACCAGAGCCCTGCAACCCTTAGGGGGTAGCACACCAGAACACACACACAGCACAGCCCCTCTTTCCCTCTGCAGCCCGAGCTGCCGCCACGCTACCTCGCACCTGCGCCAGGCTCTTTCGGCTTCTCATTTCTCCCTGCTCTTTTCCTGACATCGCAGTGATCCTTCAGGAGCTCCAAACTAACCAAATCAACCTCCCGCTCAGCTCTGTTCGGAACGCCCTTCAGCGACTTCTCACACTCTTCTGATGCAGACCCAAATGGTTAAGGGTCTGCCAGGCCCTCAATAACTCATGTCCATCCTTCTGTTCTCAGCTGGAATTTTAATTCTGCAAAGAAGGCTTTCCTAACCTGCCAGTCCAAACCAGAAACCTTTGTTATCAGCCCGACCTTACACTTACTTTTCCTTCTCAACACTAACCCCAATTTAGAGTTGCCTATTTATTTGCACAGCGTCTCTCCCACACTAGACCGTGAGCTCCAGTATGATGGCGTCAATTTCCTCCCCTGTTGTGTGTCACCACCACCTAGCCTAGCACCCAGCTGGGCAGACTGTGGAACGAATGCACAGATCAACAGCTCTGTCCTGAAATTCCTCCCCCCGCACTTCCAGGCTGGCGCTGCTGCCTGTTCTCCTAACGTTCCTTTGTCTGTTTTGCTTGCTTGGTCTTCTTCTGTGTGTCCATTTCCCAAGATTCAGCCCTTAGTCTTCTGTTTTCCACTTCGCTCTGAACAACCCCGTCCTATCACCTCGTTGGTGGTTTTCATCCCGGCAACCTCAAACATGTGTGGCCACCCCCGTCCAGAGCTGAGCCTCGGACCTCCGTATCTCGTGGTCTCCGTGATACCTGCAGGTCACTCCAACTGGGCTCCTGCTTCAGATTTCACTTCCGCCTCATTATCCTCTTCCCTAACTGTGATGGCTCCTTCCTCTTCATTACCTCCACCTGCCTGCCCCTGCTGCCATGAAATACCATGCTGTAGTTCTTTCCTCCCTTCCCCCAACAGGAACCATCTCCATCCAGGCCTTCTTACTACATAGCAGTCCTCGTCGTGACCTCATCTTATTACATAAGACTTTTAACCCTTAGCTTTAAAGATCCTGGTCACTCACTGTCCCCTCAGACCATCACACTCAGTCTCAGTTCCCGTGCTACTTCTCCCACCAGGAATGCTGGCAGAGTCTTGGCCCATCATTGTCTGGGGCAGGGTGGGAGGTCGGGAGATGGGGAAAGACCACATTTTATTAGGGGCATATTATAATTCTGGCATGTGACTCAGCATTTTGTATGCACAGAGTACGAATGTGGCTAAACATGGGGATAACAGGGACCATTTCTGCAACGCTCTCCAGGCTGCAGAGCACGTGCTCTGAGCAACGACAGATCCACTGGAGACTGCCAGCCTCCATCCGCAGGGGAGTATCATGTTTCCTTCCTAACAGAGCCTCAGGCTCTCCTGAAATGTACTGTCCGGTGACTTCCCGGTGCCAGCTCCCTGGTCGCTCCTGGTATGTGACTCAGGCCTGCTCAACAGCCAGAGTTGCAGGGCCTTTGATCATCTCTCTAAGCCTCGTCTTGGTGGCAAGACGACAGAAAGGCCTAGAGCTGACGACTTTGAAGCCTTCCTACGGGCCTTTCCTTGAGTTGCTGTTTGGGACCTACTGCCAGAAACTCAAGTACTTGTTTTGTACGATTCCAAAAGAAGAGGTTTGCACTGCTGCTTAAACATGTAATTAGCATCGTATGTTAACAACATTTTGACAAGAATTGCTTCCCGACAATGCTGAGAAATCTGCAGTGCAGACGCCCTGGTGCCGCTGTCAGAGTGAGTGATACTGAAGCCCGATGCTCCCTGGAGACAGCGGCTGTGAGGGCTGCTCTGGCCTCATCCTCATTCTCCTTCCCCCACATGGGCTCAAGGCCGGCATTGCTGGTTTAGACTCTTTCACAGCTCAGCGTTGTGAAAGGGCTGTGCTCGCCCAGGCTCTCCGTCATTCCACAGACGAGGAGGGAGGGGGGATGCTGCCTCCCAGATGGAGCGATTCAGAAATGCACTGTATCCGGGACTGGTCTGACTCAGAGCCTCTGTTTGCAGTTCTTCCAGCGGCCAGGGTGAGTTTACAGTCGTGACGCCCCAAGGCAACAGAACAGCAGGTAAGGACCCACATGCCGGTCATCTCCCAGCGCATCTTCTCACCTGTCTGCTTCCCTCCCAGGTCACGTTTATCAGAATGGAAGGGGTGGCCGGCAGGACTCAGGACCCTAACCTCGTCATCTCTTTGAAGAGGGGTGAAAGGGACTGGAGTGAAAGAAACAGACTTCGGGGCCGCCCCCTACACACACCCCCTCTATATTTCTCAGATGTGAAGAAAAGTAGCTCAAAACCCAAGAGTCAGCGCCCCCGAAGAAGTGCTGAATTGAAGACGAGCCTTGATTTTAAGACTCACCCCCAGCCAGGGCCATCCTCACCCCAGAGCCCTCTGCTTCCCATCTTGGTTCCCACCTGAGGTTTGTTTCTTGCCACCAGCTCTAATCTCTGCCTTTCCCAGTGATGAGCCAGCCCATTGTGATTTCCAGATGCAGCTTTTCCACCCGTGCTCCGGAAAAAGCCCCAGCCCCTGGGCTCGCCGTGCCTACTCACGCCAGCCTGGCCCCGCAGTTTTCTCCCTCGATGTCACCTCCAGCCACGTTTTCGGTGTTGACGGACTCGGTCTCACTGGTGGGCATGCTCACTGCAAGAGTCAAAGGGAAGCAGAGCAAGGCATTGAGGGTGGGGAGAGAAGGGAACAGAAGAGCATTAGTTTGCAACACGCTCACCGCAAGACCCAGTGCGGGTTGACAGAAAGAGAGCCTGTGTGCACTGGCTGGCTAATCCGCACGGATCCCCTTGACTGACACGCCTGCTGCTTGTCCAGGGCAGGTTTTGCTGCCAAGAGCACTGTAAACTAATGGAAGTATGGGAGGACATCTGGTAATAAGAGCATTTTACCTTACAGGATACATCCTGAAAAAACTGACCACTGAATCTCTCCTCTCCACTCTGTGGACTGGAAGAAGCTGCAGAGCCTTTTCCATTTGCAACTACCACTTGCCATAGAAAGAGGAGCTTTTGTGAAAATATATCATTTTCCTTACTTCATCCCACCCACCATCTCTAAGGGGCTCCATCTCCAAGAACAGGGACCAGCCTGTTTGTAGAAAGGGCATGCTTGCTGCTGGGTGGACGGACGCCTCCCCTTTCCGGCAGTCGGTTACTCCCAGGAGCACGACTGAGACAGAGGGCTTGAGGGAAACGGCCATTCCCAGAGCCGCGCACTGAGACTCAAACTAGCCCTGGAGACATCAGGAGTGAGGAGTGGAAGTGTGCAGTCCACACGATTATGTTTAATTGTGGTCAGAAGACAGCCTGTACGGATACTATTTCCCCTTTCAGCCACCCTGACATTCCCATGTCAACAGGTTGACTTGGATATAAGCCGTTTAATTCAACTTGTCCACCCTCCTCCCAAGGCAGCTGTGGGCTGAATTTCCAGAACGATGGGAGTTTTCTAGCTTAGAACCCAGTTTGGTGGCCTGAAAGAAGTCATTATTATTATTATTATTATTATTATTATTTTTTTTTTTTTTCTTCTAAATAAAAGTTTAACTCAAATAATTTTTCTTCACCTTCCATCACTCTCTTACTATGACACAATGCGTTCCTTAGTTCTGTAACCCTTATCCTTTAGAGTGGCCATCGTATGCTTGGTCCTGGTTCTGCTGTTCCTCCAGAATAGAACCCCTCATCTGCTGAGAAAGCCACCAGCCCTCAGCAGACACAGAATCTGCTGTTAGTGAGGGAGCGGCCTCCGGTGACAAGTCCCCGTGAGGCTGCCAGCGCCCAAGAAACACTTCTACTGGTCGTATGGATAATGTTGATGGATGTGGATTTTTCCCGGTGTCCTTTCCTTCGGATTAAGACAAGCCAGGTTGGTGAGAAGAGAATCATTTCAAGCACATGGAAGATACAAACAAAGTCCACGACTTACCGTATGTTTGACTGTTGTGTATGAGAGACCTCTCTGACCTTTTTAATAAAATTGAATTTAAAAAAATCCAGATGTCATTTCATAGCACTGTAGAGCTGGGTGAGGCTTTAGAAACTTTCTGGCTCTAACTCGTCCTCCTCACTCTGCAGGAGAGGAAAGCGAGGCCAGAGAAGGGATGTGATGCCCGCAGTCACACGGTGTGTTCGAGGAGGCCTGGGACCAGGGCACAAGTGTCACACCCCCTGCACCATGTTCATCCTGAGTGCCCCAGTCTCAACCGCCTCTGCACTCTACACCCTTGGCAAAGACAAGCTTCTTATAGCCTACTAGGCTCTGGGAGCACCACAGGAAGGCAGTGAGTAGCCAAACAAGGGCACTGAATTCCATAGCATTATACTCACTTTATAATCTGAAGTCTGGAGGGGCTGGTGAGACCAGCCCTTAGGGACAGTTTCAGGCCTGGGAGCTGGGAAAATGGACCTTCAGAGCTTGCCAAGGGCCCTGCTCAAACCACACTAAGGGAGCCATAAAATGGAAGCACTCTCAGTCTTCCAATCCGTCTATCTCCAGCCATCTCGGCCCTAAGATTTTTTAATTTTAATTTTTTATTTTTTAGCTCTCCACCCTCTGGACATCCTTGCTTGAAAGGCCAGGCCATGTAGAAAAAGTTCTATGACTTTGTGACACTTGGTTCCCAGAGCCTTACGTGTGAGTACAGTGCTGTGGAGGTGGCGGTGCTAGGCTTGGAAAGACAAATGAACTTGGAGGGGCAGGCCTGGGCGCTAGAAATAAGGACAGCACCTTCTAAATTGAGGCACTGCCTGTACTGGTTCCAACCGCGCATTCACAGTGTCCTTACTCCAGGCCAGCACTGCCCAAAGGAAGAGCTCCTGGAGGAACGGCTCTGCCAGTTGTCACACCCACTGATTTTATACATATGAAGCAATGACAAGGCAGTGCCGTTGAGGGGGACAGGTTGCCATCCCTTCACAAACACACGGACACACACACAACATATATACGTACACATATATGCACACACACAGAACTACTGCGGCACAAGCCATCACGAGAAACACCCTCCCATTCTGTCTGGTATGCACCCATACACATTTACACACACACAGTACAGGGCGACATTACCATGGGTTTCTGTGGAATGACTAAACCAAGCAAACTTCCCTTTCTTCTGATCAAGCATGCCCGCCGGAGTGCCTCCTTTCACAGACAAGATGGTCAGTGTCAAGAACCAGGAACAAGACATCAACAGAGCACACGCAGTCAGCCACGGGCAAAAGAAAGAAACAAGGAACTCAGCTTTCACATAGAACATCCATTTTTATCACAGAAAATAAACAAAAAAAATTCAAAGCAATAAATCAAAACATATAGGAAAACAACAAAATAGAACCAAACCCCCAACTCACATGAATTAACATCACAAAACAAATGATGACCCTGGAGAGAAGGAATTACTCCAGGAGAGAGAGGCTATCTGGCATATCTAATGAAAGACTTTGAGAGGGCTTCCTAGGAGGGGGCTGGCACTCATCCCTGCTGCTTCCTTAGGGAGCTGTTGCCCTTTGCAGGCTCAAGTGGGGTCACTGCTAAAGTCTAGCCGTAGCCCTGGTATCCTCTTCATCCCTACCCAATAGCCAGGTGACTTGTCTCCTCCCTCACATGGGACCACACTGCAAAACTTTCACCTGTAGTGGATTCAAGGGTTTCCTTGCTATTTGCACCTGGATAGAGTCACTCGCAGGTGGAAAAACAACCCATTGACCTGCTTGCTCCTTTGTTCAGTTCAAAATTCCATTCTTTTTATTTATTTATTTATTTTTTTTTTTGAGACAGAGTCTCGCTCTGTCGCCCAGGCTGGAGTGCAGTGGCACAATCTCGGCTCACTGCAAGCTCCACCTCCCGGGTTCACACCATTCTCCTGCCTCAGCCTCCCAAGTAGCTGGGACTACAGGCGCCCGCCACCATGCCCGGCTACTTTTTTGTATTTTTAGTAGAGACGGGCTTTCACTGTGTTAGCCAGGATGGTCTCGATCTCCTGACCGCGTGATCTGCCCGCCTCGGCCTCCCAAAGTGCTGGGATTACAGGTGTGAACCACCGTGCCCAGCCAATAATTCAATTCTATTCAGCAAAGACCCATCAAAGTCCTAGGGCTCATACCCAAAACATATATGTGTCTGCTTTTTAATTAAATGGGCCAATAAGTTGTTAAATTGCCTGTCAATGGGTGGTCATTTGAGGAAGTTTGTAAATAAGGGAGAAGAATTCTGTGAGTTCTGCTGGGTCTGGGCTACAGCTGAAGAGGAGAGTGCTCCAGAAGAGTGTGAAGACACTAGCCACTGCACAGGAGGGTGTGAAGACTCCAGCCACTGCACAGGAGAGCATGAAGACACCAGCCACTGCATGGAAGAGTGTGAAGACACCAGCCACTGCATGGGAGAGCATGAAGACACCAGTCACTGCATGGGAGAGCGTGAAGACACCAGCCACTGCATGGAAGAGTGTGAAGACACCAGCCACTGCATGGGAGAGTGTGAAGACACCAGCCACTGCATGGGAGAGCATGAAGACACCAGTCACTGCACGGGAGAGTGTGAAGACACCAGCCACTGCATGGGAGAGTGTGAAGACACCAGCTACTGCATGGAAGAGTGTGAAGACACCAGCCACTGCACGGGAGAGTGTGAAGACACCAGTCACTGCACGGGAGAGTGTGAAGACCCTAGTTACTGCATGGAAGAGTGTGAAGACACCAGCCACTGCATGGGAGAGCGTGAAGACACCAGTCACTGCAAGGGAGAGTGTGAAGACACCAGCTACTACATGGAAGAGTGTGAAGACACCAGCCACTGCATAGGAGAGTGTGAAGACTCCAGCTACTGCACGGGAGAGTGTGAAGACACCAGCCACTGCACGGAAGAGTGTGAAGACACCAGTCACTGCACGGGAGAGTGTGAAGACCCCAGCTACTGCACAGGAGAGTGTGAAGACCCCAGCTACTGCATGGAAGAATGTGAAGACACCAGCCACTGCATAGGAGAGTGTGAAGACCCTAGCTACTGCACGGAAGAGTGTGAAGACATCAGCCACTGCATGGGAGAGCATGAAGACACCAGCCACTGCACGGGAGCATGTGAAGACTCCAGCCACTGCACGGGAGAGTGTGAAGACACCAGCCACTGCACGGAAGAGTGTGAAGACACCGGCTACTACATGGAAGAGTGTGAAGACACCGGCTACTACATGGAAGAGTGTGAAGACACCAGCTACTGCATGGAAGAGTGTGAAGACACCAACCACTGCATGGGAGAGTGTGAAGACACCAGCCACTGCATGGGAGAGTGTGAAGACACCAGTCACTGCATGGGAGAGCATGAAGACACCAGCCACTACATGGAAGAGTGTGAGGACACCAGCCACTGCATAGCAGAGTGTGAAGACTCCAGCTACTGCACGGGAGAGTGTGAAGACACCAGCCACTGCACGGGAGAGTGTGAAGACCCCAGCTACTGCACGGAAGAGTGTGAAGACACCAGTCACTGCACGGGAGAGTGTGAAGGCCCCAGCTACTGCACGGGAGAGTGTGAAGACCCCAGCTACTGCATGGAAGAATGTGAAGACACCAGCCACTGCATAGGAGAGTGTGAAGACCCTAGCTACTGCATGGAAGAGTGTGAAGACACCAGTCACTGCATGGGAGAGCATGAAGACACCAGTCACTGCAAGGGAGAGTGTGAAGACACCAGCTACTACACGGAAGAGTGTGAAGACACCAGCCACTGCATAGGAGAGTGTGAAGACTCCAGCTACTACATGGAAGAGTGTGAAGACACTAGCCACTGCACAGGAGAGTGTGAAGACCCTAGCTACTGCATGGAAGAGTGTGAAGACACCAGTCACTGCATGGGAGAGCATGAAGACACCAGCCACTACATGGAAGAGTGTGAAGACACCAGCCACTGCATAGCAGTGTGTGAAGACTCCAGCTACTGCATGGAAGAGTGTGAAGACACCAGCCACTGCATAGGAGAGTGTGAAGACTCCAGCTACTACATGGAAGAGTGTGAAGACACCAGCCACTGCATAGGAGAGTGTGAAGACTCCAGCTACTACATGGAAGAGTGTGAAGTCACTAGCCACTGCACAGGAGAGTGTGAAGACCCTAGCTACTGCATGGAAGAGTGTGAAGACACCAGCCACTGCATGGGAGAGTGTGAAGACACCAGCCACTGCATGGGAGAGTGTGAAGACACCAGCCACTGCATGGGAGAGTGTGAAGACACCAGCCACTGCATGGGAGAGTGTGAAGACCCTAGCTACTGCATGGAAGAGTGTGAAGACACCAGCCACTGCATGAGAGAGTGTGAAGACCCCAGCTACTGCACGGAAGAGTGTGAAGACATCAGCCACTGCATGGGAGAGCATGAAGACACCAGCCACTGCACGGGAGCATGTGAAGACTCCAGCCACTGCACGGGAGAGTGTGAAGACACCAGCCACTGCACGGAAGAGTGTGAAGACACCAGCTACTACATGGAAGAGTGTGAAGACACCAGCTACTTCATGGAAGAGTATGAAGACACCAGCCACTGCATGGGAGAGTGTGAAGACACCAGTCACTGCATGGGAGAGCATGAAGACACCAGTCACTGCATGGAAGAGTGTGAAGACACCAGCCACTGCACGGGAGAGCATGAAGACACCAGTCACTGCACGGGAGAGTGTGAAGACACCAGCCACTGCATGGGAGAGTGTGAAGACCCTAGCTACTGCATGGGAGAGTGTGAAGACACCAGCCACTGCACGGGAGAGTGTGAAGACCCTAGCTACTGCATGGAAGAGCGTGAAGACACCAGCCACTGCATGGGAGAGCGTGAAGACACCAGCCACTGCAAGGGAGAGTGTGAAGACACCAGCTACTACATGGAAGAGTGTGAAGACACCAGCCACTGCCTAGGAGAGTGTGAAGACTCCAGCTACTACATGGAAGAGTGTGAAGACACTAGCCACTGCACAGGAGAGTGTGAAGACCCTAGCTACTGCATGGAAGAGTGTGAAGACACCAGCCACTGCATGGGAGAGTGTGAAGACACCAGCCACTGCATGGGAGAGTGTGAAGACACCAGCCACTGCATAGGAGAGTGTGAAGACAACAGCCACTGCATGGGAGAGTGTGAAGACACCAGCCACTGCATGGGAGAGTGTGAAGACCCCAGCTACTGCACGGAAGAGTGTGAAGACATCAGCCATTGCATGGGAGAGCGTGAAGACACCAGCCACTGCACGGGAGCATGTGAAGACTCCAGCCACTGCACGGGAGAGTGTGAAGACACCAGCCACTGCACGGGAGAGTGTGAAGACACCAGTCACTGCACGGGAGAGTGTGAAGACCCCAGCTACTGCACAGGAGAGTGTGAAGACCCCAGCTACTGCATGGAAGAATGTGAAGACACCAGCCACTGCATAGGAGAGTGTGAAGACCCTAGCTACTGCATGGAAGAGTGTGAAGACACCAGTCACTGCATGGGAGAGCATGAAGACACCAGCCACTGCACGGGAGCATGTGAAGACACCAGCCACTGCATGGGAGAGTGTGAAGACACCAGCCACTGCACGGAAGAGTGTGAAGACACCAGCTACTACATGGAAGAGTGTGAAGACACCAGCTACTGCATGGAAGAGTGTGAAGACACCAGCCACTACATGGAAGAGTGTGAAGACACCAGCCACTGCATAGCAGAGTGTGAAGACTCCAGCTACTGCATGGAAGAGTGTGAAGACACCAGCCACTGCATAGGAGAGTGTGAAGACTCCAGCTACTACATGGAAGAGTGTGAAGACACTAGCCATTGCACTGGAGAGCATGAAGACACTAATCACTGCATGCGGAAGGGGATGTTCTGTATGGACTTGGAGTTCTGGATGTCAAGTGCTTTAGCTAATTGCTCAGATAAAGTTTTCCCATTTCATCTGAAAGAACTGGCATGAGCTGTGCCTCTGCAAGCTCACTATGCAGGGTGCAAAAGGAATTGTGGTTTTTGCATTGTTGGAATTTGCCGTTTGGTATTGAAATATGTTCTTAAATAAATTTGGTTATGTTATACTTCATTTTAATGGGCATTTCTCTTTTTTTTTGTGAATGATGTATTACTTGCTGTTTATTTTATGTTTATTTTAGACTATGGAAATGATGTTAGACAAAGAGCAAATTCGAGTGATTTGGGTCATAAAGCAGTGGAGACAACTTGCAACATCAACAGCTCATTTGGCCCAGGAACTGCTAATGAACATCCACCACAGTGGTGGTTCAAAAAGTTTTGCAAAGACGAGGAGCATAATGAAGAAGATGAGGAGCATAATGGCAGGCCATGGGAAGTTGATGACGACCAATGGAGAGCCATCATCGAAGCTGATCCTCTTACAACTACACGAGAAGTTGCTGAATAACTCAATGTCAACCATTCTATGGTTGTTTGGCATTTGAAGCTTACTGAAAGGTGAAAAAGCTCGATAAGTAGGTGCCTCATGAGCTGAGCAAAAACAAAACAAAACAAAAAACAAACAAACAAAAAAACACATTGTTTTGAAATGTCATCTTCTCTTATTCTACTCAACAACAACGAACTATTTCTTGATCAAATTGTGATGTGTGAGGAAAAGTCGATTTTATATGACAACCAGCAATGACCAGCTCAGTGGCTGGAGGGAGAAGAAGCTCCAAAGCACTTCCCAAAGCCAAACTTACACCAAAAAAAAGTCATGATCACTGTTTAGTGGTCTGCTGTTAGTGTGATTCACTACAGCTTTCTGAATCTCAGCGAAACCATTACATCTAAGAAGCATTCTCAGCAAATCAATGAGATGCATCAAAAACTGCAATGCCTGCAGCTGGCATTGGCCAACAGAAAGGGCCCAATTCTTTTCCACAACAATGCAGGACCGCGTGTCGCACAACCAATGCTTTAAAAGTTGAACCAATTGGGCTACAAAGTTTTGCCTCATCTGCCATATTCACCTGACCTCTTGCCATCCAACCACCACTTCTTCAAGCATCTCGACTTTTTGCAGGGAAAATGCTTTCCAAGAGTTTGTTGAATCTGGAAGCATGGATTTTTACGTAATAGGAATACAAATCTCATCTCTTGTTGGCAAAAATGTGTTGATTGTAATGGTTCCTATTTTGATTAATAAAGATGTGTTTGAGCCTAGTTATAATGATTTAAAATTCACAATCTGAAATCACAATTTCTTTTGCACCAACCTAATATTAATGAGTGGCAGCAAATGCAGGCGGGAAGTCGGTCACCACTCACAGAAGGAAGCATGTGCCCGGCTGAACTCATGGGCGGCCCCATCACTTCCGGGAAAGGCATGAGGGGAGGGGCAACCCAAGTCTTAGGTTTTTCTATATTTCATCCTCTTCTCCTAGAACGCAGATTATACTCAATGGACTTCCTTGGATGTTGCCTGGTAAGGAGAATTTTGGAGACTGGCTAGTGATAGAAAAGGGCCATACCTATTTTTAACCTGAAGGGCTGTGTCTCACACACTCGTCTTTAAGGTACAAAGTGTGGAATGCACAGAAACTTCATAACTGGCAGGGTTTTTTTTTTTTTTTTTCACTTCTCAGAAATCCCACATGCAAAAAGCACTGAGAGTTAGGAGCTGAAATGAGCCACTTGGTTCAAGTTTCCCTTCTAGGGAAAGGCATGTCTCAAACAGTCACTAACATGGGACTCTCATAATGAATGGTCTTTTATCTGGAGATGTAGGGGGTAGATGTAGGCTGCCAGTCTCCAAGTTTCTATCTGTGTGGTGGCTGTCTGAGGGGATGAGAGCCCCGCTTAGTGGTGGAGAGTCCAGAACATTGACACCTTCCATGCAGAAGCGTTATTCAGCTTTTGGCTCTGACATCCTAAGTGTCCTATCTTGTCCAATTTCAGAAGCGACTGTATGATCACTTTATAAACCTGAATTTGACCAGGGTTGGTCCTTCATGGGGACCAAGTTGGCAGTCACCTGTATGGAAAAATGATCTGAAGAGCAACTAAATCATCTCCCTGGATGGTTCACGGAAGTCTCAGATCTTTCTTTTGGGGCATGGCATGTATCTAAAGTTCCTTTCTGAAATAAAAATATCTCACCTGGAAGAAGCACTATATGAACACATTAGTGCCTATTAATTTGTGATAGTTTATCCCACAAGCACCTGCA
This sequence comes from Macaca nemestrina, assembly GCF_043159975.1. Taxonomy (NCBI): domain Eukaryota; kingdom Metazoa; phylum Chordata; class Mammalia; order Primates; family Cercopithecidae; genus Macaca; species Macaca nemestrina. Next base: position 140,718,611 of record NC_092134.1, read on the forward strand.
GGAATAAAATGGTGAAATGGTGTTTGTGTTCCTATTATCAAGGGATTACATAGTGGTATCAAAGCTGATTCCTCAAGGAAAACTTCTAGGAAGCTGAATGTCCAAATTGTTCAAAGTTTAGAATCATGAATGCTGGATACTTATTCAATGGATGAGATGGAAAGCCTGACCCCTCCCTCGGCCATTCAAATGAGGAGTTGGTTGGAAACTAAGGGGCACCTTTTCTCTAAAGACAACTTACTCCAATGTCCTTAGAAGTGAAGCTTGATTGTCTGCTCATCTGCAGGCAATGTCATACGAGTACATCCTTTATAAGGCGCAATATGCTTTATCGAATGGATCTGGGAAGGAGAATGCTGGGGAAGAAAGCTAGACAGGAAGCTTGTTTTCCAATTTTCTAACTTCCCTCTTACCAAGTGCTGTGGACCAAATGTGTTTCTCTGGGCTCTCCAGTCCCTTGCTTCTGCTGAGAAGACTCCACAAGAAAATGAGATTTCTTTGAAAGCGTAAGAAACATCTGCCAGCAGGAGTGGCTGGCCTCTCAGGAGATTTGCTAAGAAAATGCCCAGTCTGTATTCTGGAACTTGGCTGGTAGCTCAAGATGGCTAACATCATTGCATTTTTCGTATTATCAACCACTACAGCAAGTTGTATGGCCAACTTGCCAATAACTGATTACATCCTTTAATTAGTGTCTTCTCCCCCCGACCCCACAAACATATACTCTTGGTGGCCACTCTTGCTTGAACAGTGCTTAGTAGGACTATTTCTATGTCTCAAGAGAGGTGCCCAGTTATTGTCTTATGGCAACCAATGTCTCCCCTGACCTGCTTTGGGAATAGTTGTGTGACTACTGGGGAGATTATAAAAAGTCATTTTCTCCCTGGGATAATCTCTTGAAACTGGAAGCATGCCAGCTGTGCTAGTGGGGGAGGACTAGAGCTAAGCCATTGTGTAGATTGACCTTCCTTGGTGTTTGGGTTTGCAAACCCTCTGAGGGTTTACTCACTGAAATTTGGGAATCCTCCATTAAACACCAGGTGGTGCTTTGAAAGTATGGCTGCAGCGATCAGCGGGCCAGCCTTTCTACAGCTGTGGTCAACAGAGAATGGGCAGGCTTAGAGCACACAAGCCTCACTTTTCCCCATAGGAAGTGAGCTCTCTATAAAATGAATGACTCTCTTGACAGTTCCCTATATTGCTGAAAGCAAGTCTCCACGTAGTGAATCTGCTGCAGGCTATGCCAGTGTGCGAACACTCATGTTCTCCTTAAAAAGAAATTGGATCTCATTTAGCCACCATGAGGCCAGCATGATGTGTCCAAAGATGACCAAAGTCATCCACATGAATAAAAAATGACTCCAGAAGGGGTTTTGGCAAAGGATTGAGAGTCAGAACCACTTTAGTTTTGATAAAAAAGAAAAAAAGGCACTAAGGTGACAGCAAGAAATCCACGAAGGAAACAGCAAAATCTTCTTTGGTGCCCGCTGCTGTAGTCTCATTTCCTTCCTCCCTGCCACATCCTGACTCCCTTCCTTCCCGTCCTGAGACTGGCAGGACAGGGAGGACCATCCTGCTAGAGAGTATCCGGCCTGTTCCTGAGGCCCCCGTCTCAGAGCTTTTTATGTGTCATGACTGAGTGAGTGGCACCAGAACAAAGCTCCACATGAGAGAACGAGGGATGGATGTGGGGCGAGATGAAACAATCTGCCTAGTTCCGAAACCTTTGGTCACCCAAAATAGCTTTGACTTTGTCCCAGGGATGGAGCTTTGTAATGTCCTGATGTGCCTGTCAGCAGGAGCGGCTGGCCTCTCATGAGATTTGCTAAGAAAAATGCCCCGTCTGTATTCCGGAACTTAGCTGGTAGCTCGTTATCCAAGGCCAGAGAGCTCACCAGCTGCTGTCAATCTTACGCCTCCTCTGGGAGGAAGAGGGTTGATGCCTCAGGCCCAGACATCCCAGGCAGTGGCTAGGGGTATCGGGAGCACTGCTTGCCCCACCCAAACTTCTCCAGGGTGGTGGGATGTCATACAAGGCCAACGGCTGAGTCCAGGTCACCAATCTGCTGGGATCCAGTGTCCAGGCTTCCAGGCACTCCAGGATGGAAGTGAGCAATCGACTTTGCCATATACTTGGCCAGGTGCCCATCTTACTACATTTTTTTGTATATGAGTGGCATAATTTGTATTTATTTTCTCAAAGTACTAATCAGACTTACGGTTAACAAGCAAAAGGATTCCTCATTTCCTACCTCATTGACTCCAATCTGGTATCTAAAACGCCCTGTAATTTGGCTTCATCTTATCTGCTATGAGTTGAGTTATGTCTCCTCGGAAATTCAGATGCTGAAGTCCCAGCCCCCCATACCTCTGAGCGTGGCCATATTTGGAGACAGAGTCTTGAAGGAGGTCATTAGATTAACATGAGGTCATGAGGGCAGGCTGAATCCAGTGTGACTGGATCCTTATGAGCAGAACAACAGTGCCCACTGACAGGTACAGAGGGAAGACGATGTGAAGATGCAGAGACAAGACAGCCACCTGCAAGCCAGAGAGAGGCCTGGGGACTGACCCCTTTTCCCTCGCGACCCTCAGGAGGAACCAAGCCTGCCAGGACCTTGATCTCAGACTTCCAGCCTCTAGACTGACAAAATCGGTTCCTGCTGTTCCAGTCCCTGGGTCTGTGATACGCTGGTAGGCAGCCCTGGCCGACTAAGACACTGTCGGCACCCTCTCATGTCCCGAGACTTCCTGCAGAAACTCCGTCCACGCTGGGTTGCCCTCCTCACCACCCTTCAACATGCTGGCTCCCTTCCAACCTCCGGTCTTTCCCATGCACAGGGCCCTACGTCATGCCCTGCCCCTGGAGTGCCTGTCCACCTCCCTGCACGTATTCCAGGGGTCAGTGCACTGCAGCCTGCCCTGTCTTTTTCAGTCCTCCCGGGACTGCTCTGCCCTGTGTGTGTCGTCTACCACCGTTCTCACACCACAGCAGTGGAGGGGAGTAGTTTCAGTAGAGGCTCTGTGTGGCCTGCAAAGCCTTTGATATTCACTCTCTGGCCCTTTCAAGAAGAAGTTGGCTGACCCCTGATCTATCCAAATTTCATCCCTTCTCAGAGGCCCAGTTCACATCTGTGGCAGCTCCCAGGACCACCCTCCTGCCCACCGCGTCTGCTCGTCTGAGCTCTTGCAACACTGGAGTCTGTGAGAATTTTAAGTGAAAAACTGGATCTGTGTTTTGGTTTCACCTTCTCCCTAGAATAACACTTCATATCATCATGGAGTTTTAAGGGGACTCCTAGGTGCTGGACAGTTGACGTCTATCCTCAGACCCACTCTCCTCCCCTCTCCCCGGGCCTGGTGCTCCAGGAAGCTGAACTTGCTTCCCGCTTGGGCCGGCCAATGGGCAGCACTAGCAGGACTTCTGTGGCTGGAGCCGAGGAGAGAGAGGTGGGGCGTCCACTCCCCAACTCCAGCACACAGGGTGGGTGTAGACTGGCTGCTTCTTGCTGCCCAAGGCCACATGTCTGCGCCATGGCCCTCTCCACATAGCTGCTCTCTGACTCCAAGGATGCCCCTCACTTAGTTCCTCCAGCCTTTACCAGTAACAGATCCACACAGCTGCTACCCTGGGGTCCTTGCTGGCTTCCTTAAACCCTGTCTGCATCTTTACGAAACCCTCCTTAAGTCACCTAGTTTAAGAGTACTTTCTGTTTCCACGGAGACCCTGACCGACATACCCCTACGGCACAGGCAAGGTAGATATTATCCCCACTGACAAAAGGAAGTGTAGTCCCCAAAGGCCGAAGTTAGGTGCCCAAGGGGAGAGCTAGTAAATGGCAGAGAATGACAGGTCTTGAGTCCAGGCCTTTTTCAGCCCCATCAGGCGACGTTGCTGGAGTGCACATTTGCAGGCTGGACTGCTGCTGAGAGCTGGTGGTGCAGGGGCCTGTAGTAGGGTTGCTCCAGCCCCACAGCAGAACAGAACTGAGCGACCCGGTTGTGTTACTTCCCAGGAATGCAGGAACTGTGGCACGGCACGTTTCATCTGATTTAATTTTCTTTTTCGGAAAACAATAACTTGGAAAGTTATTCTTTATGACTCTTCTACGGTTGGATAGATCAAGCACCTGGTCACACGTATTCTCAAGTGGATAGGTGAAGGGACTCTTCATATGTGCCTGCCCAGTTTGGAGCCCTAGGAGTCTCTAACACTGTGAGTCCGGGAAAAACAACAAAGACAGTCCTCGCCTTGCCCTAAGTAGCTCCAAAACTTTGACAGGTCACAGTAAAACTTTGGTCTCTTACGAGGATAAATTGAACCGGAGGGTAAATTGAGGATTTCTTCTAAGGAAAAGAAAGGAAAGGAAAAGCAAAAGAGAAAAGAAGGTTGTAGAATAAGAGGAAAGAGTGGACGAGAGAAAAAGAGAAGAGAAAAAGAAATGTGGTCCCCAGGCCACAGCAGCCTGCTTGGGTTGAAAGGTCACAGAGAAAGGTGCCATCAGCTTCCAGAACCTTCTCAACAACTCCCTGCCAGCCCAGGCCCAGCTAGGCTTCCTCTGCCTAAGCAATTAAAACCTGGTTGATTTTAAGCCATCAGAAAGTAAATATAAAACAGGATTAAATATTAAGAAGCCAAACAAAGTAGCCTTATTAAAAAGGCACAATAGACGCACCCTCTGCCATCATCATAATTATGATCACTGCTATAAACTGGGAGGAGGCATAAATGCCGCCCTTGATCTGCAGCCATAATCCAAAGAAGAAAGCCAGGGTTATTGTGATCTCAGCAGGCCATAAACATCCTGTGCTTCCAAGCAGAAAATCTCTCTGCACCATTATGGCACCACGGAGTCTGTCAGGCTGCCTTGGCTATTGCTGCTGGGTTGGTGGGGAGGCCGACGGGGCAGGGAGGGGGCAGGGGCAGGAAGTTTAGCTGCACCCACCAAACTTTTAAACTTTAGCACACACCCTCTCCCACCCCCACCCCACCTTCACTAGAGATGGCACAGCAGCCTGCGACATGCTCACTATGGGGAAAACAGACTATCTGACTGCACAGGAGGGCGAGACACCCTAAGGGGAAAACACAGCTTGCCTGCAACCATTAGGGATGGGACAGGGATCTTCTGGACATGCAGTGTGGAGGTCTTTCTCTAGAGGACTCCTTTGGAAACCCAGTTCTCACTACTAAAAGGACGTTAGTAGTGTTCTTTTAAGTGCTAAGTGCCATATGCCAGATGGTCACCCATGTGGTATGATTGGAAAGGGATAGAGAATGATTTGCACCCCCAATCCTCCTCCAACCCGGTTCCATGACACCTAATGGCCATTCCTTGATTTTAAGGCCTGGTCCCCCGAGTGTGCAATAGCAACATCCAGCCATTTCTATCTTCTTATTAACAATAACAGCTCAGTTTCTCAGTCATTCACTACATGCCAACTACTCTTCCATGCACTTTACATATATTAACTGATGTAACCCTATGAGGGAGGCATTAGATGTCCCCATTTTTTGGATGAGAAAATTGATGCTTAGAGAATTAAGTCATTTTCTCCAAGCAAGCGCCAATAAGATTCAGGATTTGAACCCGGGTGTATCTGATGCCAAGTCCATCCTCTTAGCTATAATGTCTATTGATGAAATTATAAAGCCTTTTCCTATCTATCATGAGACAGCAAGGGTAAGAGAGCCCTGAGGATGTGCTGGCATCACTAAGTGAAGGAGGGCAGCGGGTGCAGGTGGTGGTCCTGGGGAGAAGGCACTTATTTTATGATCCTGCCCAGGGCCTCCCTGCCGGCTCCCCTGGGCAGAAGGAGGCAGTCAGCAGGCAGCGTGGTTAGGAGCATGGGCTCGGGGGCCAGGGGCCTGAGTTTGGATCCTGGCTCTGCCACTTGAAGCTATGTGACCTCACTCTTCTGTCGCTCAGTTTTCCCAGTGTAAAATGGAGATCTTAATCATAACATCATTGCAGTCAGAAGGGGTCTGTAGGATTGTAGGCCAGCCCTTCATTTGACTTTTTATTTTTTCTGAAACAGAGTCTCACTCTGTTGCCCAGGCTGGAGTGCAGTGACATGATCTTGGCTCACTGCAGCCTCCAGCTCCCGGTCTCAAGTGATCCTCCTACCACAGCCTTGAGAGTAGCTGGGACCACAGGCATGCACCACCATACATGGCTAATTTTTAAATTTTTTTGTAGAGACAAGGTCTCACTATGTTGCCCAGGTTGGTCTTGAACTCCTGGCCTCAAGTAATCCTCCCGCATAGCCTTCCAAAATGTTGGGATTACAGGCATGAGCTACTGTGCCCCCACCTAGCTCTTCATTGTATAGGTGAGAATGTTAAGGTCCAGAGAAGGTCACCGGCTTGTCCAGAGTTGCATAGGCAGATGGTGGTGGAGTTCTGAACCTCTTTCCACCATCAGTGCTGCCTCCCTTTCTCACTCGCCATTGATGCACATCACGGAGAGGCCAGGAGCCCACCCTTGGTCAGAAAAGCATCAAGGATGGACACAGGCCCCAGGCTCCCTCTCCTGTACAGAAGTCAGAGTTTTACTATGGATGAGTTTTGACGTTTGCACCCTGTTCTTTGCCGTTCACAAAGCTATGCAGAGCTCACGATTTGCCCTCATTTTTCTCTCGTCTCTTGGGCCCCATCTTTCCTGCTTCACTGCTTTCTGCTGCTGATGACCAGGTCAGATTTCCTGCAATGAGGCTCTACAGGGGCCCAGCACTATCTTGAAGGCCGTCAACAGCCACAGAAGGAGAGCCGTCTTGAGTACGGAGCAAGACTTCCTCAGACAGGTCTCATTTGTGTCTTCCTTTCCAGCAGGCAAATAAATTGCTGCCTTAAATTTCTAGGCTGCCGCCATTGATGACATTTATGTGAAGTGAGTCATTTTAACTCCAACCCCATGGTGTCTCTTCAGCCCCATAATTTCATGAATGAGTTTATGGGCAGCTGTCAGGCTATTGATCAGCTTGCCCCGCTATGTGGCACGTCCTTTGCTTTAATTCTTCTCCCAACTCTGCCTGCTGGATGCTTGCAGTTTGTTTTCCTCCTCCTTGCCCTGGTGCAGTCTTTGCTCCATCTGGCTACTTTATGTGTGTGTGTTTTTTTTTTTTTTTTTAGACAGGGTCTTGCTGTCACCCAGGCTGGAGTGTGTTGGCGTGATCACAGCTCGCAGCAGCCTAAATCTCCTGGGTTCAAGTGATGCTCCTGCCTCAGCCTCCCAAGTAGCTAGGATTACAGGCCCACACAACCACACCTGACTAATTATTTTATTATTATTATTATTTTTTAATAGAGATGGGGTTTCACTACATTGCCCAGACTGGTCTCGAAGTCCTGGGATCAAGTGATCATCCCACCTCGCCCTCCCAAAGTGCTGGGATTATAGGCATGAGCCACCACGCCCCACCTCTGGCTGCTTTTCCTTTTTCTTTTTTTTTTTTTTTAAGACAAGGTCTCGCTCTGTTGCCCAGGCTGGAGTGCGGTGGCACGCGATCTTGGCTCACTGCAAGCTCCGCCTCCCGGGTTCACGCCATTCTCCTGCCTCAGCCTCCCGAGTAGCTGGGACCACAGGCGCCCGCCACCTCGCCCGGCTAATTGTTTGTATTTTTAGTAGAGACGGGGTTTCACCGTGTTAGCCAGGATGGGCTCCATCTCCTGACCTTGTGACCTGTCCGCCTCGGCCTCCCAAAGTGCTGGGACTACAGGCGCCCGCCACCAAGCCCGGCTAATTGTTTGTATTTTTATTAGAGATGGGGATTCACCGTGTTTGGCAGGATGGTCTTGATCTCCTGACCTTGTGACCTGTCTGCCTCAGCCTCCCAAAGTGCTGGGATTACAGGCGTGAGCCACCAGCGCCCGGCTCTGGCTGCTTTAATTGCCCACATCTTTCGTGAGAAGTCCTGCGGCTTCATGCATTTCCAGGCTCACTGCTACAGGCAAAGACCCAGGGAGGAAGGCCTTCCCTCTCCCCTGTATCAGGCACACCCCCTTAGGACAGAGGTTCAGTGCTCAGGATCATGTTTAAAGGGAACAATAATAGAGTTCTGTGATGGGGAAGGGCCAGTATGTCATGTTGTGCCACTTACAGAGAACAGCAGGAAAAAAAATGGAAAGGTTTAATTTAGATAAGGAGACCCTAAGAGACCTCACCACCACCTTCCAATATCTGAAGTCTTTTTACACGAGAGGACGACACCGCCTGCCCAGAGTAGTTCTAGAGGGCACTGCACCAAAGGAGGAGAACTGGAGGGGGAAGGTCGTGCCCTAATGGATGAAACATTTTCCAAATGGCCTGGCTACCTGGAGAGATGAGGACTTGCTCATTAGCAGAAGTTTCCAGGCAAAGCCTGGGTAAGCATTTGCTGAAGGGATGGGGGAGGTGAAGGTTGAGAGGAGATCTCTAAGATTTCTTTGCCTTGTAAAAAAAAAAAATTGAGCTGTACACAAGAAAGGAGTGGGTTGACTGGATGAAACAGTAAGTTGTTGGTTGTAAGGGGACTCTCAGCACAGAGAGAGAGGAGCTTGAAGCCCACACGTAATTCTCTCGTCTTCTGGAGGAGTCTTTCTCAGCAGGGACTTCACCATGTCATATCACTATCACTCAGCACACGGGACCCTTGGCCTGGCTCCCAGGGCCCTGGGTAAACCGCTTTCACTCTACCAATCAAACCACACCTTCCCTTTCCAGCATTCGCCCTCTGATCCATGCACTCAGCCCTACCCTCTGCCTCCAGAACATGCCGCACACGGTTCCTCTTGCTTTGACACCATTGACAGAGGGCTTAATGCACCCAGGGTGCTTGCCGGGAGTTATGTACCTGTGTTGGGGTCTCTGCCCTGCTGCCCCACTCTTGGAATTCCATCCCCACCGCTCCCCCACATGCACAAAAGCCTTCCTACCTACCCTCCAACTCCGACCACCTCCCTGAAGGCCCCTTGACCTACGTAGCATCCCAGAATGGTCCTTTTTCCTGAGGTATTTGCTATTTGTGCCAGGGAGCTTGGTGCTCTGACACACATGGTTCTTTGTTTAGAGAGTCCAGCAGCGTGTGCTGTTCAAGCACTCACATGACATCACCTCATTTAATGCTCACGACAACCCGGGGAGACTACTGGGGAAGGCGTCTCCAGCCACAGGTGAAGATGAGGAAACTGAGGCTGCTGAGAGCAGAACTGGGACAGGGGCGCAGGTCTTCTCCAGCCTCTGTTCCCTGCTGCTCCCCGGCCCTGGCGCCTTTGACATGTGCTTCCGGGACAAGGAAGAGTGAGGCTGCCCTAGCCCCACCTAGCAGACTCTACTAGCCCTTGTATCCTGACTCCCCTGTCCTTTCCTCTCCACCGAAGCGCCCAGAGAGCACACACCTCTGCTGCACCAAGCCGCCTTCCCTGGGAGGGCAGATGGGAGTGCCCCAGGGCAGGCGCATGGCTGGGGGCTTGCACTGGAGGCATCGGGGCAACCTGGAGAGACTGGCTGGCACTGGGGCACACACCCCAAATTCAGCTTTCTTTTGTTTCTCCTTCACGCTCAGAGAGCGGTATGAATGAGCATCTTGGGGCCAAGGGACAGGGTGTGCACTGCTTCACTCATTCAATGTTTGATCCATTATTCAGAGCCATTTATCCAGCCACCCACCCATGAGCTCCTTCCTCCCTCCTGGCTTATTTTGGGTAAGGGCCAAGATGTGGGGTCTGGTGGGCAGTGGTTTTCATGCCCACAGCAGCTGGGGCAGCTCTAAGCCAAGCACATTGAAGGAGAAACTGACCCCAAACCAAAAGTGCAAAGAGAACAGATGGGGATGAACGCCGGCCTCTGTCACTCTCATTATTCCACTGAACAGCCTCTCCCTCCAGATCCTTCCTCTCAAGGCTGAGTCTGAATCAAAGGCCTTCTTCACCCTTCATCCCTCCTCCCTCTTTGCCCGAATCTTAGAACTATTCTGTCATTTCTCAGGAGAGCTGGGCTTGTTGGGGACGCTGATTGTTCTTCCTTCAGAAGAGAGAAATGGTCTTTGAAATCCAGAGAACAGGGACCACTGTCTTCCACAAGCAAAAGGCCTGGAGGCATGACAGGAAGTGGGAATGCTAATGATCCTGAAATGGACTTGAAATGTGAGGCCTGACCTTGGGTTCACCTGGGCCCGACTGCCTGGGGTACGCTGCCACCTCTCTGTGACCGCTCTCCTTCTGAGTCTTAAATTCTAGGATTCACGCTGCAGGCTCAGTGGCCCAGGAAACTGGGCCAGAAGGAAGGAAAGGACACAGAGGTTCTGATTTGGGGATGGAGTCCTGGTCCTGGCGGATGGAACACAGGAAGGCTCTTGGGGTGAGGAATGGGAGTGTTGGGCTGTGTGGGCGTGTGGGCTGTGTGAAGACAGGCATCGGAGGGTCTGTCCAGCCAGAGATGGGCCTTCGGAAGATTCAAGCTGCTCTATCGCTTTCGCTGCTTACATTACAAGAGTAACAACTACCTGGATGGTGAAGCTGGGATGTGCCTGATTTGGGGAAAGCAGAAAGGAGACAGTGGCCGGTTATTATCTCAGTAATACTGTGGGGGAGCGGGCCTCCTTGCAGATGGGAGTGCCCAAGCACACACGTCGGAGAGGAAGGAAGGACTGTGTCGAGGGGTGGGAGGGAGAGAGGCAGACAGAGGCAGAGAGGTCCCTGAAGCCTGCCTGGGCCAGAGGCAAGAGGCAAGAGCCTCTCTGTGCTCAGTGCCGGCTCCTTGTTTGAGAAGGCGCACGGTGTAGCAGCTCAGTCCTTCCCTCATAGAGTCACTGGGAGGACGAAGGGAGATGCGGTGGGAAATGATCTCAAAAGCACAACCCCTCATGGAAAGTAAGGCAGGAGGGAGCGTAGGGACAGAAAAGCAATTAGTGTGAGTAATTCACCATGCCAGGATAATTCACCACACCATCGGGAGGATGCTGCTGCACCCCAGACACTGTCTTTCCACTGCCACTCAATAGCTGCAGGTGTCAGCTGGAAGAACCTTCCAGCAACTGGGACTTGCACAAAGATGGAAGGGTTTGTTGTGACTGGTAAGTTCCTACATGGAGAGTGTGTAGGAAGCAGGGTGGACAGACTCCGTAGTGGTGTTGTAGAGGAGTTTCACGCATAGGTGGGGATGATGGGAGAGAAGGAGAGAGCCTCAGGACACCTCCCAGCACTGAGGTTCTACTGTTCAGTGCTCTCAAGGTAAAGATAGACGTTGTCGGGTAGAGGCTCTGGGAAAAGGGCAGGAAAGAGTGTGGGCCCCGAGGAAAGAGTCAGCTGCAGGATGCATGCTGGCAGAGAAGCTGCCCAGAGTCCTTACGCAGTGGACACTTCCTCTCTTGTGACCTCTGCTGCCTGGCCAAGATGGAAGAAGCGTCTGTTTGCAAAATGAGGGCATCCTCTCCTCAGCTTAGTCACACACTTGTTCGGAATATGAGACTCCAAGAGAAAGACGGGGCTGGAGGGGGCTTCAAGGGGATTAGAATGCAGAAAGATTAACAGACAATTCGAGATCCTTTGGGTATTACCTTTACATATGAGGAAATGGAGGCCCAGAGAGGAAAGGGTTGTTCAGGGTCACAGGGTCAGTTAGTATCAGAGCTGGGACTAGGAACCAGGTCTCCATACTCCCTTTCTAGAGCTTCTTTCCACTCCACTTCTCCTCCTATCACCAGGCTCATGATTCTGGGGGTCTACCATGTGCTTGCCTCTCTGACAAAAGAGAAAGAGGGAAGGCTTTTGAGTCAGATGGGGCGTGCCTGGCTGTGAGCCTAGGTAAACCTCCTGTTAGCCAACCGGCCTCGGGCCAATGATCTGAATCTTGCTTTTCTCATCTGAGAATGGAGATCATACCAGTCTCAGAGGGTGAAGTGAGGGCAAAGATAATATGGGCAAAAGGAGGTGCTTGATAAGCGAGCAGCCGTCGTTCCTCATATTCAATATTAGAGCTCTGAGTGTGTAGGATGTCTGGACACTGGGCATATGTACTGGGGAATACAAAAGCAAGTGCAGACCAAGAGAAGAATGTCCTTAGGACCCCTTGCTTTGTACCTAAAGGTCACCTGGAGACGGTACTCTTACTGGAAGGGATACAGCATTCTCAGGGCCACCCCCTGAAGATGTCACAGTTAGCCACGTTCCCTCTGGGGCCATCAGCTTCTCAGATGTGCTCCTCATTGCTGTCATTCTCATCATGCAGTATTCATGAAGTTCCTACTGGGTGTTAACAGTCACTTACCTATGGCACGGTCCCTATCCTGGAAATGATCTTTGTGATTAATCATGAAAAAAAATTGAAGCACAGGTGGAAAAAAGAGAGCTGCGTTCAACTCCCTTTTGTGCCCCCTGGAATTTTTTTTAACCCTAAAGTAAGCCAAGGCCCTGCCAGGGATTGTGTTCTGTTCTCTGAACCCACTCTCTGCCATTCCGGAAAGGTCACTTGTGACCACAGTTTGGGCTCCATGGTGGTCCTTCTGGCCTTGCTCTGGCTGTTCAGTGGGGTCAGGAAGAAATCTTTAGGATGGCCACTGCTACAGATCTCTGTAGTTTAACTGGAAAGAGTTTTTACTTCTATCAACCAGTAATACCAGTACCAGGGCAACATGGGGCCTCAGCTTCTGTTGGGTTTTAAATAGATTTTGGTCTAAACATATTTTTCAATACGCAACAATTGGGTTAGTCTAATGACAAATGTCATCCCCTTCCATTGCCAGAGCAACATGCCATTTCCATTAGGAGTAATGTTTCCTGGCCAGATTAAGGCATGGAAAATAATTTTTGGTCATCAACAATTCCCTTCAGTTTCACTGATCTGATTAAACTTAGCAACGGAAAAAGGAATTTACAAATTAGATGCTGTCCTCTATTTATTACCAAAATGGTTGCTTTCCACTACATCCAGGAGATACGGTTGAGATCTCATTACGTCTCAGCTCGTGATAACATTCATTCCATAAATCTCCATCGCAGCCAGTGAATGAAATGAGCATTATGCTGAAGACCACATAATGGATGAAATAAAACCTCTGCCCCCTTTGAAGGGTGTTGTCCTTTCAAGCCTTAAACGTATTCAGCTTTCTAGTTGTAAAGAAGCAACTCAGAATTTAGTCTTGGTATTCTCTTATTTCCTGATGGCTATTCTTAGCTGGCTACCTGGCCTTCTTGAGACAGATTAAAATGAGAAGTATTTCTGACACTTCCTTGGACATGTTTGAAGAAGAAAGAGGAGGCGAAATGAGTACACGAAGAAAAACATCATGGGATAATCATATCCTCCTTGAGAAGTGAGAAAGACATGTTGACAGGCAAGGAATGGAAGATTAAAAATTAATGTGTGTGTCTGGTTAATTACATATCCTCTGCTGGATATGTTGGATCAGATCTGGCCCAACCTGGTTTTAGATCCGACATAGTGACAAAGCAAGCCTAAGCGATCCATTCCCAGAGGTAGAATTCCAAGGACTTCCAAGCCAAGACCCTACTTTTATCCCCCAATTTCCAAACCCTTTTCCAACCAATATTCATTGATCGCCTATGCGCCAGGATATGTATGGGATTCTGGTAATACAAAAGTCCCCACACTCAAGATGTATTACCCAGCAGATGGGATCAGATACATGAAGGCCACAGATAAAATGCAATGAATACAGCAGATAGGCAGATACTACAGTTCACGTACAATAAGTACTACGATGCAGCCGTGGGATGGGGTTTCTGGAAGCATGAAGGAGGGGGTAAGACCCTGCTGGGGAGAAGAGGTGGTGAGGATAGAAAAGGCAGAAAAAGAAGGGATGGTTGACGGGGCTTTGAAGGTGGGGTGGTGAAACCAAGGGCTAACCTAATGAGGTCCACCAAACCTAACTTGCCTCACTGGCTTCTAGTTGATTTTAAAACATATGCAGCTAAAAGTCACGTCGCTAAGCAATATACAACTAAACTTCCACAAGCCTCCTTACAGATAACATCTCTGACATATAAGTCACCATGGTAATGGTTGCTTAAGTCATTTTTCAAGAACTGGGGTCAGCTTTTGTCCAGTTCAAGCTAGCTGAGACCACTAATCCTCCAACTGGGCCTGTGTGAGTGTCCAGTGCGTGACCTTTTGACACCAGAGGGCCTAAACATCCATCCTCAGATCACGCTAACAATGCCATTTTGTGAACTTGAACCCTAGGAAAAGCTGTGAAGCTTGACTACACTTGCACAGACCACCAACTGCCTCACTTTTCTTTACCCCCCAATCACCTTTCCCCACGCCTTGGACCTTGCTCCTCTATCCCATAAATATCCCCAAAACTACCTGCTCTTCCATCTCCTTGCTTGGCTGCCTTGTGAACAAACCCTTTCTCCACTGCAAAACTTGTGTCTCAGTGATTGGCACACTGCATGATGGACAGGGCAAGCCTGGCTTGGTAACAGTGCCAGTTCAGAAGGCAGATGGAGGGGCTGGGCTTTCTGTGCAGAGAAATCTGGGTGTGCACCCGTGTGTGGAGGATCATTGGAAGAACGGGCTGGCTTTCAGGGTGCAGGCAAGCCTGCAGGAAGAAAAGCGCAATTCCAGGAGTCTGTGGACTGTAAGATTCTAGAATCAACTGAATTCCTCTGGGGTCTGATGGACTGAAATGATCAGGTTTGGCCCAGGCTTCTGGAGCCAAAGCTAACGTGTGTCAACTTAGAACTACAGAAACAAACACCAGAGCTGGGAGGGGCTTTTACTGACCTAAACCCCCTCCTTTTACAAACAAGGTAACTGGGAGAGGCCAGCTGCAGACTGGCTATTAAGCGGGGCCGTGAAGTCAGGTTGTCTGCTTTTCTCTGGTTCCTGTTAGTTCCTGTACGGCACATGACAATTGTTGAGGCTCAAAACTCCAGCATCCTGTTGGGAGGGTGGGTCAGTCATCCCAGATTGCTGTACTCTCAACTCATCTAATCAAGGGGTAGGACTTCATAGATTAATAGAATTAGTTTACTAAGGAATTACGGAAATTAATGGCAATGATTTTATACCATGTAAGAGGTACAAGAAGAAACTCTGCAGTTTTTATTGAAGCTTGGGATCTTCTTGATGAAAACCTAGGATGGGTTAGCAAATGACCCCTTAGCTTCCTAGTCAATGCAGAAGTGGGCCAAGGGGCTAGGACCCACCACTGACAGGACTTTTTATGCCAAGCAGATGCTCTCCCCTGTGGGGACAGCAGGGATCTTTTTCTCTGCCTCTGCCAGGCATAGCAAACATCATGCCAAGCTTTTTACTCAAGGCTGGACCCAGCTGACCTTACCGAATATTAGTAAATACATTGAGACTCTAATTCTGAATATTCCTGACAAGAAAGGAGCCCTTAATTTCTTCTTGCTCCTGTGTTCGGGGTGTGTGCCTGTGTTAGTAGGTGTGCATTTGGTTATTTTCAGATAATTTTGTTAACATAATAACTGATATTGGACACCATGATCATATCTTATGAGTCATGGACATGAGAGACAATGGTTGGACAGGCTGATTTGAAGCTTGGAATTGAGAAGGTAAACAAAGGCTTTTTCCTGTAAAGCCAGCCTGTCAAGCAAATAATTAAGGCTTTTCAACTTCATCAGTAAGTTGCTGAGAGTCGATTTAGTCTATTACTTCAAGCAAAAGACACAAACAAGTCCCAGCGCCGTTGTAATCATTCTTTAACGGTGCCAGCCTGGGGTTTGTCTTCGCTTGACCTCTGATCTTCATACACTGTGATCCCGCACACAAGGTACTCACTGAAGTCCTTAGAGTAAGACTTGGACCATGTTAGTCAAAACCAGCCTCAGCCTTAGCAAATAAGGTTTCAGAACATGATTTAGGGAACAGCAAGGGCTCCTCTGCCCAGATATCTTTAAAATGTCTTAATATCCTTTTTTGTAGAATAAAACAAAACACTGAATAACTTTATCAAAATTCAAATACACCTATTTAGAAAGGATAAACCTTTAAATTTCTCTTTTGCCAAAATTCAAATATATCTATTTAGAAAGGATAAACCTTTACATTTCTCTTATCAAACCTCTTCTGTCCAGTGGCTCAGCCCTGCAGATCTTGGCTGGGGTTACTTTTCCTCAGTGGGAGGAACTAATATGTATTAAGTCTAAATTGCAATGGATGTATATTTTTATGACTGAGTAAATGGCCATGATTTTTTCTTTCTTCATTCTCTTCTTAGGCTCTCTGCAGCTGCCATGTAGAAGTGAACATGCTACTCTATCACTCCAGGCTACCTTCACCGGAGACCATTCATTCATGGGCTGTGTTCAGAGACTCTTGTGCAAACACGTTTCTTGCCCATCATTTCCTTTCAGGAGCGGTGACTCTGGATGGCACCCCATGTGTGGGCCCTCCTGGTGAATCAAACTGGGTGCAGGAGGAGGAGAGTTTATGGCCTTATCAGTAAAGTGCAAGTTTAGGTTCAAAGCCCGGTGTTTGGAAATGAGGACAACTTCCTGTTCTGTTGTGGAAGGTCCTTGCCCTGTTCCCATGATGCTACCTTTCAGCATGTCCTGTGATTTTTCCAGAGACAGTGTTGAAACCTGCTCATACCTCTAAAAGAAACGGAATCTGGGAGCACTGTTGGCTGGGAGGTGGTCACTCCAGTTGTGATGTGACAAGGCCCTGGGACAGCAGCACAGACACTTGTCTTTGGGCCAACAGCCCCCCATGGGGTAGGGTGTGGCTCGGGGATGCATGATTAAGCCCAGGGAATGAGGACAGACTCAGGGACCTGGAGCCCCCTTTATACCCCAGGGTTTTAGGATTCCGTAATTTTTGGATTGCGATGGAGCTAACCACATGTCTAAAGATGGAATCCAGCACCTGGTACCAGGATATAGAAAGAAAATAATACATACACGAGCCAGCCCTTCTCTCCCCAGCTGCCCCTCTTCTCCTCACCCTCACCCCAGCCTAACGCTGCCAATTGCCTTCTATTTTGAAGAATTCATCTATCTCCCCAACAGACCACCCTTTTTATTAGGCAACTCCTTAAGCAGATTCTCTGTTGTTTCTGGTAAGGCTTCAGTTCTGTCCCTCCAGCAGTGTGGCTTCAACACAAAGTGACCACAGTGATTAATAGTCCAGTACTTACAGCAGGTATTATAGTTATTTAAGAGGACAAAGTCTCCTGTTATATGAGAGTAGAAATCTCTTCTGGAAACACTGCAGCTGTCACCAGAGGCATGAGTATTTCCATCTGGTGAAGTCATGCTGAAGGATGGAGCCATCAAAGCCCATGTTTGGGGTTGTTACTCGACTTTTTCCCCAGGAGGCACTTAATCATGAGGGCAGGGATTTAATGAGGCTGAGTTACTTGGAATTCTCCATGTGTCACCTTTTAGGGTAAGGGGACCGCTTGTGGGTGTGTTTGTGGTCATGGGTATTAAACAGGCCTTGGAATCCGAAGGGGCAGAGGGTCATGGCAGGGATCCCGCCACGGAGCAGGCAGGACAAACCGACTCCCAGGAAGAGCCCCTCAGAGGGGCATGGCGCTGTGCAACCTCCTCCATCAGCCCTGAAGCTGAACAGCACAAGCTGCTTATCCTGGAGCCTCCAGGATAGGTGTTCAGGGCCTGTCAGCCCTTAGGACCCTATCCCAGTGGATGCAGGCTCTTTCCAATCCTTCCTTGCCTATCCACTCCCACTCAGGCCTTATCAACCTCTGACTGCCCCCCTGCTCTGCCTCCAGCTTCTCTCTGCCTCCAGCTTCTCTCTGCTTCCAGCCCATTGTCCACACCCAGCTGCACAGCGAACTTTCAATGGTAAACTGGTGCCTTGTCATCCCTCTGCTTAAATCTCTTCGGTAGCTCCTCCTTAACCACAGGATGGAGTCCCACTCCAAGGCCTTTCCGGTCTTTCCGGCCTGATCTTTCTTTTTGGCTTCTCCCCTGTGCACCCTGAACTAAATCACCAGGAAACATGGGCAATTCCATTTCCTTTCCTTCTTTTAAAAAATATTTCGCTTCTACAACTTTGCAACTGTAGCCCTCTCAGCTTACAAGGTCTGTCTGTGATCTCTTGGCCATGTGACCTGCTGCCAAACTGCACCAAGGACCCTGTCCTGTGCCCACCCAGCCCCAGTCCTTCTGCCCCCAAGCACTTAGCTAGCGGCTGTTCGCCAGCTCCCTAGAAATCAGGCGGAACTGGGAGCTGCGTTCTGCCCGATGGTGTGTCGGGAGCGATGCCCACACTCCCAGGCCTGGCTGCTAAAGCCTCCAGCAGGCCCTCTATGCTCCCTCTTCTGCTGGCCCGATGCAGAGCAGACAGGGGAGACCGCGAGGCCACAGGGGTGGCAAAGCCACAAAAGGGATGCAGCCTTGGGCCCTGAAGACTGGTGCGGCGGAACTCTCCTCCCTCCAATCCCCAGCCTACACTCCACTGTGGAGTGAGGAGTAACCTTTACTGCACTAAAGCAACTGAGATTTCATTTGGGGGCTGCTCATTACAATGTTCCACCAACCCTGACTGATTCAGCACCTTCATGAATCACTCTCGGGGCAGGCAGCCCCTCCCACCCTCTTCCAAACTCTGCTCTCCCTCTTCCGTGTTTCTCCAGCCCCTGGTTCATGACTGCGGGTCATCACTGTCACCTGTCTGTTGGTGCATCTGTCTCCTGAACTAGGCTGTAAGCCCCCTCGGGACAGAGATGCTGTCTATTTATCTTAGTATTCCGGGTGCCCCGTTGGGACGTAAATGCGCGTTAATGTGCCCATGTCTCTCTCAAGCACTCAGGATGTTCTGGCATGCATGTGGCTCGAGGAGGTTCCCCCAGACACCAGCTGCTGCTCCGAGGCCAACGATTCCACTTTCTGTGCCCTTTCCACTAGCTCCAGGGTTCCATGTTCTATAAATCATCCTCCCAAGCCATGCACCCGATGATGGAAATACAATACGCGGCTAATCTCCCTCCATTACTGGATGATAATTTTCCACATCAGCAAGTAGTGAGAAAGGCTGGAGCCGTCACTCTCCCCTCCACTGATAGCCTCTGACAGTGAAGATGTCTTGATGCGGCATGAGCTTCTTATCCCCCAGTGTTTACGGAAAAGGAAGCGTGGAATGGGTGGGGGAGCCACGGGTAACTGTAGTGCAGGCGGGCTGAGCACTGGTTATTGGAGGAAATGGATCAAAGGGAAATTTAGGATGATTCATCTCCCCTTCCATCCCTCTGCTGAGCGACTTTAACTCCCAGGTGTATAGATTTATTTGCAAAGCACCAAATTAAAATCAAATCAGCTCTTTACTGGGTGCCTACTCTGGGCAAGGCCAAGTGGACACAGGTAGGTCCATTCTGAAAGTGACCCGTGGCTTTAGGTAGGTGACAGGACTTCTCCAAAGATACCACATGTCAATGATCCCCCCGGGGCCCCGTAGTGCTGAGGTCCTGGGATCGGAGACTTGGAAGTGATGACGCTGTAGCACTGCACGGCCCAGAATCATCAGAGATGGTTCTATGACATTCCTCTGTACTTGCCAAGGCAGGAAAGTGGTAAAGCTACAACTCCCATTCCCAGAGCATTCTGGCTGATCAACACCCTCCTCTAAGCCAGTCCAAAGCAACCCTGAACTGAAGGAAACTCAGATAGGTCACAGAATTGATACATCTCCTTCCAAACAAAACCGCCTCATAAACCATTCCAAAGGGATGGCGCTTGACCTCAGTTCGCTTTTTCCTTCCATGAGCAAGGTAATGCCATAACTTCTTTCCATGCTTCAAATATAGTTCTCAGAATCATAAAGTTCAACTTAAAAAAATCAAACCCATGCCCTACTACCTGCACAACCGCCCCCACCCCCACCTCTGCTCTTTACCTCCTTCCTCCGTCCACCTGCTTTGCATATTAGCCTGAAGCGATAAATGCCACAACCAAGGAAAATTCACAGGCTGTTCTGGCTGGGGGACTGGAGGGCCCTCTTCTGGTTCCTCCTGGTGGGAAGAGAAGGGCATTCCTGAGGGGGCTTGTGGTAGAGACCAGTATGGAATGGAGGGAGCAGAATCGGGAGCAAGGCCCACATAACTGTGCAACTTACAAGCTGAACAATGTGAATAAGTTTTCCAAGCCTCACTTTTTCCATCTGCAAAATGGGGCAAACAGTACCCATGTGAGATGATCTTGAGCAAGATAAAAGGAGACCATCCAGGCCTTCTCCACATTCCATGCAAGAAAAAGTCATCCCCTCTCATGCCTCTGCCCCTGTCCTTCCTCTGTCCTCCAGCCCAGAAGAGCCCCAGAGGGCTGAAATGTGTCCATGATCCAAACTCAGAGTCTAAAAGTTGACTCCATACCAGTGAAACAATGACCGCATCCTATGGGGAGTATGTGGGCACGAGGCAGCTTTGTCCCTGTGCTGTCGACTCCTGGCTTCTCTTCTCCTGGGACTATACAATTCTAACTTCTTCCAACCGTTCCTCTCTGCCCACTTACACAATGCCAAATCATTTCCACCCATTCTGTCAACCACAATACACTCTCTGGGGTCTACCATGAACGTGGCTAAGACTGGAAAAACGGTATTTGGCCAACTAGGTATGAATGGAGGGCTATCAGACCTTAATTCTCTGATCTAAAGAGGATTCAGTTCAATTCAATATGGTTTTTTGGGGGAAGTCTGTGAAATAGAAATCACTGCCCTGCACACTGAGTGGGAGAGTGAATAAGAAGTTACCAAAGCATGCTCCTGCCTCCCGAGAGCATTCTATATAACAAGAGCGCTGGGTCACCCCTGCCCACTGGTGGGTAGGTGAGGGGTGAATGCTGACGGTGCCTGTCCTGAGATGGGGGCTCTGGGAGGCCTGAGCCAAGATGTGCTCTCCGACCTGGGCTGGGAGGCGGTGGAGGAGCAGGGGAGGAAACGGGTGCTCTAGGCAGAGGGATGGGAGATGGAGAAAGCTGCAGAAACAGGACAGCAGCAGGCATTTCTGGAAAACAAGATGCAGTCTGGCTTTGTGGCGGGGCAGTAGGGAGTGATAAGGTTCAAGTTATTGGCTGGCACAGATTGGAGATGCCTGAAATACGGAGAGATGTTCAGGCTTTATTCTGTAGCCAGGGAGAGACATTCAAAGCTTTTGAACAAGGGAATGACACAGTCGGCTGCAGAAATATGAACTAGGCTGCATTACACAGGTTGCGTGGGAGTGGGGCTTGAAGGCAGGGCAGCAAGGGGGCTGCGAGTCCAGGCAGAGAGAGGTGAGGGGAGAGGAGGGAAGGAGTGAGAGGTCCAAGCGAAGAGGACAGCCCATACGACTTGACTGACTGAACACAGGCACTGATAACTGTGGAAGGGCACAGTAGAGGGAGAGGAAGGAGGCTTTGTAGCCCGGGGAACTGGGAAGATAATGAAGCCTCTGGAGAGAGAAGTGGGCTGGGAAGATGCTGGTTTGGGCCAGGACCCTGGTGGGCAGGCAGAGGATGCTATCCTCCAGGCCCTGGAGAGGAACAGGGCCTTCATGCTCCACTCCTTGCCAAGGACCCCCAGTGTGCCTGGCAGTTCAAGAGCTAACAGCCTGTTTGCTCTGTCCCTGTGGGGTGGCTGGCTGGCCAGTGATCCCAGGAACACAGCTGCTCCCCATCCATATCCACTTTAAACTGCAGGAGAGCTTCCGGTGGCTCCCTGATAACTCCTGTCCCTCCAAAACCACGGTGTGGCCTCCACAGCACCCTACCCGGCCCCTGCTTCTCATAGGCCCCTCCACACAGCTTCTATTCCCACCATAGCTGTTACACAGTGAAAGGCAGACCAACACAAAGGCAGGTATCTAAAAAGAGTATGGGAATCCTTCTTCTGGTGCCTTTCTCAGCTGGTATTGACAATACTCTCCACCATAAACCTAGCCATCTGGATTCTGCAGTTTGTTGGCTTATCAAGGTTATTGTTTTGGCCTGGACACTCCCCTAAAGTCAAGCAGGCATCTCCCTAAGGGGAGCAGAGCCTTTATTAGCTGATGGCTTGGCAGAGCTGCCAGGCACCTTTATGCTGATCTAATGCCAGGCCCAGGAAGCCGTGAATGTCTCTTGTCAAAATGCTTTGTGGCTGTCACCTTCCCACTCCTCTGAAACACATGCCCATTGGTCAGTGAGAAGATTGCCACGCCTTCCCAACAGCTTAAGTCAGCAAGCTTTGCCCAAGTCTGGTGGTTTTGCTTTGGGAAGTGTCTGACAGCTCACGGAGACAGGTTGACGTGCCTACTTCGCACTGTATACATGACACAGGCCTTCCATACATAGCTCTTCCATTGCTCCCCCGGCTGGGAAAATGGCATCTGTACACTTATGGGGCCAGACAGCACAGCAGCCAGGCTGTGCTCCAAAAGTAATGTGCTACCAATGAACAGACCCCTTCTGGATCCTTACTACAACGTGGTCCCCAGCCCCGCACTGGGTGAGACGCCTCTCACAACACCAAGTCCACAGGACCTCGCCCATGGGTATTCATGACTACCAGGGCCAGAAATATCCATCAGTGGTTTCACTGCAGAGCCCCAGTACTCAGCCCCGCTAGTCACCATGGCCTTCAGGGAACAGCACAATCTCGTTGCTTAAGAACTCCCAATGCTTTCCCATGGCACTTCAATTTCCCTGTCATCACCGCTGTTCACACGTATGGGGGGCTCTGTGCTTATTCGCCTGTTTCCAAATGGTGCCTTCCAGGAGTTGAGGGTGACTGAGGGCTACTGGAGAGCAACTGTGTTCATGAAAGGAAATGACTTTGAAAGGATGTCATTGGCGATGCCACAAGGAAGTCAGTTCTGAGCAGACAGAACAATGAGCCAACTCAGTCCAGTGGCAGTGTGAGCTCACCTGCTCTATCAGCTCAGAGCTCAGAGCATGGCAGAAGGTGCTTTGCCAAAACTTGCATATGGCATGCACTCGCGCTTGCGTGTGATCATGTGACTCGTATGTGCCATGACCTTCCCATGCTCTGGGCTATGTCAGGTCATGGGGATACAAGGGTGAATTAAAGGCAGCCCAGTGAAGGAACTCTCAGTGTAGCCCAGCAAGCAAGTGTAACGAGGTGGATGTAATTCCACAAGATAAGTGGGGACGTGCCCCAAGAGCTACGGGGACAGAGGGACAGTTAGGGAGTGCTGCTGCCTGGGTGTCCGAGAAGGCTTCTGTAAGGAGCACTGTGGTCTGCAGGGCAGGGTCCTGTGTGGGGAATCTGGAGCCCTGGGTTCGAGTGCTGACTTCAGTGACATTTAGCCAGGTGGCTGTTACCCACCTTGGGCTCCAGTTTCCTCACCTGATCTCTCCGGCAACTTTCCAGCACTAAAGTTTCCAGGGCTCTGATTAGGACCAGCTGAGAGTTTATGTGAAGGCTCAGGACCTACTTCCAGGCTCTGCCTTAAGGATCTGCTCTCACTTCATGGCCTGGCAGCACGATCACTTAACAGTGCGAGGTATGAGCAGAATCAAGGACGAAAACAAACATCAGTGTGTCTTCTCACGTAATCTGAGCCAGATGCTTCAAGGGATTGTGTTGTAGGTATCCAGAGGTCCAGGGTAAATATTGATCAAACTGATTTTATTTTAAAAGATCAAATAACTATGTACATGCCCTTGACACATACATAATGTAAATCAACGATATTCAGGCTACTGCTCTCAAGCCACATGGGGCCCTTTCGTGGGCAACCTGCAGCTCTTACAAGCCTTCCAATTTCTTGTCTCAATAATATGTGATCCTAGACTTTGTGGGGCAGGCAGCAGGCACGTGGCTCTGCTAGCTGGTGATGACTGCAAAAGTGGCTCCCAAGTCACACAACTCAATACCATGGGGTAAATATTTAATCCTGCTTATCTGCATGGAAATTCAATATTTTGGTTCCACCGTCTGTCTGTCTTTTTACATGCTCATCCACATCAATGTCTGGCTTAGACTGCAAGCTTTAGAGAGCCAGGGCTGCATTTAAGTTGTCTTAACGACATGAGAGAGAGATTCCCGTAAAGATGGATATTTAATAAATGTGTTTTTTGATCTTGAAGAGGAAAAAGAAGAAAATCTGTCTCTTTTTCTTTATGGCTTCTCCCTTTAGTGTCTCACCTTCTATTAGATTTAACACTGGAGCTGGAAAATGAGCCCCATCCCTTGAAGCAGTCCATCTCTGCTGATGCCAATAAACCCGTGTGGTAATGATGGTTTTGCAATGGGTGCCTTCACAGGGGCTGCTCATTGCTGCTCAGAGGCAGGGAAGAAGCAGTCACTAGAGTGGGCAGACCTCAACATTATCCTAGTCTATACCCAGAGAGAAAAGGGGCTTGGCTCTTGGCTGCCCCATTTAGGAAGCTGCATCCAGGGTAACAGTGCATGAACATGCCCCTTTCTTGCCTTTTTGGCTCTGAAATGGCTCTTGAGTATCATGTCCTCTTTTTTCCAAGACTGTCGGTAACCCGTTGCAGAGGCAGTGACTAGTGTTGGCATTGCTGTAGAAGGGAACATCATGATGGGCAAAGCTTTAGACACTGACTGTCTTGAGGCCATGGGCATGCCAGAGTCTGTGTGAGTGTCCTCCTATCCTCTTTGTGGTTTCCTGATGGCCAAACTCTTCAGGTGGCTGGAAGCTGGGCCATGCCAAAGAAGCAAGAAGCCTGCAGAGCAACGCTCCATGCCATTGCAGGAGGCATGCAGACTCGAGAGATGCACAGGGTAAGGCTGATTCGCCAGGAAGCTTTCTCCCCAGCATTTCATCCAACAGCCTGTGTTAAGGCACCAGCAAGTGAGCCCCACATTGCTAAGGGCAATGGTCAGTTTCCAGTCACAGCAGCAACACTCACACCCCTTCCTTTGCATTCCCTCCTGTCTCTCTGACCGTGCCTTTAGGAGTCCTGTTTGCTGGTTCTTTCCCTTTACCCCAATCTCCAAACATCAGTAGGGCTAGGACTCAGTTCTGGGACCGCATCTCACTTCTGTCTACACTCACACCCCAGTGATCTCATCCAGAGATCCAGGGGATAAGTATCTTCTATATGTTGTTGACTCAAAATTACAGTTCAGCCACAGATCTCTCTCCTGGAGAGGTTCATTCGCTATTACATACTCAACATTTCCACTTGGATGTCTAATAGGCACTTCAAACTTCAGGGTCTGTGATGGCTTTCCTGATCCTCCTGCCCTGACACCTGTTCCTCTCCCAGACTACCCCATATCCATAAATGATAATTCCACTCTTGGTATCATTTAGAACAATTGCCTTGGAAAATGCCTGACCTCTCTCTTTCACATCCCATATCTGATGCGTCTGCAAATGACATCACCCTGAAGTCTGACCTTATCACTTCCATGGGTGTCAAGACCAGGCCCAGCATCTCCTGAGGCAGCAGGCACCTGACGGGACCCCTGCCTCCCCCTGGCCCACCTTCACTCCATTCTGCACATGGCAGGCAGACGGACCCTGATCAGGGTCTGTCAGATCGTGTTGCTTCTCTGCTCAAACCCCTCCAGAGGCTCTTTGGCTCACTCCCAGTAAGAGCCAAGTTCTCACAACAGTTTATGTACTCTACTCCCTGGATCCCACAGCCTCACCTCACACCACTCACCCCCTTGCTCCCTCCTCTCCAGCTGCACAAGCCTCCTCAGCTCCGGATTCATCAGTGTGGCCCCCGTCTCATTGGCCCCTTCTTGCTAACCCCTAGAAGGCTATTTCCCAACTATCTGCAGGGTGCCTTTCCTTGCAGCCTCCAAGTCTTTATTCCAATGCTGCCTTCTCCGTGAGACATTCCTTGGCTGCCCCTCTGAAACCACAACCTCTCAACACTCTTCCCCCTTCACTGCTTCGCCCCTCTCTGGCGTGCTATTTAATTTACCATCTGTCTCTCTACTAGAATCTAAGTTCCACGAGGGCAGGGATTTTTGACTCCCGTGTTGACTGCTCTATCACCAGTGTCTACAACAGTGCCTGGCAGAGAGCAGACCTTTCATTTGTGAGTGGGTGGACTAATGAATGAATGAACTGGAACATATTTTTGCATATAACTTACTGGCCACTTCACTTACTCTAATATTTAGAGAAAAGCCTCCCAACTGCATGCTTTCTTTCTGTTGTCCTTCCAGCCCATTTCTTCTACTTCCTTGGTGGCTTTTGCAGCTTTCCCTAAGAAAACAGAATCCCTGGGCTCCCCTCAGGTGTGCTGTGTGTCACCAAGCAGCTCCTGCGCTGCACCCAGCCCCACCTCCCTAGCCTCACACCACGGGAATACGGATGCTGCCCGGGGAGAAGCAGAGTCAATATAGCTGCTGATGAAGAGTGATCAGCCTTTTCTCTTAAAAGATGACTTAGCTTTTGAGCTGAAGAGAGTTGGAAAACATACCATACTGTAGTCTTTTAGAAGCTTCAAAGGCTAAGATATTATGGTAATTGAAACACACATGCTTCAAACGTAGCAGGATTTCTCCCCTTGTATTTGTTTCAAAGGGCAATCTACGAAATTCTCAAGACAGGAAGATAGTTTCTGAGCCACTGTCTTGCCTTTTTTGCAAGTGAATTAGGCCTCTGATTCCTTAATCATTTCATCACATCAATTCTACTTTTCATTGGACTTCCCCAACAGACGCAGTCCTTTGGATTCTCTTCCTGGCTCCATTCCTGTCTCTCACGTTCCACTTCATTGCATGTGTCTATCTTACTCTGTACACCTTGCTTTTTAAAATATTCATTCCCCTGCCTCATCCCCTGGAACTGTCCCACTAATTAGCATTTCCACTAACGAAGGAGCCAGGCTCCCATTCCAGTCCTCCTAGGACAAGAAGCAGACCCCCAGGGCTCCTCCAGCCGTAAGGGAGCAGTGCAAGGCAAGAAAAGCCAGTCTCCAGAGTCTAAGACCATCCGTATCTAGGCTTAGGAAAATCTTGGCGAGACTGTCTATTGGGGTAGGCAGCTCGTTACGCTCTTCTCCAAGTTTGTCAAGAAAGTTGGGTAGAGGGGCCTTGTCAATGTGATCTGCTCCAGCTGCAAAGAATACTCCACGCTGGGAACTCTCCTAGGAATTTATTCATTTAATGGGTTAGATGGAGAAGCCGCACACTCTCCCTTGGAAGCTCCTGCTTTAGGCAGAGAACAGAATAGCTATGTTGTTATCTCAGTGAACAGCCGCTGGCTGCTAAGCATGTAGTGGCTATTGCAGGTTTTCAGTAACACACGCTACAGAAATGCTCATCACCATGAGTCACAAGGGAGGGCCAGTGCTCTGACTTAGGGTGGAGCCAGGAGCCAGCACACAAACTCCTGCATTTTAGAGGTATGCTTCTCCGTGGCTCACAGGCCAACTTGTTTATTTAGCATACCACTCAGTGCCACAAACGAATCCACTACTCCTCAGTTCCATCAACAGTGTAATAGAAGCCGTCAGGCATTTTTCCAGGAAGACCCTCAATGGCATCATGGCTCATTGTTATAACCCATCAAAGGCCCTGTATTCCAACTTGCAAAACCACTTAGCAGAGCACAAAGGCCTCCTTAGGTTACTAAATTATGTTGTTACCAGTCCCTTGTTGTTTGTGTGCTTTAAATTTGTATTTGCTCCTTGAGCAGTGTTATCAGAAAGGGAGCAGTTGATAGATTTATTAAATCCATCTTTAAAATGAGGGAGCAGAGATTCTGCTCCCGTGAACATCTTTGGCTGTCTTCGTCCCTTCTTCCTGCACCTGTTTCTGCTCCTGGCAGCTCTGCTCATCGTCCTCTCTGCTCAGGGTGAAGTTCCAGCTCCCTGCCTTTGTCGGCATGACTCCACGCAGCAAATGCCCTGGACGATTCTTTAACCTGTTTGCTTCCTGGACTACTCTAGATGCTCAGTGTTTAGGAAACTGTTTTTAAGTAAGGCTGCTTGAGAGGACAGAAATGCACCTATTCAAACATGTGTAGTGAAAGAGAAAGATATTGCACACAGAAAAAGAAAGAAAGAGTATGGTTAGAGTCACAGAGATCGAGACCAAATGAGATACAGAGAGTGGTCAGAGTTAACCCAAAGGTTCTCAAATTTACTATGCATCTTGATCACCTGGGGGAGTTGTCAAAACACAGATTCCTGGGCCCCATCCCCACAGTTTCGGGGTCAGTAGGTCTGGAGTGGGGCCCAAGAGTTTGCATTTCTAACAAGTTTCCAGGTAATGCTGATGCTGCTGGTCAGGGGCCATGCTTTCAGAACCACTGGGCTAATCTGATAAGAGCCTGAATTTTCATGATCCATCATTTTTTACATATTTGTGAGTCAATGCCATCCATCACTCTCATTTCTATCGCAGCCACAGCCTATCCAATAATGGGCCACGTGAACCCCTGAGGAAGGGATTTGGCTCAATTTCCATCACCTAGTTGGATTCTGCCAAATTCCTCTGGGCTTCCCCCAACACTCCCACTTAGCATTTCCCCAGGTCTTTGAAGCTAACCCCCTTAAGAAAACCTTTGGCTACCTTTCCTACGAGAAAGCTCAGCAGTGTCCGGAAATCTTCTGCAAAGAGGGGAAGGATACCTGAGCAGGTATAAAGTTTTCCAGGCAGCTGCTTGGCAGACATTGTTCCTTTCAAACAGGCCTGTGCTTTCAAATGGGAAGCCTGTGCCCTGGCCCTAAAAGGTGGAACTTGGAGGAGAAGGATCTCTGATTTTAAACAAGCCTCTGCCTTAGCAACATCTCAACTGTCTTTTAAGGTGAGATATTCTAAAAGGAGCATGAGGTTTTCTAGATCGACAGCTATGATTTCCCGCATGTGAGCGATGTCTGTATGTAGCAAGACTGTGACTGCCATCAGTGAGATAAGTGCGGCTCCAGGAAGGTACACCGTGGGCTGCCAAGAAAGGGTGGCAGTCAAAGTTCTGTGTTGACCCCGATGTTGTTTCCTCTCCCCCAGAACCCAGCCCAAACACAGAAGAAGACGGCTGCTCACTGTTTCGGGGCTTCTCCTCATCCATGCCTTCGTCCTCGTTCTCGGGATCGATGTCTTCGGCCTGAGTGATCCAGTCCAGGTAGCCTTTGAGATCCTCTTCCAGCTGCTGCTTCTCCCGCAGCTTCTGGAAATCTCCCCGGGCCTTGGCCTTCTCCCTCTCTTTGGAAAACTCTCTGGTGAGAGTGAGAGGAGGGGCAGGGCAGGAGAGCACAGAGGAGGGAACACCGAGAAGGGTCGAGGATGGAAGGAGAGATGGAGATAAGGAGAAACAAGAGTCTTAATTGCTTTGCAGGGAGAAACCTGCCCACACGCCCCTACTTTCCACAGACAGATCCGCTAGTCAGCCTAGGTTTTGTCTACTCTCACCTCGATGGGAAGCGTCAGTAAGGGGACAATCCTGACACAGGCCAGGAGAGGCTTAAGGGGATGGATGAAGTCCATCTCCCTCTTTTCCTGGATCATGATCACAGGCTTTGCTTTTTAAATAACTGTTCTCCAAAGACCTGGAAACCCGTTCCAAGCAGTAACTAAAAACCTCCACCACCATTCCAGAACATGCATTTCCATCCCACCCAGTATTGAGTGGCAGTTTAAAATTCTCCCAAGGATCTCCAGGTGACACAAGGTGTTAGACCAGCAGTGTACCAAAGCCCACTCACTCGCACCAGGTCCTGAGAGCCAATCATTCATGTCTCTTCCCAACTCTGGCTTCAGGGATGGCTCACTGGTAGCTTGAGATCGGCCACGGTGGGAATATTTACACCACGGTAACTGGCAAATGCTGAAAACCAGGGCTTTCCCCCCAGATAGCCTATTGTTAAATATTTACCAGTATACCACTGATTTGGGACCCAGGAGATTTAATGTCCTCAATCTCTCTTCTTATGATGAGCTCAACCTGCCACTCAGCATTCCTGGAAGGATTTTTTTTCTAATCTAGAGAAGGGTCTCTCCTACATGGAGACAAATGAAGGTTCCAAACACAAGAAAATGTCCCGGGGGCTGCCCTTTTGGTTTAAAGAAATCCAATCAGAATGGAAAAATACCTAAAATCAAGATGATATAAAAGTTAAACGATACATTTGGGTTTAAAGTAATAATGAGTAGACGTTGAAACTGGAGTGGGATTTGCTGGAAGAAGGGCCTATTGAAAAATTTCTGACACAATAACTATTTCTTTTCTACGATTCTGTTCTAATTTTCTCTCTGACTTCGAATTCACTTTCTGAGCAAGGAGGAGGCTGGCAGCAGAAGGCAATCATCAACACAGCAAATTCTCAACCCTCAAAGCAAGTCTGTGCCTTTTCTTGCAAAATAGGTATGGGGAGTATTTTTGGTTGTGATATGCAGTCTTTGGGGAATGAGGCCCTTGGTGGTGTGTGGATGTGTGTATTTGTGTGTGTGTGTGTGTGTGTGTGTGTGTACATGCACAGGACATCTTGGTTAATTCTTGGAGCCATATGGTGTTTTCCTCTCTCACCAGTGAAGGCCTCGTTCAGGGCAAGAGGCTGCTGGAAGCACCTTGGAGAATTTTTTGCTCAAGCCACACTCTAGGAAAGGCACCATGGAAGGAGGGACGGCACCACAAACCATTAGAGGGCAAAGGGCTCTACTCCTGAGTCTACTGTCCTGTGGGGCAGTTCCATCACTACCTGCACTGCCTAGTGCTTGCATTTGGCCTGTGCCACTTGGGAGTGCACTGATTTCAGCATGCACCGTCTTTATGGTGAGATGGAGTTGGGGCTGGGGTGGGGCCTAGGGAACTTTTTAATTGGGAGAATGTGGGGGCTCTCAAGCTAACCAGTTCTCTTCAACTGCTGCCTTAATGATGCTCTGGTTTGGATTGAATTTTCCTCTTAAATTTGATTGAATCCAATTCTAATTGGATTGAACTTACTGCTTCTTGGGCTTCCTGCCAACCAGCGGGTACCTTCATTTCCTTCCCAAGGAGTTTTATGCTAGGGAAAAGCAGACAGATTGACAGCTCACAATGGAGAGGGAAGCTTTGCTCCTTCCCTGTTGGGGATGATCATAGAGAGATGCCATCCCCTCTCCTCCTAACCTTTTATCCCCTGTACCTGGTTAAGCCTCCGGGGCCTTAGTCTTGCTCCTGGAGACAGTAACCTCATATAGCATTTTTCTCCCTATGCAAATCAACTCCAAAAACTGTGTTTCAAGGCCTCCTCTCTCGACTGTCTTTCTGTCTACCTCCATTTGCACCCCTCTGGGGTGGGTTTGGAGTTGCAAGGGGCTGAACTTCATAGTCCCTTGTAAGGGCTCACTTCAGTTCTTTTAGGTGACTTTGCAGAGGGTTCAAGTTCTGGTTACAAAACACCTACCCATCCTTCTTTTGGAGTTGGGAGAAGAGGACTGGGACTCAACTGGAGCAGGGACAATTGGCCCAATCCTCTTTTACAGCATCAGCCCTACAGAATGAAGCTCACCATCTATACCCCGAGGCCTTTGGGGATCTAAAATAAACATCCAGGGGGAGAAATAGAACATGAGGTAGGCTGCTGATTCTGCCTGGCTTGAAGATAATTTTCCTCATAGAGGAGGGATGTGTTTTGGGAGTGTGAGAGGGATGGAGAAGGGCTTTAGTCAGATCTGGAGCATGGCTGCATCCCATGGAGTGTGAGGCATAGCCAGGCTTGAGGCTGGATGGAAGGTGAGCCAAGGTTTCCCTCAGCAGTCCCCACATAGGAAAGGATCTGTTGGTGGCAGTGCCTGGCTCTCTTTATCTCCTTACCTGGATGCCAGCCATGTTCCTGCTCTGGGGACTGAGCTAATGAAGACATGGAGCTCCAGCCTGACAGGCTGCACCAGGCCCAAGGACTACAGCCGACAAGACAATCAGTCACTGCTGTGGGATTTGTCATGAGACAGGACTGCGTCTCTCGCCGGCAATGGCCAACATGAAAAACGAGGGGTGGTGTGGAGAGCCGGGGGCCAGGGCTCAGCGGCGTAAAGCATGCATGGGGCGGTGGGTGTGGAATCCAACCAACAGCCCGAGGCGTGCTAGGCCCTTCCATCATCGATACCGCCCAGGCTCCTTATTTGTGGATCCCACATCTACAAATGCGCCTACTCACTAAAATGTGTTTGTAACTCCAGAATCAATACTCGTGGCACTTTTAGTCACCTGTGGACATGTGCAGATGACAAAAACTCTACGTGTTTCCGCTGAGGCCAAACAAGGGGACATGCAGAGTTCTGCCTTCCCAATTCGGCCCTCACACTATGAGGTGTCCTTTTCACCGTCCACTTAGTGCCTCATTTTTGAGATTGTCTCATTTTTGTGCTTTTTGTTGGTGATTTTGCTGTTTAAAATGGCCCCAAGCATAATGCGGAAGTGCCGTCCAGTGTCACTATGCGCAGGAGGGCTACGACGTGCTGCACAGAGAAAACACGTGCATTAAGTAAGCTTCACGCAGGCGCGAGTTACACTGCTGGTGGCCACGCGTTTAATGTTAAAGAATCAATCGTATATATGAAATAAAGTGTCTTTAAATAGAAACACACTTAAAACAAGGTTACGTATTGATTGGTTGACAAAACGTGAGCAGAGGCTCACAGGAAATAACTCTGTGGTTCCCCAGGACTAACGTCTCAGTGTTCACTACTTCATGTTTGTGGTGACTTCATGGAATGTGACCACCATGAATAAGGGGCACTGAATGTGTACGTTGGGCCATCTCTTCTGCTCCCACCCACAAGGCCCGTGTGTCCTGACGTTTCATTGCTTTCTTCTGGTCCCAGATACTGTGTCTTAACTGTGGGGCCGTGGTCCAGTGGTACTTCCTGGCTAGAAAATGCCTGCCTCTAGGGGTTCTCTGCTTTTTGGGGATAAGACACGCCCAACTCCCAGTGGAAAAGGGATGGGATGACTACCTATGTAAGAAATCGTGGGCCTCTTGCCAACTGGAGGCGCACTTCCCAAGCCCTCTGTTTGCAATCGCTTAAAAACAAGAAGTAACCGGAGTCCAGAGTCCAGAGGCTTCCACCTCATTACAGCTTCAAGGGCAATTTCAAGAATCTCATCATCACTGTTGTAGACTTTACTCTAGTCGGCTGGAGATTGGGCTTTCTGAGGGGAAGTAATCATAATCGGATTATTATCTATACAAGCACCAGCCCTATGTCTTGCATAGGGTTAATGTGAGGACCATCAGATAATGAAGTATTTAGAAAAAATCCTTTAATTATTCTATTCTTTATATTGACTCTATCTGGCCTCATCAGAAATAGGTGTTCTGGATGTGTGCATGCTCCAGATAGAAGAGGTCTCACCCTCTCAGGGCCAAAATCTTTGAATTTCCATTAAATTTTTTTTTCTTTTTTACTTTTAGAGACAGGGTCTCGCTCTGTCACCCAGGCTGGAGTACAGTGGCATGACTATGGCTCACGGCAGCCTCAAACTCCTGGACTCAAGTGATCCTCCCGCCTCAGCCTCCTGAATACCTGGGACTATAGGTGCTGCCACCACGCCCAGCTAATTAAAAAAAAATTTTGTTTAGAGAGAAGGGATCTCACTATGTTGCCCAAGATGATCTCAAACTCCTATCCTCACATGATTCTCTTGCCTCAGCCTCCCAACACTGGGATTATAGACATGAGCTGCCATGCTGAATTGCCGAGTGAATTTCCACACTTTAAATGGAAGCTTTATGGAGTGATCTTCTCTACCTTCACGAGCAGAACACACCAAGCACCATTCAATCTTTCCTTAGTGACTGAAGGACATGATTTATGAAGATGAGTTACTGCGCTGGGCTATAAAATCCTATTATCCTTAATTGCTGGAATATAGGGTTTCACACTCCTCCCAGTCCCAGAAGGCTCCAAGACTGCAGTGCTATTCAGTTAGTGGCTTCGCTCTCTTTCAAGGGCCATGAAGATCTGCAGGGCTGCCTGCCCCTCTGCTAAACAGCCCTGCCCTGCTGCAGGCCTCTGGGTGGTTGCCTTTGCAGCTTCCTGCTGGGATTCTGTGTGCCTGCTGGCTGTTTCCCGCAGCCTGTGCTGATTGCTTCTGTGCCTGCCCGCTCACTCCTCTCACCCTTCCTACTGCAGCTTCTGCTCTTCCCCTCTCCACTTCTCGCCTGCCATTTAAAAGCATGGGATGGACCCGTCCCATGGATTTGGGGAGAGTACACCACAGAGGTCAGGAATAGAGGCCATGGATTCACATTGCTTGGGCTCCGCTCTGCATCCTGTATTTTTCACTTGCTGGAATTGAGGTCGTTTCGGCTACTAAGCCTCACTTTCCTTCTCTGTAGAATGGACACAGGAATAACCCCAGCTCACTGAGTTGCCATGGGCATTAACTGAGTGAATCTAGCAAAAGCGCCGAGCACAGAGCCTGACACATAGAATGCTAGGGACTGTTAATGCTGTCACTGTGACAGTCAATTTCATGGAGCTGTGAGACCTTTTTGAATGCTTCTGGAAGTGTAGCTGAATCAGAAGTCTGATGAATAAGTGGGCGTTTGACTGCATGGTCGACTACATCTGCACCCAGTAAGTGGGTGGCTATTCTACGGTCCTGGCTAATCAAGACTGACTGGAAACCGTTGCCTCTGAGCGGTCAGTCAACAGAAGCCTGATTCCAGCTTTGGTACTGCATGGGGCCGGGGGGAACCAATTCAGAATGGCCAGCCCTTGACACATAAGGAAAGGCCTCCTTAAACCAGAAAGGGGAGGTGCTCACCCATACACACCTCTTTGCTCTTCAGAGCAGACCCTTGGCCAAGGAAGCCTTGGCAGATGTTCTATCAGTGATTCGGGAGCTGCAAGGAGCAGATGGCAGCTCTCAGAACGGGTCAGGAAAGAAAGGTTGGGGAAGGTCTCCAGGAAAGACCAGCATATAGACTCAAAGACTCCTAAGTTCAGAGGTCAAATAGCCTTAATGTTCTTGTTCTGAGTCAACCAACATTTCTGAGTATTACTAAGCTTCAGGTTTGGGGTGAGGTGTCTAAACACACTCTAGCACATTTAGGCTGAGTCAGCCAAGATATGGCCTTCGAAGTGGCTTTTTCTCCAACATCAGCAGCTTCTGTCACTTGACTTCACTGCTTTGATTCCACCAGGAAGATTACTCCTCTGGGGGGCCAAGAGTGACTGTGGACAGACGCTCTGCTCAGGGAGGACCCTCAGGGTCCAGCCCTCATTCTCCACTTCAGGCTCTTGGCGGGGGGGTTACTTGCTCAGATTTGGTTCCCAATCTCCAGGGGAAGAAAGTGGAGTTACATTCATTTAAAAGTCTTGAGCTGTGGCTTGTGTTGCAGTTCAAGCTCATTCATCGTAGAGCTCATGGGAGGCGGTGCCTGAGTGCTGGCTCTGGTTCTGCTGCTTACCAGGGAAGTGACGTTGTACAAGTCGCTTAACATCTCTGGGCTCACGTTCCTCATCTTTACGAGGAAAAGCATTTCTAACATTTGATGATTCTGTAATTCCAGTTATAACGGGCACCAAGTAAATAATAACCATTGTAATGATAGCACCATTATTGGGCCCTTAGTATATACCACTGTGTTAAGTATTCTGAAAATGATCTTATCCTATCATCACAGCCACCTATGCACCGGAATTATCATCGTCCCTTTTTCAGATGGGGAATCTAAGATTTAAAAAGGTCAAACCACCCAACATTATGCACCCAGCCAGGGCAGAGCTGGGATGCCTCAATTTCTGCTTTGATTCAGGGTGATGAGGTTGATGTTTTCAATCCTTTTCTTGGAGATTCACAAATAAACACAGGGGCATTTTCTTGTGTTTGAACATGACACCGAAAACCTCGCTGCCTTCCAGGCAATGAATCCGAGACTTACGTTGTTCTGCTCATCACTGATATCCCTGATGGAAGGCACTAGTCTCCTGTGTGGCCTCACCTTGGAAAAAGGCATTTTGTCATCAAGGTCTCTATCGGGCCACTCTCCATGGGAGGCGGAAGGGCTGGGAGGAGACTGTTTCCTCTACGCAGCTCTGAAGGCCAAGCCCACTGCTCCGCACTGCATTAGGGCAGCTGTAGGAGCTGGGAGTAGCTGTTCCCAGCTTATGTACTGGGGAAAAGTGGGGAGCAATCGTTCTCTTTATACCTAAATTTCTCCCAGCATTAACCTCTCTAGATATTCAGGAAAGACTGCAAAGCAGCTGACCAGTCTCAAGCAGAGTAGAAGTAGATTAACCCCCTCCCCCAAGTGGCAAAGGCAGCAGAGTGGTCACCCATGAGCCGGTCACCAGGAGCATTTAGGTGTTAGGCCTTGGCATGGCTGGTGTGGACTTCTGAAGAAGAAAGTGGGCTGAGGAAATATCTCAGGCGTTTCCATGATGAAAAGCTCCTTGACCTTCCAACCACATGCTACTTCTACCATGCGCTCTCGCTATGTTGCCCAGGCTGCAGTGCAGTGGCGTGATCATAGCTCACCGCGGCCTTGAACTCCTGGGCTCAAGTGATCCCCCCGCCTCGGCCGTCTGAGTAGCTGGGACTACAGGTGTGCACCACCATGCCCAGCTACTTCTACTACTTCTAATTTCATGTGAGCAAGGGCTGAAATTAGGTAGATGTGATACTTGCAGCCGACTAGATAAAGTTAGAGGAAAGTGTACCCTATCTCTTCTATTCTTAAATAATCTATGGCTTCAAACAGTTAAGGTTCCTTTCCGTTCAGAAAAGGAAAGTCAGAGATAGACTGCTCAGTCTATGAATTAAAACGGAAGAGAATTAGATGTTGAGTCTGTCTTTATGTTTTAAACCAGTCTCTTCTTACCCAGGCCTGTTCACCAGAGGCCATGAAGGCACAAGGAGAAGGGCCCTGCCTGCCTGGACAGCTGCCTGAGGCTGGGAGGGGCTGGCTGGACCCAGTTTTTGTGGTGAAGCCAGCTCTCCTCCACTGTCCACCACCGAGACCAGTGGCACATCTGACCCTTTACCCAGCCAGGACAAGGACATCCACTTTAAGGCTCCTGTGGTGACCCCTTATCCCAGGTTCATCAGAGCCAGAAGAAGAACACAGCCAGGAATAGCAGAAAGAATACATAAAAATAAATGGAAAAATCAAGACCTTTTTCCTTGGTCCTGCTTACCCGCTAAGCACACCGAGAACCAAGTTAAGTACAAAAAATGACCCTATGATGATTAGTGTAACAAAATAGATCCAGGGCCAGTCCCTTCCTACGGCATCATTGACCTGGAAGAACGGAATGATAGTTAGTGAGGGACACTCAGCAACCGAGCACGGCCAGTGCCGGTCCCCGGCTCCCGGGACACTGACCCACGCAGCGCCGGGACCCGGGGACCCTCTAGGTGCAAATCAGAGGCCAAACAGCCTGCCCGGCCAATGGGTCAGAATTTGTGGTTGAACGGAGACTTTGTTGTGGTTTTCCTGGGCCTGTCAAGGTCCCGTCCCTGAGGACCCCGGGCATGTATGGAGTGGAACCTGAGACCTTGCTCGGCTGCGTTGTGGAGAGGACATAGAAACGGTCAGCTTACCCGCTCAACACACCGAGAACCAGATTTAGAACGAAAAAGGATCCAAAGATGACCAGACTGACAAAATACACCCAGGGTAACTCATAGCCCATAGCGTCCTGCATCTGGAAAGACGAAGGAAAGTTAGGAAAGCAGCAGCAGAATTGGGTTACAGCAAAGAGGCAGGCAGCAGGCAGCAGGTGTGAGCAGATCGGGAGGAGACAGACGGGGCTGAATGTGGGCTTTGTTCATGTGCCCCAGGATACCCATGTTACCCGGGCATCACCCATGTTCAAAGGACCTCCTGTGACCGAAGGGGACCTCGGCCAGCTCTGCCACAAGAGGAATCACTCTCTCTCTCTGTGGTTTTATTTTCTGAAAAAGAAACATTTCTCCAATGTTTTCTATTCACTTGTCTGGGAAAATGGGTCACGGCAAAAATTAACTTCTTCAGCTGGTTTTAGCTCACTTGGGTTTGCGTGGACATTAAGCCTTTCGTTGCCCCTGGAGGCCCCTGACCTTGGTGTATGAAGTGCGTCAGCTCCTCAACTGACAGGCCTGGAGAACCGAAACCTCAGAGGAGGTGTGAGGAAAGATAACCTTCCTCAAGGGCTTGCCACCTGGACCATGGGCCAAGCCCAGAAGTTAGAGGCCAAACCCCGCAGTACTGCGGGCCACCGGCTGGGAGAGGCAATCATTTTGGTTTATGTATTCAGAGGAAGGTCTTGTGACTTCAACCACAGCTTAGATGGATATGGTCCTTAATGTGGGAACTGACTGTAACTAACATCCTGAAAGGTCACAAACCCTTACAGCAGCCGGAGGCAGTGGTGC
The DNA here is from genome assembly GCF_043159975.1 of Macaca nemestrina. Classification (NCBI taxonomy): domain Eukaryota; kingdom Metazoa; phylum Chordata; class Mammalia; order Primates; family Cercopithecidae; genus Macaca; species Macaca nemestrina. Next base: position 140,756,804 of record NC_092134.1, read on the forward strand.
GCTGGAGCTGGCTCCTGGGGGCTGTGGGGAGCTTACCGTGCACATCTCTTCCCAGCTCCGTGTTCAGTGACCACACTAGTGGCTTGAAACTGACCATGGTGGGAGTATTTACACCACAGAGATAGGCAGGCAATAAATCAGCCCTCTGTACCCGCTATCTCTAAGAAGAGGTGCTTAAACATTTATTAGCTCACCACTGGCTGGAGGGGGGACATGCAGATACACTGCAGAGCTATGCTTCCATCAGAGGAAATTTATTCTGATTTAGTTTCCCAAATCTCTCTCTCCTGATGCTTTCTGACTACACAGGGTTAAGTTCTGGCTTCCTAAAAATGAACCCCACTTTGTCCTTGTGATTAGCTCATAGAAACCCAAACTTCCAAGGCACACAGGCATCCTGAATGATTCACATCAATGGATCTCAAAGTGTGGCCCACGGACGAACAGCCTCAGCGTCATCCGGGAACCCGTTCAGAAATGCATATACCTAGACCTCACCCTGACACTGTGGGGGAGGCCCAGCAACCCGCGTTTTGACAGGCCCTGCAGGTGATTCTGATGCACGCCTGAGCACCACTGACCACACTGTTCTCTCTATAGCTCCAAACTTCAAATGCAACAACACAAGTGTTGTGGCTCGTCATGTACCTCCACAAGGTTGCATAGCAGTGTTCCTCCAAGTGTGGTCCGAGGACCACCAGCATTAGAAACATCTGGGAGAGTTATTAACAAAGCAGATTCCTGCCCGACGGCCCCAAGGTCTCAGAGTGGCCCACCGTCTGCATATTAACCTTCTCAGCTGATTCTAGGCTGTACTCAAGTTAGATAACCACCCCACGATTTCCACCCAGGGGCCTCAAAGGAGTTCAGGCAGGTGGGATATTAATGCCCTCAGCCCTTGGGCTTCGCAGCTTCAGCAGATGCTTGCAGTTGCCTAAGTACGCTGGATAAACATATTCTCTGCATGCAGGGAACAGAAGACTGAGAAGTACCGAGACACCCAGCTAGTCTGACTGGTATGAAGTGTGACATCCCAATATGTTCTTTACGGATCCATTCATATGTATCTGATATTACTAAATTTTGGTTAGGAAAATTCACCCAACGTAATCATTGTGCATAGTGCAAACATTGCGTCTGGGGGTCTCTGTCTGAGGGACCCCTGTGTTCATGGGGAGAGAAGATGCCCAGCATGTGCCCACTTGGCTGTGCTGTTGCGAAATTCAATCGAACGTGGGTTTACTGAGCGTGCTCATGTTCCCGCGTCTGGTCTGCTTTCCCAGAGCGCTTCCCAGTTGGTATCATTACCTATTTATTACGTTTATTATTTGCTGCTTGTCTTCCATGCTAGAATGTGAGCTCCCCGAGGACAGGTGGTTTTGGCCTGCTTTGTTCACAGGTCTACCCCAGCTGCCTACAAGCGTGCCTTGCACATGCTAGGTCCTCAGCTAATGCTCTTTGAGTGAATGAGTGAACTTGATATGTGCTAGGCACTGTGCTGGAAACACAAAATCCTTGCTAGAGGGGAGACAGGAAATGACCAGGCAGCTACAGTGCAGGCTGGCAGCTGCAACTGCAGGAGGAAGCGTGCAGGGTCCCAGAAGGCTTCCACCAGTGGAAGAGTGGCTGCGTGAGGCTGAGCGAGGCAAGGGCCAGGCTCAGCAGGCCTGTGTCAACCTTGCACTGCACAGCCACTGAAGGCAATGGAGACAAAGGGCAGGAAGGAAGCCCCAGGGTCCATGTGGTCCTATGATAGCAACGGAGGTTTGCAGAAGTTGGCAATTGTTAAAAACAGAGCCTATGGCTGTAAAGCCATCCTGGCTGCAGGATGGAGGATTCTCCCAGTGGCTGAACCACTAAAATACCCAGCAAAACAGCAGCTGTTAGGAGAGGCAGGGTGAAAGGTCCTTGTGTCTCAGACCCTGTCCCCATCCCAGGGAGCCTGGGAGCTTTCCTGTAGCCAGAAGGTAACTGTCTGAACCAAGAGTGCAAAGGAAACCACGCCAGACTTCATCACCAGGAGAAGAAAAACAAACCCGAGCCAATAGAGGATGGGGTGGGACTGGTGACACGAGATTAGGGAGAGAAAGGCAGGAGAGCCCCAAGAGCTGCCTGACCACAGACCACACCGACAGCCTTGCTGGCCATGATGGGCTGTGGGCTGCAGGTCCCATTTGACCATGGGAACTGTGAGGTCATTCTTTGATTATTCTTAGCAGCGGTCACATCAGAGTCCACATTTGTTCAACAAGTATTTACTGAGCGCCTCCCTGTGTAAGGATTCTGTTGTGTATTGGACTCTTTGCTACAGTGAGAGCAATGGGGTTGAGACAGCCCTGGAATGGGAGTCCCAGGCACCTGCCAAGGAAGAGGGAAACCTGGATCCAAGGTCACGGGGAACCTGTGGGTGTCCTTGTAGCTTTTCCTCTCTCAGAGTAAATCCTGCCAAGGAGAGTCAGAAGCAGTCCCATTCTTTTCCTCTAAATGACTCTACTGCTTTACTTTTTTGAAAGGGTGGGGTGGTCAGGAAAAGCTTTTAAGAACTATGGACTCCCACCAGAAGTAATGCACACTGCACACACACAGCATCCTGCAGACGGCCTCGAGGGCACACGGACACCCCGAAGCCTGAGCAGGACCCCGTGGTATGGACCCACTCCAAACGACTGGCTTGTTCTGTTTGACCCCGGAGGAGCTTTCCCCAAGTGTGCTTCAGGGGATGGGGAGTGGCAGAGGAGGTCTGTTCTTGGCAAGCTCCCCTTGCTCTTCTTTGGATAATAGACCCCATCTTCTTCAGGACACGTAGGAGCAGCCAGTTCCAGGAGGCCACGGCGTGCTCACCACGGTTCCCCTCCCAAAGCTGCCTCTGGAGCCTGGGCAGATGGCAAGTGGGAGTTGGGCTTGATGGCGCCCAGGCAACTTCCTCAAAATGAAATCTTTCCTCACTGGTTCCTCACACCTCTTACATTTTGTGAACATTTAACCTCATGAAAATGCAGCCTTGGAGGCCACACAAACCCACGAGCCTTGGAGATTTCCTAGGGCCCGAGCTTAGTCTGGGAATCCTTTCCTCTGTGCCACACACAAGGTGAGAGGCTTCCAGCATATGAAGGACTTCAAAGGAGGGGCTACAGACCTCAAGGTCATGGCCCCACAGACAGCCAGGGCCATAAGAGGAAACCCATGTGTCCCCCTTGCCGTCCCACACTTCTGCTTTGGTCCCTCCTGGGCTGTGGGCTGGTTTTTTAGAGCTTCGAGATGGGGAAGAGCAGGCGAAGGCAGGAGGCAGGAGGACAGACGAGACAAGGAGATGGATGAGGTCAGTGTGGTCCTCAGAACCCCACTGCCTGGGTGAGCAATGCTCAGCCGCCACAGAAGGTGATTCTCTGACCTGCCTGGCTCTGGTCTGAAAGGAAAGTTCTCCTTTTGTTTCCCTTTTACTTTCTTTTTTTTTTTTTTTGAGACAGAGTCTTGCTCTGTCGCCCAGGCTGGGGTGCAGTGGCCGGAACTCAGCTCACTGCAAGCTCCGCCTCCCGGGTTTAGACCATTCTCCTGCCTCAGCCTCCCGAGTAGCTGGGACTACAGGCGCCCGCCACCTCGCCCGGCTAGTTTTTTGTATTTTTTAGTAGAGACGGGGTTTCACCGTGTTCGCCAGGATGGTCTCGATCTCCTGACCTCGTGATTCGCCCGTCTCGGCCTCCCAAAGTGCTGGGATTACAGGCTTGAGCCACCGCGCCCGGCCCCTTTTACTTTCTCCTCTTTATTCTGGGCCACCTACTTTGGGGGGCTGGCTGAGTAGAGAGCACACAAAGCTGGGTGGCTCTGAAGTAGGGCGATGCCTGGAGTCATGAGATTGATGTCCTAAAGCAGCTGAAATAGAGCTATTAAGAAGACAAAGAATAAAGTCAGATTTTTAATAAAAAAGTGACCCAGATTGCTGACACCCTTATTTAGAGGTGAAATAAAGGACAGGTCTTCTAGAGCCATTAGGCCACGTTCCTCGGGTCTCCTGACTTTCCGAAGGAAAGTCAGTTCATTGTCTGTAGCCTTGAGTGCCTCCAGGCCCAAGTACTGGCAGGACAGCCCCTGCCTTGGCCAAAACAGCCTCACTACAAAGGGAGGGGCATTGAATGAAAACTACTACCAAAGACCCTTCGGAAACCAGAATCTAATTCCTTGAAGGGAACCCCAGATTTAAACCCTCAAGTTCGCTTTTTCTCTTTCCCCAAAAAGACAAATAGGGGAATAAGCTTCCCTAGCCCATCTCCTCAAGGCCACTCTCCTGCCTAGCAGACTTCCATGGGTTCTCAAGCTATGCGTACCTTTCCTGTAAGGTTCTTGGCACAGGCACTGTGGATCCAAAAAAACTGAATCGTTTCAGCAAATGTCGAGAGAGAGGCTGACACCTGCCATGGAAAGGCAGGAGGTATAAACCTCTGAAAGCCAAGGTGCTTTACACAGAGCGTCACTGGGGGACAGGATCTGCTGCTGCCAACGAACACCAGTCAGCTCAGGGCAATAGCTCCATCAACCTGCGGCTTTCATAACCTATGTCACCTTGCTTGCTGGGACACGGGCAGCTACCTCATGGAGCACTGAGTGAGCAGGAAGTTGTGGAACAAACTTCGCCTGGATCCTCCCCACCCCTGCACCTGCTTATTGTGTGCTGAAAACCCAGGAGTGCCTCAGAGCCCAGGTAAACGCTTAGTTTACACGGGGGAAGAAAACAAGCTCCTAGCACTAAGGCAAGCCAAAAAAATAAGCTCCTCCATGTATTTAAAACTCCCTGGACTCAGATGGACTCAGGTGCTGACATGTGGGAGGTTGGGAGCCGTCGTAGACAGTAGTTGGCCCCAGTGTGAAGACCTGTGCAGGGGACAACTGGCTCACTGCCATAGTGATGTTGAGAGAACCTAAAATCCAGGTCTCTGCAGCCTCCCAAACTGAGACAAAGCTTGCTTTCCCCAGGCAGAAGAGCCTTCTCTCCTGGTCCAGCAAAGCCCCACTTGGTCCTGGAGTGCTCTGTGCCCCTCAGGGCTATCCTGCTCCCACAGAGGGTACTGCCTCACACAACTCAGTTGTGTTCCTCTGCATGTCCTGCACCTCTTTAGTTAGACCTGAACTGCCTGGGCAGGCCTTATTCTTCTCTGTGCTCCCACATCCCTCATCCAGGAAACAGTAAATGCTCAATAAATGTTTGCTAAATTAAATCACAGAATCATAAGGACTCATGTAATACCAGCAAAATAAATAAACGAAACCCAATAATTAAAGAATGGCTTCGAGAGATGCTGACTCTCTTCCTTGATATGCTTCTGAACAGCCAGTTTACTGTTTAGATCAGGGATTCTCCACCTCAGGCAACAGGTGCACTCTGGGGGTAGCCCAGAGGCAGGCGAAGAGTCAGGGACCACAGAGGCCCTAACAGAGTCTCTACTCCGATACCTGAGAAAGAGCCCTGGACACTGTTTCTGGGTTACTTGAGGGTTTCTCAGCGCCTCACTTAGAATGACTCTTAGGTCATCATAGAATTCAGCTCTAGCTTTTATGAAATCTTCAGCAACTCTATATTCTGTAGTGAAAGAGGTGGCTTTGTGAAGATGGAGTAGACAAAAATAGGGTAAAACACCCAAATTCAACCTGCTTGGATGCAAAAGGTCTTTGTCATAAACAAGGGATATTTCAGCAGCACCAAGACCAGAGACTAATAGCTGTCGTGTGTGTGTGTGTGTGTGTGTGTGTGTGTGTGTGTGTGTGTGTGTGTGTGTGTGAATTTAGTAGAAATACATTCTGCGCACATCTAGACACATAGTGGGATGGCAAGATGAAGGGCGGAGTTGACAAGTGACTTATGAAAAGTTAACTGATTAGATTTTTGTTCCAAGGATCTCCTGTTGGCTGAACCAAAACAAATCCCAGGTACTAGAGAACACACTATTTGTGACTCTAAAAAAAAAAAAAAATCTTTCTTTTATATGATTTCTCATTAAGTATTTTTTTACACCCTTATTTTTAAGTTTAATTTTTAACTTGTGGAAAAACATCAGTTGAAGAACTGATCACGGAGAAACTAATGCAGGGGGCAATTGGTGGCGTCAGGAAGAGGGTGGCCCCAACAGGATGGGGAGGGGCATGAACCCAGGATGACGTGGGTCAGAGGCTCTTTACTGTGGTTCACAGTGTGCCACGTTCTTGGGGGTCCCAGAAGGGCATGGGGTGGACAGAAGTCAACAGAATGCTCCTGATGAATTATTCAGGCATCGAGATTCCTGAAAAGCTAGAAACACGTCCTCTGGTGTGACGCCTAGTCTAGCTGCTGCCCCCCGCTACAGTTCTCACCTGCAACCTTCTGCGTGTGTCCCAAACCCCAGACCATCCGCCATGTCATTCTGTTTCCCATGAGCAGGGGGCTCATTTCAAGTGCTGAACACAAAGTCAGCACTGAAAAGATGTTTAATTGACGGATGTTTCTGTTACCTGATTGTGATTGCCCACAATGTGTAAGAGGTCATGCTCAGAGTTTCAGACCAACCGGAATTCTCAGAGTATGCCTACGAATCCCATAGACAAGGTCCTGCAAAGGAGGTTGACCCAGCAGCCTCTTGCATCCTTGAGATGGCACATGCGTAGACCATGGGAGACAAGCAGCCTTGAATGATGTGCAAAAGCCTAGGGATGTTTAGATTTTTGGAAAAAACAAAACATGTGAAACTAAGAATGGAAACCAATGGTAATGTTATACAATTAGGTTCTTCCCTCCTTGGTGCTTCACTGCTTCTGAGGAAGGCCAGTGCTTTTTACTGATCACACTCCCCCCACCTGCCCATCTGTTTTTAAGAAGCTTGGACATTCTGTGAGTAAAGGATGAGTCTTTGACCGAAGAAATAATTTCCTAAGGAAACTACACCCCAAACCCAAGTTTTGTTTAGTTTCCAAATCCCCGGTGTCCACCCTTCTTTACTCTGTCATCTGCACACTCCTCAAACAGAATAGTAGGTAGAAAAGAAATGTTTTCAGCAAATTGCTCGGCTTGTTGGAGCCTCAGCGCAATGCATGGCCAAAGGCTTTCATAGCTGAAGCAATGTTCAAGTATTACTTGACCAAGTCTGATTGTATTTTTAGTCCACTCTTTAAAATCGTAACAATGGAATGCAATAACGGATGTTAGAGGAAAACAGAAAGAGATGGTATCATCCACAACAGGAAGCAAGAGCTGCCATCTGCTAGGTGCCTTCCCTGGTCCCTTCTATCTCAGGCCATATCCAGCGGCTGACCATTCGCTTCTTTGATGCTTTAGTGACTTACTCTTTTCCAGCTGTTTGGTGATTTAGAATGAATGGAGCTCTGGGGTTTCCATGCATTACTACACTTGAAAATCTTGGCTGCTCCTTCTCAAGTCCTTTAGACTTGCCCTTTGTGCTTGAAGGACAATTCATTCTTCTGAGTGAAAGGCCTTACTTCCCCCTCCCCCCTGTGGAAACTATCCCCCTAGAAGGGTTCAAAGTCAGCAGCATCATACCAGCACCATGAGGTTCAATAGGTTAGATTTCCAGCGTTTTCAAACTCCAGCCTGGAAATCAGAATCACCTGGAGAGCTTTTTCAAAATGCAGAGACTGGGGCCCTGACTTTAGAGCTTCTAATTCAATGGCTCTGAGGGAGGTTTGGGTATTTTTATATTGACAAAGCTCCATGTTTGATGCTAAACTATTTTGAGATTTGAGAGTCTGTGCTTTGGAGATACTGGCCTAGAGGCTAAGGAGGAGGGACACTGGAGAGAAAGGAAGAGGGAGAGGGAGGAAGAAGGAAGAAACAGCCATAGAAAGGTCAAAGCAATTAGAGAAACTGAAAGCAGGAGCACTGGGCTAGGCAGGGCTTCTATCATGAATACCCACGTTTCAGTTTTAGGTGTGTGTATGTGCACATGTGTGTATACACACATGCAGGTGCACACACACATACAAATGCACACACACACAACATGGCCATTTTGGGAAGGTGCTGGGAAAATCAGAGAGAGGCATGTCCCATGAGCCTGGGATTGTTTCTTCACCTCTGACACTTTTTCCATTCCCAGCCTGAGCTCTATCACACGCACCCCAGGGGAGAAGGCACAACACAGCTGCTGAAAATTGGTGGTTGCAGTTGTTGCTGCTTCTGCTTCCCCGCTCCGGCTGTCATTATGACAGTATTTCTTTGGGTCACATCTGGCTGGTGGGGCATCAATGACTTGTGGTGGGGGAGAAGAAGGGAGTGGTGAAGGAAGAACACAAAAATACATCAGCAAAGGCAATCATATCTATTCCTACCCTCCACCCACCCTCCACTGCCACCTGCCTTCAGTTTGATGCCATGGAAGGCATGGGTCTGAAGTTTATGGGATGAGGCCCCACAGCACAGTCCCACACAATCATTTATTCTATGGGCTGTAGGCAGAAACTGCCTATTGGCAGAAGGATAAGGATGTTTCTGTCCTTGGCTGGTCAGAGGGACCCACCCGAGGAAGAAGGACCAGTTAGGGCCACTTGGGAATTTGGTCTGCTTTGCTAAACAAAATAAATTTGCCTAAGTGTAATAAGTTCAACTCCTTCTCTCTGTCTTGCAAATTATTCAAAACCAAGTTCTTATTGAGCATGAATCTCAAATATGTTTTCCAATGTTCCACTTTAGCTTGAGGCAGAGGGGATCTGACCTTTGTCTTCGTTTTGAAAGCATCACAACGCGGCAGCTTTGCCACGGCACGGGTGCAGCCATATTGCCATTATCCGCTTTAGAATTTAGTTGGCTTCCTAGACTGAGCTAATTGAACTGGACTGGTTCTTATTTACGACTGAATCCTCAGAGCCTAGGAGCACCCCTGGCATGCAAGGACACTCAGGAAATGTTTGCTGGGTACCAGGTCCTCGGGCAAGTTTCAAGCCATCACTTACAGAGAGAGGGACGCATGTCATAGCAACACTGGGTGTTGGCATGTTGACTATCACATAAAAACTGAGAAAGAGGGATTTCGAATCAATAGGACATGGTGTTTTTAACGAAGTCACATGACAGAATACTATGCACCACATCTCTGTACGGTTACAAAACTCTTCCTTCCGATTCAGGAAGAAGTCGATGCCTCTCTTGGCATGATTTCCTTTTGATCTGGCAGCTCTGCTCAACGGGAAGCATTTGCTCCCCTCTCACTCTTCCCTGCTTTGGTTTGTAGACGTGTTCCCTGAGTAGGCTCTTAGATTGTTTTCACGATGGCCAAATACATTTGCCTATTTGCAAAACTCTGAAGGAGATGGTATTTGTAAGACTGGCAGTATGCTTCTTATTCACCCAAATTCTGGAGGACAGCGCTGGACTCTGGCAAGTCATTTCTCATGCTGAAGTTGGAGACACGATGAAGAATATATTTTCTGGAGTTTTTCCTAATAACGGACTTTGCCAGAATCGAGACAGCTCAAAGACGGAGTGTGGGTTTGCCTGTGGGGTAGGCTGTACAAAAATCTGGCACTTCAGAGGCTGGAAGCGCAGCAAAGTAGTGTTGGCTACTGGATAATAAAAGGGGCAACTTTAAGGTAAATGAAGATTTACTATTGATTGGGTGGCTCTCGAGAATGCTATTTCTCTACCTAATGCATGTGGGGTTTAATAGACGATGGGTGGATGGGTACAACAAACCACCATGTTGCATGTATACCTACGTAGCAAACCTGCACGTTCTGCACATGTATCCCAGAACTGAAAGTAAAATAAACATTTTTTAAAAAACGTATTTCTAAATAGGCATCACATGACCAGCAGCATGTTTTGGGAATGGTAAAAATGCTGCCAATGCATTTGTCTGATGGACTATTCTAATATGTTAAGGTAAGATTAAAATAAAGAGTAAAAATTGAATAAGCATGTCACAATGCTTCACAGTTCAATAAAAATGGTTCCTTTATATAATTTCTTTTTAGAAGATCAGGACTGACTTTTTCTCTTCAGCCCAAAGAATTCATAATTCTGCCTTCTAGCTCCCTTTTGAGGAAAGAGGCAAGAAAAGGATGAGGGCAGAAGGAACTCCGCATGGGAGGAGGAGTTGAACGGAACCCTTGTGCCAGCTTGGCCAGCTCATCCATGCCTGCACACCAGGGTTTTGCACTGTGGCGGGACACACTGAAAAAACGGCCTTTCCCTAAGGCCAGCGGGTTGGGGAGGGGACTCGTGAGGGTGAAAAGCTCATGCCTTGTTTCTCAGGCAAGACCTGGAAGAAATCAAAGATGCTCTTCATCAACCATTCTATTGAGATGTGTATGTGACCCCAAGAGCATGGGGAGGAGGAGAAAGGGAGGTGTCAGGGAAGGGCTCATGGCCTCTGTGCCCCCACCCTCTGACTGCCCACTCATGCTACATACCCAGTACAGCACGTCCGTCCAGCCCTCCATGGTGATGCACTGGAACACCGTGAGCATGGCGAAGGCAAAGTTGTCAAAGTTGGTGATGCCGTGCTTGGGACCATCCCAGCCGGGCTTGCACACCGTGCCGTTCTGGCACTGCCGCCCATGGCCTGTTTCCAGCGCACAAGGGGAAGGGTCATCTTCTGCTGGAACATCTCAAATGGCCAGAAGAAGACAGGAGACGGGAGCAGCAGCGGGGCAGAGATGTGGGCAGAGAAAAAAGTCAGAGAGAAAAGTGACAGGATGAGGTTGATGGGATGGGCAAAGCAACCATGGCAACAACAGTGCAAGACACGCTTAAATCATGTCCCCTAGATGTGAATCAAGCAACATAAGAAAGTAGGCATTCCGTTTAGGCTGCCGTTAGTTTAGAAGGTCAGTCCTTTTCACTCACTGTTGTAAAAGCTGTATTTTAATCTCAGTAACTGATTTCTATTGCCCATTCTGTTGTAACATGTCAGCATCATAATCAAATGGCCAATCAAAAAATAATGATGATGCCACCACTGCAAGTGGAAACTGACCCAGAAAGCGATTAGGAAGTCTGTATTTTCTTTTTTTGGTGGTAGAGTTCTACAGACACTTGTATTGGAATACCAGAATTTAGGGTAAGGACAACACTGATGCAAACACTCCTTCACATAACCGATCCCATCCAATAATGCTTTCTAACTACCTGGGTCCATCGCGTATTAGAGGATAAAACATTGCCAGGGATGCAAGTCACTTTACAGTGAAGCCTTATTTAGGTGAAAGACGGAAAACGGACTCTGACTGCTGTGCAGAGGGATCACCTGCGGCCGTTTTCATTGCAGCCTGCGAGTACACACTACTGACTGTACTTCATGCATGTCATGTGGGACTTGGCAGCTCTGCCCTTTGCTCTGCAGCATGAATACCTCTCAGAAGAGAAGAATCATTTTCTGACCTCTAACCAAGACAGAGCGGCAGTGAGTAACAGGGAGCGTGTTTCCTCAGTACGGACGCGGCTTGGTCAGGAAATAGTAGAGTACAGTGTCTGTGGCTAAAGGCAGCAGTTGGACTAATGCCACGTGCGGGAAATAGCTCCCGGCAAATTAATGAATGAAGATGTGACTGATATTTTGAGTGTGGAGATTGCTGGTAAATTTAAACAAGACCTGACTGATCTAAGAATTTCGATTACGGGAAAACACTGAGAAAGTCTTGGTGCTGGCTATGGAAGGTAATGGTGTGGAATTCACAAAAGTTCGTGAAATCAAGGACATTGTCCTGTCCTTAGACAAAGTAATGACAATAACAGACAGAAGAGACCCCAGTTCCAACAAATAAACGATTGCCTATAACAATGAAAATACGCTTCGAGAGAAAGAGAGAGAGAGAGAGAGAGAGCGAGCGAGCGAGCGAAATTGCTTATAGTTCTTCATTTAGAGACAACAGATCACCCAGGATTGTTCTCTGGTTTCATGTATCAAAACAATCATAAGTGTGATTACTTTGCCTACATTAGGCTCCGTATTGAAGATGACTGGCCGGTGGGCTGATTCTCAGTTGGTGGCTTTAAATTTGAAACTGTTCACTCCCAAGAGGAAGACCAGACGAGAAATATTAATCCTTAAGTAAGAGATAATTTTTAGGAGAATATAGTCTACTTGAAAACATATGCCTGATTGTGTCTTCCCAGCAGCAGTGGCAGCTCCTCTTCCTCCTCCTCCTCCTCCTCTTCATTGTCATCAGCACCTGCGTGGTCATCTTTGTGGCCTCCTCCTCCTCCTTGTTCTCTGCCAATTTCATTTCCTCCTCCTGCTCATTTTCCTCCTTCTCCTTCTCTTCCTCCTCCTTCTTCTCCTCTCCTCTCTTTCTCTCCCACTGACCCCATCAGCTTTATTGACTTACAAGTTACATGCCTCAGAATTTATCAGTGTAACTGTACAGCTTAATTATTTTTAGTAAATTTTTACATAGTCATGCAGCCATAACCACAATCCGTTTTAAAGCACGGCCATTACTCCCCGAAACCCCCCTCGCCGGTTGGCAGTCAATCCTTGCTCCCATCCCCAGTCCCTGGCAACCTGATCTGCTTTCTGCCTCCATTGCTTTGCCTCCTCTAGAAATTTCATATAAATGGAATCACACACTATGAGGCTTTTTATGTCCATCTTCTTTCACTTAGCATAACGTTTTGAGCTGCATCCGTGCTGTTGCATATATCAGTAGGCTCTGTTCCTCTTTATTGCTGAGCAGTGTATTTCATTGTATGTTTATCCGTTCACCAGCTGATGGACGTCTGGATTGTGTCCAGGTTTGGGCTATTATGAATAATGCTGCTTCCTGGCTTATTCTTGGGCCAGTGCTTAAAGTTGTGTGAGTCCTGTGTTTGTTGATCAAGGTGCAAAGGTCTGCACTGCTGGTCCCTGAGCTGTTAGAGAGACAGTATCCACACCATTTCCTTCTTTCAGGGTCTAGCTCCCAGGAGGGCTCCATTAACGCAGCTGAAATAAGCAGTCCTCTGACTACAACTTTTTATGACTTTTTAAAATGTGAAATCTTTAGAGATTTGGATGTGACACTACAAAAAAGAGGGAGACTAAAATGTAAACCCTAAGCCTAAATAATACATGAAAAAGTGGATAATGAGCACCTAAAAATTTGAGAGTTGAAAGACCGGAAAACCAAGAGCCAAGGAGATCATTAATTCTGTTGGGTTCTCACCCATTCTAGTCATAGCTTTCTAGAGAGACGTGTTCAGTCGCTGTGATAAAAGTGCTGGAATGATAGGAGAGACGGGACAAAGAGAGACGGTGAAAAAGTGAAGGGGAAGCTCTTGCATCTTTTTCTCATGTTTTGCTTTTTCGCAGAATAAAGATGCAGTTTATCTTTACATTGGGACCGCTCACCCAACAGCATTCCCTGCACTCTCAATTCCCGAGACATCACAAAGAGGGCAAAGGAGAAGGCTGCCAAAGGGAGTTCTGAGTGTCCTCGAGGAAGGAAAACGTCTCTGGGGATTTTACGAATATCTGTGAAAAAGAAAATGGCATCATGGGGAAGTGGTCTCACTGATAAAAGAGAAAGGGATGAGATTCAGAAACATTATCTAAAGGCTCTAGTGCCATTTCGCTATTTAAAATCTGATTTGAACAATAATGAAAAAGATTTGAGAACAATTAAGAAGCAGTGATGATCTGGTAAAAATAGGTATCTATAAAAAGCACTAAAGCGAACACTTGAAAAAATGTGAACACACACAAATCAGCAGGTCCTAGCAACACACACTCTAGGGTGAGGAGAAATTTGCTTAAAACATAAAAATGTGTTGGTTTTCTTTTGCAGAGTCATGAAGTCCTGGGGAGGAAAGTGGGAACATGAGGTGGGAGAAGGAAACAAAGCAATGCAAGTTCTGTATTTTAAGACAGACATGAAGAGAGGTAGAGTCATTCTGGAAAGTCCAAATTAAGTTTTCGGTAAAATAATGGAGGTGAAGATTAGGAGAGATTTTAGAAACGCAGTTAATATCAACAAAAACACGAAATCCTGGGAGAGCTCCAGTTAGTGATTCCAAGGAGAAATCACTAAAGACAGAAATCAATTACTTTTTTAAAACTCAACTTTAAGGACTGAATAGAATGAAGATGATTTCATTTCTAGGTTTTAGCCAACCAATTCTGTGCCAGTCTCAGGGGTAATTACTGTGCTTGGGAAGCTATTCAGAGTGACCTGGCTCAGCACACCATCAAACAGATGGGAAAACCAGAAACAAAAGGTATCGGCATATGGTGATGTGTCTGTTGAGGAGCTGAGAAGGCGCCGTGCAGATGTCCCCGGGATTAGGGAAACGCTGCGTCTTCTGAGACCATCTTCACCAGGGGCTGTTGCCTGGAAGGGCAGTCTAGAGGCAGAATATGGTTCACCTGAACAATTCCATAACTTTCTTTGTGGGTTTTGTTGGAAACATGGATCAAAATCCAAAATCCAATGTATTTTGAAATCTAGAGATATATAAAATTCACAGTCTGTGAAATAATATTGGACTACAAAATAATTTGATGTAAATCTCATCAAAAATTACGAGGGCTCACAAAGCACTTTTGTGTAATCTAAATTTGCAGAAAATAGGGTAATTCAACCCAAAGTCTGAAATTAAGAAAAAAAAAAAAAAAAAGAAAGAAAAAATTTGAACCACCCATTCCAAAGTTTATATAAAACTCTCCAAAACACTTAGGGGTTGGTTTCAAAGCCTGCAAGTATTTGGTCTTCTCCACGGCTGCACAGATATGTCTGGGTTCTTGCACATTTTCCTTCCTTGTCTGCACTGCCGACTATGTGGGTGGACAAGGGCTTGACGGCAGCAGCATCATGTTGTGCTAAGAGTGACAGAGTGGGTCCTGGCTTGTGATCAGATGGCAGGTTTGGGAACGAAGGGACAGCAAGCTCTTGATTGCAGAGTATTTGAGAGGACAGGCTTCTGCAGCTGTGTCCTGGGCCCCTCTTCCCAGCAGGGACTCTGGTTCAGGTGAATGAGGGAGGCCACCTTCTCATGGAGCCTGGTAGGGCTCTTCTCTCTGGAGCACTTCTGTTGTTGTCCTGGCCCCCTTGGCTCATGGCCATTTCCGTGATGGGAGCCTACTTCTCTTCTGAACTTGCAGGCAAAGATAAACCCATCACATCAACCATCTGATGAGTCTCTTGGTAGGAGGCAACCTCTCAGGCACTTTTCCTGGTCCTGTTTACTATCAAGGATGGACAATGTGATCCTAAATTGGTCATTCCAATTGGGGAGGCCAAGTCTTATCTTTGTCCTAAGAGAAGAGGAGTCCATGACAGGTTCAGTACTTGGCATGACCTCTTCACTGGGCCCTGGGGCTCTGACCTTGAGGACGGCTCCCTCCCTGTGCCATGCTTTCTTTGTCTGCCATGCCCACCATTTTCTGACTCTCCAGGGTCACTGAGGCCTGGTAACAAAGCCCTGGACTTCCAACCAGAATTCAGGGCCACTTATTCCCACAGGCCCTTGCAAGAGCCCACGACCGGCAGAAAACACACTTGGGCTGCTTTCTCGTTAGGATGATGGAAACCGCCTGCAGTGTTGGAGCCCCTCTCCTTAGCTCTGTGGTGCACAGACATCTGATTGCACAGCAGGGCCGCCATCTTCAGCTCGACGGCTGAGTTCCACCATTTCACTCTCCCCCATTTTGCTGGTGAGAGCCTCACCATCATCACTGCTGAACTGACGGGGAATCTTTGAGACTCCACATGTCTATGACTTCCTGAGGAGTTCGAGTCAAATGGTCATTGATAATTTCAATACAACTGCATCAACTTTAGACATACCACAGTCAGTTCTTAAGGAGTCTTAAAACGAGCTCTCACAGGGCCACATAAGTCAATAAATTTATTGGTCCTGAGCTAGCTACAAATCAACCTGAATAAAAGGAAGGATTTTAATTAAAGGGGAAAACATTATTCACCTATGGTTTGGCATTTCTTTAAGCAAGGCTGAAAATCTCAGAATTTTAGCTACAGGCAAGATCTCCTTTTTCCAATTTAACAAGGATTCTATTTTTGAAAACAGGATAGTTTATTTTATATGATTATGACCCAAGTAATTTGGAAATTCTCTCTAGAGTGAAAAAACAGTCTCCTGTTAAACAGACTTCTATCCAAAAAGTGAAAACATTGGTGTGATTCTGTGTCTATAGGAGTATACATTCTGCGTGTGTGGTTTTTTGTTTTGTTTTTAGGACGGCGGCTATGTGGAAATAAACTAGAAATCCCCTCAAATATGCAGTTAATCCATCCAGTCATACTAGATTATACATAGAAAGTATTCTATTTTGATTTCTCTACGAATTTCACCCCCTGTTGTTTGGAAGGACTATCCCTCCTCACCCCAGTGAAGCGAGAGGTCCCATTTAACTGAATGCTGGGACTGAGTGGGAATGAGGGGCAGTGTCGATGGAGAAAATTAGGTATCCTTCACTGTTCCCGGCAGATGATGCTCCCCTTTCTCCACCAAGATGCCACAAACTAAGATGATGGATCTTGCTGTGTGAAAAAAAAATCACATACATTTAACACGGCTAGCCCCTTTGGGGCGGGGGATATTTTTTCAACAAGTTCTTTGTGTTAAGCTGCTTTATCTGTCTGTTTAAAAGCCTTGTCAATTTCTGTTTAAATGTTTCTTTAAAAGGCCAAGCTGCGATGTCAGTAGCTTTAGCAGCAGCTTGCAGCATATCCTGCAAGCCAAAATTCCAGTGCCACGCAGGGAAGTGCCTAATGAACCAGCACTGGTGTTAAATATATTGATTTATGGAAGGAACGTGAAGCGAGAAGGCTCAAAAAGGAAGGGACTGGGAGTCATGGGGTAGAACTAAGCCTTCTCCTTGAAGGGAGGAAGTTTGGCTCCTGGCAAGGGGGTGATTCCCACCTGTCCTCCTCCCCCACCTGGAATAGGGGCTCAGGGGCATCTGCCTGTGAATGGAGAAACAGAAACAATAATTACAGAGGATCTGGAATCAGCACCATGAAGGTAGAAAGATCTTAGAGTGGTGCTGGGAGAGCCTATTGCTCAGGGCTGAGCAGCCCCCCTGAAAGGGCACCCGACGGCCAGCCACACTGAAACGTGGAAGGAGCAGAGACTGACGTTCCCAGGTCAGCTCTGATTCTTAAAACACTCAGGGTTGGCTTGAAAAGTGGCAGATTGATGAAAGATAGGATCTAAGTTATTCAAATATTTCTCAAATTGTGTAGCTTATTGAAAAGTGCTGAACGAAGTTTGCGTTAGGCCGGTTTAACAGATTAAAACAAAAATTGGAACTGAGAAAAAAAGGATATGGGTCTCTCTGCCTCTCACTTAAACACGCCCAGTGGGCGTCTGAGTGAACGGGACCTTCCCCGGGCTCTGCTGGTCATGCTGGTGTAGCCAGCAGCGGGAAAGGAAAGGTGCCGGGAGTGACAGAGGCCAGGGCCTTGGGAGCACGGCTGCCTGCCCCTCTTACCTGCTATGCCCTCCTGGTTGTAGCAGGTCTTGTGCATCTTCCCCATGAAGAGCTCCAGGCCGATGATGGCATAGATGATGATGACAAACAGCACGAGCAGGGCGATGTGCAGCAGGGGGACCATGGCCTTGATGATGGAATTCAGGACCACCTGGAGACCTGCGGGGACAGAGCCACTCACTGAACCAAGCGTCACCGCGGGTACCGTGCTGACGCCATCTCATGCCGTCTTCCGGCAACTCTGCGAGGAAGGAACTGCGAGCCCTGGTGTTCAGATGAGAAGACTGAGGCTCAGAGCCACACACCAAGGATTGATGGTGCAGGGGTCTAAATCCAGGTTGGCCTCACTCCAAATCTGTCTTGGAGACTCATCCAAAGCAAAGGACTGGCAGCTGCTGTACTTCTGAGGGGAAGAACATGTTGTTTCCATCCATAACTATCAGATTGTGTAATATCCCATCTTACAGGCAACCGAGCACCTTTTTCTCCCAGGGCAGCGTCTCAGGACAGTGAGAGCTCATGTGGACTCAAGACGGCCCTGCAGGGACTCACTTGTCCTCAGGTTTTCCCCACAGTGGGACTCAGAAAAGTTCCAGAGCTGGGTGGTGCTGACGGTTGTACAACGTGTGAAGATACTGCCACTGAGCTGGACACTTGAAAATCATTAAAATGATCAATTTTGTTATGTTCTTATTACCACAAGAAAAGAAACTCTAGAAAGCACCCAGATCCTTCTGGTAAAAAGAGTCAAGGAAAAGCCCGCCTGGGGACGTGGGTGTTGTCGGTGAGGTCTGGGGCTTGCACCGTGGTCTGTGGGGAGAAGGCCCCCCTTACTAAGCTCGGCTACATCAGAAATAACACACTGGGGATGCTACTTACTTAAAGCGACACTGCAAATCATTCGCAAATGGCAGGAAGGTGGTTACCAGCAAGTCACCCCCAGATGACACCCAGCCCCGAGAAAGTCACGTGTGAGATTCCTGCCCAGGCGAGTGCAGTGCGTCTTCACCTTCCAGGTGAGAATGTGGAGGCAGCTCCTGCTTCCCTCCAGCAGAGCCAGTGGTGCAGAAAGTCGCCCTGAGTGCCACCTCTGATACACACAGGACAGGACACCCCGTCCAGGTCACACTACACAGGTCACTTTTTGTGTCTTTACCTTCTGTGTGTGGGGCATTTCACCCTCACGTTTATCCACCGTGCTTGCCCCTGGGTAAACTAAGGCCGGTCACCCCCTTCCCAAACCCTGAGGCTGTTGTTGGTGCTTTTCATTCCAGTGGTGTGATTCTCACAAGGCTGATTAGAACGATTCTTCCCAGCTATTAAGCCAAGCTGGGAAGATTAAAAAAAAAAAAAGAAAAGAAAAAGAAAAGAAAAGCTGGAATGATTTTACCTGCGAATTAATGAGAGTGCTTGCAGCCTCCCATTAGAACAAGATGTTTTCAGATTGAAATGATTCCATTAATTAGCAAGTTGTACACACATTAGTGTTAGAGTATGCAGAGCCGCGAAGAAAGTTGAAAATTGAACCGCAAAGCAGCTTTCAGGGCATCTGCTGGGGGTGGGGGTGGGGGACGTGTACCAAGTGCTACTCGAGGTGGGAGGAACCCCAAATCTGGGCTACCCAGGCATAAGGGGGTGTCTCGGTGGGCCTCAGTGCTACAGCCTCCAATGGCAAGAGAACGGTGGGTGTGGGACATAAAAGGACACCCACTGGGAGGCTCCCCTCCAGGCCGCAGCTAGAGGGCTGCTCAGCAGGCTGCCTCAGGCCTGCTGGAACTTTGAATGCCTTCCTCTGCTCTTAGGATGAAGACAAGATCCTTCCTGGGCCCCTTCAGGACCCTGTCGGGTCTCCTCCACCCACCTCTCCACTGACTGCCTCTCCCCAGCCCACTCCAGTAAAACAGCTCTTCTTTCAGAAAGTGGAATATGCTACTGTTCCTCCCACCACAGGGCCACCACACATGCTGTTCCCTCAACCTGGAATGCTTTTCCCCGCTTCCCTCCTACTTATCCTTCACTCTCAGCCCAAGCATCTGTTTCCCCAGGGTCCATCATTTCCCCAGGGATCATCACCCAACTCCCAGACCAGAGACGTGTCCTTTAAGTCTTCTTGGAACGATTTCCCTTCCTCTGGAGAGTGCACCTCAGTTTGAAATGTTATGTTCCTTCACGGGATTTTAAAACATTTATATCTGTCTCTCACACTAGGCTGAGTTTTGTGAGGAGGGACTGTGCCTGTTCGTCTCCCTGTTTTGTCACTAAGGCCTGGCTTGGTGCTGAGCATATGTGGGAACTCAGTAAATATTTACTGAAGGACTGACAAAACTTATCATCTAAATAAACGCTATTGCTGTCCTGCAGCGCTGCTGAGTATTGCTGCACAGACATCTGCTTTCCAGATAGGTGTCTAAGGGACAGGTGAGTGTCAGGGCCTGCAGGGGACACAGGCCACTGAACAGGCTGGAGAGAGGCCAAGCGGAGTGAAAGCAGCTTGTGGGCATCGTTTCAGCTGTCAGCGATGCCATAAGAATTCCTGCCAAACGTCCTGTTCCTCACACCCCCGTCCAGGCTGGGGGTGCCACTCACCTGAGCACCCAGGCCAGAAAATTGATCTCCTAGGCTCCTCCTTCCACCCAGTAACCAAGTCCTGCCGGGTTGGTTTCAAAGTATCTTTAGACATGAATACATTTTTCTTACTGTATAAATCATATATGCTAATTATAGAGAAAACAGAAAATACTTATTATAGAGAAATTACAGAACACAGGGAAGCAAGAAGAAAAAAGCAATCACTCATTGTCCTGGCCCCAGGAGAAGAGCCACTGTCAGTCCTTCCCGTCCACGACTCGTTTTCCTCCTCTGTCCCCTTCGTGCTCGTCATTTGGTCAACTGGTCTCCCGGCTTTCAGTGTTGCCCGGTCTTTGAGTGACACTTAAAATGCTCTTCCTGAAGTACACACTGGAACATGTCCCTTTGTAGCTGAAAGTCACCCAGTGACTCCCTGTCACCTCCAGGTAAACTCACCTGCCTTCTTCCCCAGTTTGATCTCAAATGACTCCCAGTTTATACGTCAGGCTTGAGCAATACACCCTGCAGTTCTCAGGCTTCGTGCCTCCAATCCCAGCGCGTGTGGTTCCCCCTGCCTGGAATGCCATTCCCTGCCTCGCTGAGAGCTGCTTGAGTCTCAGCATGTCTTCTCATCTTTGTGTCTCAGGCACGTGGGAGGGACTCCGTGAACATGGAGCCAAGTCACATTCGTAAGCACAGGGTGCCTTCAGAAGGCAGAAACCACGAGAATGAAGGAATTGGAAACAAAATCATTCAATAATCATTAGAAGAAATTGAAGGTGTTTTGTCAGGAACGGTGAAAAGGCACAGGCAGGAGGGTAACGTCAGTGATTTTCAGAGGATCTCAACTGCTATTTGAGGAAGAGGGATTAGATGAGTTCTGTCTGACCACAGAGATGGAACTGCGACCAGCTGGAAAGTGTCCGGGAAAGACTTAGGTTCAACACAGATAAACACTTATCTGTCCAAGAAACAGGCTGATCTGAAGGTGGAGTAGGGTGCTCTAAGAGATAGTGGATTCCCCATCCACAGAGGTATCCAAGCAGTGACTTGAGGAAGTGCCTGGCTGGGGATTCTGCCAGTGGGTGAAGGACTGCCCTGGAACACCAAAGGCCCTCCGACTTGATGAGCGTGTCCTGAAGACTTGCCATGGGCAAGAGCAGCCCTCAGCACTCTACTGGATCATTCCAGCTCCTCCCGGCAACAGCCCTCGGAAGTAGGCACTGTTCGTAACCTATGCTTCAGATGAGAAGAGTGGGTCCAGAGCACTGGAGTGATCTGCCCAGGGTCACACAGCTGGGAAGTGGTGGCACAGGGCTCAGTGCCAGGTGGTCTGGCTCCTAGCCTGTGGCTTCACTACTGTGCACATGCCCCCCACACACTTAAACAGTGGCTCTCAGCCTCCATGACCTGAGTCTATAAAGCAGTGACACGTGCTTGCAACATCTGCTGGGAAGGCAGGAGAGTCTAGTGGAGTCCCTGCTTCCAGGAGAGCCCAGATGTTTCCAAGGCTGGTCCAGGAAAGGCTCTCGCTTCCATCTGCTTTCCTCGCGGCTCGCCTGGGGTGGCAGAGCCAGGCTGGCTTGTGAAGGCGTGCAGCCAGACTTCCTCCTCTCCACCCTGCCATGTAGAGTTTGGCTCTCGGGGCCTGGATGTTTAACAGCTTCTTGGGATTGGCTCACAGCTGCCCCAGAAACAGCTCCTCCAACTCAAGTTCTAATTTGGAAAACACACGACATTTCTCCACCCAAGTGTTCTCAGATAGGCCATGCTCACAGCTGATAAGCGAGTGTCGGGCCTTCTTCAGGGCTGGCTGCTCATGTTGGTGAAAGAAAACGGGCCCTAGATAAGCCTGGTGAAGCAACTGCTGTCAAATGTTCTGTGAACACAAGATCACTATTGGCCCACGCATGTGAGGAGCCTGTTTTTCTAGCCCTAAATCAGGGTAAGATCTGACAAACACATGTGTACTTAAGGGACCAACAGGACTGAATATGTGACAGGAGAGCTCTACTGGAAAATTTGGAACATACGATTCCATGCAAAGATCAAACAGCACGTAACCTAGAAATTCAGTCTCGCTAGTTTGCAGCTCATGTCAAGTGACTGCCTCTTGGTGGGTGGGAAGACTCTCAAGGTACCAGGAAGACCTTCCAGGGAGACGGGGCCTTGGGCAGTGGCATCATTCAGTGCTAGGCTTGGGAAAAGGGGAGGACGGAGTTTAGCCAGCAGACATGGCTTTTCCTTTCTTCCTCTTACAGTGCTGCCTGCATTCCCTCTGGGGTGCAACTTGACAATTCCAGTTAGGAAAGGCTTAGAGGACCTGCATATATAAATCATCCTGTTTCTCCTTAAAAGGTCAAGAGAAGCCACCTATTGCAGAAAGCAGTATCTGGCACCTTTCTCTATGGTGGTTTTGAGGTTAGTCTGGAAATGCCCAGATTGGTCAAAGTTGGTGCTTCCGTTACCTGGTCCAGACTGTCCACCATGACTGATGAGGGCTGACAACAGATCCCACCCTCTTTTGCTTTACAAAACAGCATCTCACCAAGCCCTACTTTTGGGATGAGTTGTTCTGCTCAGAGACCCAGGAATATGATCACAAAAGAGTATGAAAATGCCTTTATGAGTAAGAGGAAAATGAGAACTTCTGGGGCTGGAGGGTAACGTGCCTGATTCAAGGCTCCTCTTAAGGACTCTGTTCTTTTCATGTGATCTTCAACCCATAGTTCCCTCTTTTGAATTCATATTTCGAGTCATTTCACATGAAATGGGAGGGCACAGGGAGAAACTGTTGAAGACCCTAGAATTGGAGATCATTGCCAATGTTAGATTCCATTGTTTGGATTCCACACCGATGCTCTGCTTTTCGGTTGGTGTTTAGGCACGAACGTGTCACGTTCCCAATTACTCAGACTCGACGATTCCAGCCAAGCCTTAGGAAGGTATGAAAATGATCACGGAGGCTTGATGACAGAATTCATCAGAAGGCAACGCTGAGAATCACTGAACTAGGAAGAGAGAAGTTTGGGTTTAGGGGGTTGGTGGGCACAAGTTTCTCAGAGATGGACTCAGAGTTTGCCATGACAGGAAGAGGACTTTGGGATCACCTAACCCAGTGCCTTCATTTCACTCGCTCAAAGACTATTTACTGAGCTAAGCTATACGGGCCATGAGCCATGCTTGCTGTGCTAGAGATGGGAATATGGTGGTGACTAAAAGGCCTGCAGGCCTTGCCCTCACAGAGCTTGTAGGCAGCCAAACATTAGTCAAATAATCACGCAGTGGACGTATAATAACAAACTCTGTGAAGAGTCTTAAAGAAGCGGAACAGGGTACCACGAGGGTCCTCCTTTGGCATGGAGGCTGCAGAAAGGCTTTCCACGAAGTGGTGCTTAAGCTGAAGGCTGAATGGGGAGAGGACCTGGTCAGGTGCGTGCAGGCAGAGGGTGCCGGCGCCAGGGCCGTGAGGTCCAGACTGCGACGTAGCCTGGAAAGCTATCGGACACCCAGGGCTCTCCGTCTGTCAGCCCCATGCTGTTCCTGGCTTTGTTCTCTTTTTTTTTTGACACGGAGTCTTGCTCTGTCACCCAGGCTGGAGTGCAGTGGCGCGATCTCAGCTCACTGCAAGCTCTGGTTCCTGGGTTCACACCATTCTCCTGCCTCAGCCTCCCAGGCAGCTGGGACTACAGGCGTTTGCCACCGCGCCCGGCTAATTTTTTGTATTTTTTAGTAGAGACAGGGTTTCACCGTGTTAGCCAGGATGGTCTCGATCTCCTGACCTCATGATCCACCCGCCTCGGCCTCCCAAAGTGCTGGGATTACAGGCGTGAGCCACCGCGCCCGGCCTTGTTCTGTCTCTTAAAAGAAATCCCTGGAAAGAGGTTTGAGGAACCAGTTTGTTGCTTCTGTGTGAAGTCAGAGGAAGCAGGTATCACTTGTACTTTCAGGGAAACCAATTCAGGAAGCTCACGAGGAAGGCCCTCCTGATAACGTTGTCACTTGTAAAGTGGAGGAAATAATCCCCATCTGGTGCCACAGAGGGGCAGGGGAAAGAAGGACAGCATTAGGCCAAGGTCCTCTGCTCTGCTGGCTTTACTGGAGCAACGTTAACCACAACTTCTCAGCAGACCCAATCCAACAGAAGAGAGGGCTGTGGCACCATGTGAGATTCTGCCAATACGGACAGCCTAGATGAAAAGAAATGGCGAGTCGACCCCAAGCCTGGGAAAACCCTCCACACGTGATATCCCTGAACCCGATGCAGTCAGGGCTTCCCAGGAGGGGGGCTGACTCTGTATTCTGCTGTGCTTCAAGCAGCATTAAGGTGACAGCTCACTTTCAGGACTGGGGCAGGAGTCAGGACCTGGAGTTTTAGAAAGCTATTCCATAACTTGAACTGGCTGTCCTTGCAGAATGGAAGAGAAAGAAATACTGCTTAATCCAGATGTCTGATTAGTTGAATGATGGCTGAGTGAGACTGGCCCTACCAAAACAAGTTATGCCTTCTGTATTTCCCAACAAACTTTAGCCAAATCCAAACAAAAAGAGTCACTAGATGATGGGCAAATTCTAAGCTTCCCTACAAATCCTTCCTCTTAGAATTAGATGCCATCTGAAAGAAACACATTTCTCTTAAGACAGGTGTTCAAGGCCAGGCACAGTGGCTTTCGGCCTGTAATCTCAGCGCTTCAGGAGGCAGAGGTGGGCAGATCACTTGAACCCAGGAGTTCAAATTTACAGTGAACTATGATCACATGACTGCACTCCAGCCTGGATGACAGAACAAGACCCTGTCTTTAAAAAAGAAAAAGAAAATTGAAAATAATTTTTTAAAAAACTTAAAGAAAAAAACCAGGTGTTCAAGTGAAGGGCACTGTCCTTACTGTGCCCACTGAGTCCTATAACTGCCCTTGAACCTCACTAACCTTGGACTTGCAATGCAGATTCTAAGAAAGTGTAGATCAAACACCAGCTTCTCCCAGAGGGGAATCTAGAATGAAGCTTTCCATCCTCAGCTACGTCCTCTATCTGAGAAAATACTATGGGAGAGTCTCTCCCTTCCCCAATGAGAGAGGCAGGTGTACCTGGGCTTTCCCCAGATGGTCAAGGTTCCCTTTCTTGAGGCCACCACAGACAGCTACGCCATCCCTCACTCGTGCATCTTCCAGGCACCTACGGAGAACCTATGAAGCACTCTGCTGGTTGCCATGGGAGGCGGGAGAAGGAGGAGAGTGCAGTGGTTGAAGAAGAGGGATCCTTGGAGCCAAAGGACCCCAATGAATCCCAATCCCACCATGTCTCAGCCACGTGTCCTTGTACCAACGATTGACCTCATCTTAAAGACAGGATGATCGCTTACCTATCCCATAAGGTTGCTGTGAGGATTAAACAAGCTAATTTGTGCAAAGTTCCCAGAACAACGTCAGGCCCATAGTCAAGGCCACATCAGTGATAGTCATTGTCATTTGAAGTGTAGCCTTACAAGCATGACACAGGTCTCAGTGGGACCCTTTAGGGTGAATGAGCACATAGGTCCCCTAGGATCTTGTCAAAATGTGGATTCTAATTCTCCATTGTGGGCGGGGAATGAGTTTGCATTTCTAACCAGGTCTCAAGTGACACCGCAGCGGCTGCTCCACCAGACAGCAGCCAGGCCCGGGGGCACGCTGGCCGTCCTGGGAGGCTGCAGCAACCTTGTCCAGTCTTGTTGGGGCTCTGAGATGCTCTCAAGCAGCGACTGGATTTTTGCCTGCATGGGGCTTATCCTCGATACATCACTCTTTCAAATAATTTGTATAATCAGTAAAGCGCGTGAAGCCAACGCTGGATGCAGAAAATACCATATACGCTAACTGGCGTGAGGGTCCTGCGGGATTATTTATTAAGTTTTTAATTTTAATTTTTATTTGTAAACACATGGCCACTGCAGAGGGCCAGACCGGGAGCCACATACCTGCACCACACTGCTGGGGAGCACAAATGATGTGTGAGTGCCTCTCCTCCCAGCAGCAGTAACAGCCATTTAACAGAGGGACGCAGAGAGGCACAGCCCAGTGCAGCAGCTTTACAGGTTTGAGCAGCTCCACCTGAATTCCCCTCTCGCTGGTGGCTTCCGTCACTGCCACTCTCATGGAGCTTGCATCCTCAAGGTTACTGACGGCTCCAACGGGCCCATCCACGCCTTGGCTTGGCCATTCCCTTAAACACTGCCTGATGGAATCTTCAGGTCCACCTTCTTACTTTATTAAAAGGGAATCAGGGGCTTGGACAAACCCCCCAGATCCTTCAGAAAAGGAAATAGGTTGTGAGCAACAGGCCATCATTTTCCTTGACCTATTTGATATTATTGATGACTTGCTTCTTTTCAAAATGGTCTCTCCT
Organism: Macaca nemestrina; assembly: GCF_043159975.1. Classification (NCBI taxonomy): domain Eukaryota; kingdom Metazoa; phylum Chordata; class Mammalia; order Primates; family Cercopithecidae; genus Macaca; species Macaca nemestrina. Next base: position 140,783,161 of record NC_092134.1, read on the forward strand.
CGTCTTCATGGCAGGGCACAATTTTGGTTCTCCTGTAACTCCATATTTAATTCTTCACTTCCGTTATTCCCTCCCTCCCCTCTGGGCCTCTTTGAGTCTGAGGAATATCACAGAGGCAAAAATGATGCAGTCCCTGCCTATGAGCTTTCAGCTAGATGGGGAGGCAGCCATGGAAACAGCTCATTGCAAAACCAGTGATAATATTCCTAAGAATTATGCCCAAAGGACTGCGGAAGCATAGAAGAGAGGGAGAGACTATCTTCACCTAGGAAAATAAGAAAACAGTTCCCAAAAGAGTGGACCTGTGAGTTGTGTCCATGGGTGGAGCTTCTCTCTGCCCTTTTATTCTGTTAGTCTTCTGCCCTTTCTGTGGCTCTCTCTAAACTCTCCCTCTCTCAGAAAATTCATGCACTTCACTCCTTCCTAAGAGCCCAACAGTGACCACTAAGTAGATGCATCCACACCTGTACTTACATTTATTTTCTTCGTCCTCTCTTCTGAGTTCAAGACATGCTTCACAAACTTACTACATATTTCTATGAGGTTGTCCCACCATCTCCTCACACTCACATTAAGATAATTTGAGATGACTGGTGCTTTTTATGAAGGCATGACGGGGTAAAGCGAATCACAAGGGTGGCCTGGAAGTGGCAGTAACAGTGATCTATTAGCATCACTAGACTGATGAAGTGGAAAGAGTGGTTACAGAAAGTGGGAAGGAGAGCATTTTGTAGAAAGGACCATCCGGAGAGGCTGTGACAATGCCAGCCCAGACCTGCAGGGAAGGATCTGGGGAAAGAAGGACCTGACCTCACCGTGCTCCCACCTGCTGAGCTCTTGCTTGGCTCTCCATTGACTGAACCCAACTACAAGCTGGGGATGAGGCAGCCTGTTGACGGAGGCCATCTGGTCAACTCCCCAGCCAGAGAGCAGAGTGGGGAAGGGTGGAGGGCAGATGTGGTAGTGCAATTGGAGGATGGCTGGCAGACAAGACAGAGTGGCTTTCTACGTGCCACCGTCACCCTTCCATTAAGCCAGGAGGAGGTATTCCATCTGGAGGGCTTCTAAGTTTTGTGAGCCAACAAGTTCCCTCCCAGGGACAGTGATCAGATAAATATCCTCTTACTATAACTCACTAGCCAACGCTGGGTCCTCATCTTCCAAAGTCATACCTGACTGCGTCTAAAAACGAGTGCTCCTTTTAGCATTTGTGGTGGTGACAATCACCACTGTCATCATCAGGTTGTGACTACTAGCCCACGCTTACTTCTGATCTCCATGAATCATGCTGCACTGGCTAGAAGATGGAGATGTGATGAGTCTCACAGTTCATGTTTTCTGCCTTCATTTGGCTGACGAAGTAACAGACACTTTTAATGGTCTCCCAGGCTTAATGGCTTTCAAAAGAAAATACGTCTAGAACTAGGAAGGGCAGATAGTTCTCCCTCGGGGAGAGGAGTGAGTTTATCACGCTGAGCTTCCAAAGTGTCTAACACATTTTCTTACTGGGAAAAAAAGCTTCCTACAAACAGGGAAAGAACTATAGCCTGTATAGCTTTCCTACAGCCTCAAGTTTTATGATTTTTGCATGTTCTCATTAGAGTGTCCTTATTCATTAGAGATTTTCATTTACTTTTAATTTAGCCTTTCCATATTAATAAATTCTGCATCCCACACATGGTATGAGGAACACTAAAGGAGGGTTCTTGTCCTAGGAAAGGGATGGCGGATAACTGGTTCCCCAATAAATTAAAACTTTGGGAGTAATTAAAATATCAACCTCCAAGTCGAATTAATTTTTTGTATTATCAATGTGAACAGAAAACAGAAGTTCAGAGAAAAAGAGAGAAAAGAAACCCTGTGTTAGAAGAAAATTGCATATGGTGAAAGGGAGACAAGATGATCTAAAGCAAACAACAACAATAATAATATTAACTACCATTTCCCGAGGACTCAGCACCTGCTGGGCACCCCTGAAGTGCTTTACATACATTGTTTCATTTAATTCTCCAACCCTCTTGATACACATAAAAGAACTGAGGCTTAGGTAAGACAGATACATTGTCCCAGATTACACACTTGGTAAATGGCAGAGTTGGAGTTAGAAACCAAGTCAACGTGAAGCCACAACTTCCACTCCTTAGCCTGTATCCAGGCAAAATGACCACCACACTGCACACGTGTCACTTCTTGGCCCTGCACCATGGCAGATGTTGCTCCTTCCCTCTGGTCCTGATGGGGCCTCACAATCTTTCTCAACAGTGCATCTCTCACAACAACTCTAACCCATTGGAAGTGGCTGCATCACGACGGTCACCCCTCTGTGCTACCTCCCTATTGGTGGCAAACTGTAGTTTTCTGCTCCAGACAGAATAAGGGGCAGATCTCTTTTGGTATCTGCCAATGATGTAGCTACCTGGGCCTGTACTTTTGCTTCTTCTTTTTTAAATATTTTTTTGGAAAAAACTGTGAAATATACATACAAAAAATGCATGAAAGGGAGATGCTACAATGTATGATCTATCACAAAACAAACAGCCATGCAACTATTACTTAGACCAAGAAATAAAACCCTACCAGCTCTGCGGCAGCCCCGCTCACCCCTCCTGCACCAAGATAACCACTATATTATGCTTCCATGACAAGTTAATACGTAATTCACCACATTCATTTAAAAAGAATGATTCTGTCAGTAGATGTAGGAAAAAAAAAATCTCATAAATGTGAGCATCCATTTATTCCCTAATATTCTGCACTCTTTTCTGCATTTCCAAATCTTTTCAGTCTCTGTGTTTGATTATCAGTATTTTTCCCTGCTCTCTCTCTAGTTCAACAACTCTGTTTTCAGGGTGCCAAGACTTCTTTTAAATCCATTCACTGCATTTTTCATTTCATTGATTGTATTCTTCATTTCTAAAATTTACATTTGGTTCTTTTCCATATCTGGTTCTTTGGAACATTACCAGTCCTGTCTTTGATATATCTGATCGTGGTAAATACAGTTACTTTCAAGTCTGTATCTGATAATTCCAATATCTCGATTCCCTGTGGGTCTATTTCTATGGTCTATAGTTTCTCTCCATTTTCACTCAGGTTATTTTGTCTCCTTGTGTATCCAGTTATTTGGTATCATGAATGAAACCTTAGCTTCACAAAACTGCTTTTCAAAATAATTTCAAAATGTTGATGATGGTATCTTTCTCCAGAGAGGATTCACATTTGTTTCTATCAGGCATATTTTCCAAGTTCCAGAAAGAAGATTTAGAATATTTTGTCCAGCATTTCTAATTATTCTCAGCAGGAGAGTTGATTCGAGTCCTCTCAGCTACCATTTCTGAAAGCAAAAGTGACCTGCACTTCTTTTTTTTTTTTTTTTTTTTGAGATGGAGTTTTGCTGTTGTTTCCTAGGCTGGAGTGCAGTGGTGTGATCTCAGCTCACTGCAACCTGAGCCTCCTGGGTTCAAGTGAGTCTCCTGCCTCAGCCTCCCGAGTAACTGGGATTACCAGCGTGCGCCACCACACCCGGCTATGCTTTTGTATTTTTAGTAGAGATAGGGTTTTGCCATGTTGGCCAGGCTGGTCTCGAACTCCTGGCCTCAAGTGATCTGCCCGCCTTGGCCTCCCAAAGTGCTGGGATTACAGGCGTGAGCCACTGCGCCTGGCCTGGCCTGCACTTCTTACGGGAGAAACTACCTACAGAATCCAACTATAGCTTTTCCTGCTACACTCACTCCCTGAACCAGACAACTGGGTTTTGAAAACAAGGATATATTCTAGAGCACTGGAAAAATCTTTGCCAAATTCTCCTACTGCCAAACCCTTGACAGAGCCTCTTGGAGTGAAGTTTCTGAGGACTGGCTGTTTGCCGAGCAATACACTTGATAATAAGGCCAAATAGGAGGAAAGGGTGGCTTGGTCACACTCACTGCAAATCCTCACTCCTTCCTTTAAAAACGTAAAAAAAGGTATACTTTTGGGGAAAACTTCAAAATATCTCTTTGGTTTTGGTGGTAAATGAGAAGTACTCACTATAGAGTTATCTAGTTGAATGAGTTACTGAACTAGTCCTAATTATGCCTCTCTAATGATTTTTTCTGGCAAATACCATTAAACCCAGGCAACAACTTTCTTTTCCCTGGATGTTCTTGAGATGGGGTGTAACAAAGAACCAAATTTGTTCATTGCTGCCAACTTACGCTAACTCTACACCATAAGCTAATCTTTCTATGTAACTCAAACAAAATGCTCTTAGGGCCACATACTTACTTATTTTCTAATTCTGGCTCAAATCACTATCACATCAATAGGGACTCTGGCACTAACCAAATTTTCTATAGTGGGAAAAATTTCTAAATATCATGCTTAGATTTTCTTTTTAAATATATTTTTGGAGGGATTTAGTGGGGGAAAATGTCAGGCTATTTCCTCTTCTGCTATTAATAACTGTGTGACCTTGACAAGTCATGTTGCCTTTTGGGTCTAGGTTTCAATATCTTTAAAAGGTGGACATTGGATGACAGAGTGCAATCTGGCTCTAAAATTTTCTAAGTTGTTACTTTCCAAATAAAGCAAGATTCTAGTACCTTTCCTTCTTCCAATTACTACTGTGCCTTATACACAATAAATCCTCAGTAAATGTGTGACATATAAAGTAATATATAACATGTAACATTATATTTCATAATATACTATAATTAAGAACAGTTTCCTCAGTGCAGCACAAAGAGCTACAGTTCAAGCACACCACGGCAGCCCCATGGAATGGAGAAGGCAGAAATCAGGTCAGAATGTGGGAAGCTGAAGTGGCTGTGGTGGGACATCCGGAAGAGACAGTGAGGTAGATACGGGGCTCTAGAAGTTTGTGTAGGGGTTGCCTGTGTGTCCGTGGCTTAGGGCTGGGTTGTACAGGTATAGGATGAAACCAATGAGGCATATCAGATAGCAGCTACTTTAAGGTTGAGAGCAGAAAGGAGATGGTATAGGTTAATCAGTGCTGGAGAAAAAGCTGTGTCAGGAGGTCGGACTTATGGCCCTGAAATTGTGGAGAGACCTAGTTAACATCTCGTTACCACCCTGGACAGATGACTCTGACACTGCGAGGGCACCTCCTGGGACTAAGGCCCTTCCTCTACAGTGAGACCCACTCTAGATCCATCCTGGCAAAGCCAAAATCAACACCCTGACAACATCGGGAGGGGAAAATTAAATCTGGAGGTCGAGGGGTTCGGGCTTTCAATGTGTCAGCCCCAACAAGCATAAAATCAAGCCTACACACATTCATGGTGACCAGCCGGTGATTAAACTGTCTGCTGAAGAATCAATACTTTTAAGAATATGAAAAAATCCAGAGTCACAACAACATATTATCCATGATTCTAATATTAAGTAAAAAGAAATCACTACATATATAAAGAAATGTAAAATGTGATAGTCAAGGAAAAAAGCAGTCAATAGGAAACAAAAAATGAGATTGTTCAGATGTTGGACTTGGCAGACAATGATTTTAAAACAGCTATATATATGTGTGTGTGTGTGTGTGTATATATGTGTGTATATATATACATATATATATAGAGAGAGAGAGTGCTACATATGTATCCATATATAGATACATGTATTTAAAGGATGGAAGAAAAACTGATTAAATGAAATAAATGAGTATATGATCTTAAAGGCAGAAATACAGAGAATTCCACAAATAAATGGGAACTATAAAAAGGAACAAAATGGAAATTCCATTATTGAAAAGTAACTAAAATGAAACATTACGAATAGGCTTAATGAAGATAGAGACATTAGAGGAAACGTGAGTTTAGAGGAAACGTGAGTCAACTGAAAGAATAATCAAAAGAAATGAACCAATCTGTGGAACACAGAGAATAAGAGACTGAAGAAAACTGAACAAAGCCCCAGGGACCAATGAGATACTACAACATGGCCAAACACTATGTATAATAGGAGTCCCAGCAAGACAAGAGTGAGAATGGAGTAGAAAAAAATATTTGAAGAAATGATGGCCCAAAAAGTCCCGAACTTGAAAACTTCACATTTATGAATGTATATGAGAAGCTCAGAAAACTCCAAGTAGAACAAATATGATGAAAATAACGATGATGCACATCATAGTCAAACTGCCGTAAACTGAGAGAGAAAATTTTAAACCAGTCAGCAAAGAAAGAAACATTATGTGCAGGGAAATAATAATAATAATATCAGGTTGGGCATGGTGGTTCACACCTGTAATCCCAGCACTTTGGGGGGCCAAGGCAGGTAGATCACAAGGTCAGGAGTTCAAGACCAGCCTGGCCAAGATGGTGAAGCCCCATCTCTACTAAAAATACAAAAACTAGCCGGGTATGGTGGCAGGTGTCTGTAATCCCAGTTATTCGGGAGGCTAAGGCAGAGAATTGCTCGAACCCGGGAGGCGGAGGTTGCAGTGAGCCGAGATCATGCCACTGCACTCCAGTCTGGGCAACACAGCAAGACTCCATCTCAGAAAAAAAAAATGAATAAATAAAAAAATCAATGACTTCTCATCAGAGATAGTGGAAACCAGGAGAAAACAGAACATCTTTAAAATTCTAAAAGAAAAAACAAACCTGTCAATCAAGAACTCTATACCAGGCTGGGCGCGGTGGCTCACGCCTGTAATCCCAGCACTTTGGGAGGCCGCGACGGGCGGATCACGAGGTCAGGAGATCGAGACCATCCTGGCTAACATGGGGAAACCCCGTCTCTGCTAAAAAATACAAAAAACTAGCTGGGTGCAGTGGCGGGCGCCTGTAGTCCCAGCTACTCGGGAGGCTGAGGCAGGAGAATGGCGTAAACCCGGGAGGCAGAGCTTGCAGTGAGCTGAGATCCGGCCACTGCACTCCAGCCCGGGCGACAGAGCGACACTCCGTCTCAAAAAAAAAAAAAAAAAAAAAAGAAAAAACTCTATACCAGCAAAACTATTCTTCAAAAGAGGATGGCAAAAGACACGTTCAGATAAACAAAAGCTTAGCTCATTTGCCAGCAGCAGACCTACATTATGGAAATGCTATTGGTTGCTTCAAGGTAACGGGAAATGATACCAGAAGGGAACTTGGATCTACAGAATGTGCAGTGGAAGCACCAGAAACAGTAAATAAGTAGGTAAATGTAAAATACTATGTTTTATTTTTCCCCATAATTGACTTAAAAGACAATTGACTAAAGTAAAAATAATAACATTGTTGGGTGGAACTTATGATATATGTGTAAATAGAAGACATATAGCAATCACACAGGACAGTGGGTTGAGTAAGTGAAATTCTATGATGTTAAGGTTATTACGCTTGTAAGCGTACACTTAAAATAGGTGAATTTTATTGAATATAAATCATGCTTCAATAAAGTTATTTTTAAAATGTATTTTTAAAATGTATAAGTCAGGCGCAGTGGCTCACACCTGTAATCCTAGCATTTTGGGAGGCTAAGGAGAGCAGATAACCTGAGGTCAGGAATTCGAGACCAGCCTGGCCAACATGGTGAAACCTTGTCTTTCCAAAATATACAAAAATTAGCCAAGTGTGGAGGTACATGCCTATAATCCCAGCTACTTGGGAGATGAGGCATGAGAATCACTTGAATCCGGGAGGGGCAGGTGCAGTGAGCCGAGATCTTGCCAATGCAGTCTGGGAGACAGAGTGAGACTTGGTCTCAAAAAAAAAAAAAAAAAAAAAAAAAAATCAGGTATAGAAGGTCCCCTTCTCTGATCAGTCCAACTTGGAGCCTGAGGTAGACAGATAGGGAGTTGGACGCACAGAGTACTAGCAGCTAATATTGCTGAACCCTTCCTGTGTGTTTAACACGATTCTATTGCATTAAAAGCATTTACTTGTTTAATCCTCACAACAACTCCATGAAGCAGGCAGGGGTAATTTTAGCCCCCATTTTACAGATCAGGAAATCGAGGCACATAGCTAATAAACGGTGGCTCTGGGAATTCGAACCTAGTTAGTGGGATTCCACCATCTGCGTTTTTAACCACTAAGGGTCATGAATCAGCCCGAGAGAATCCACCAATAGTAAGACACGTGGGGGCTCACATTCTACGTATTGATCACTTCACAGGACGCTGGCCTCACTGGATCTTCCTTTCATTCCCCCCTCATTTTTCTTTCCAACATTTAGAAAGCCTGGGTCACTTAGAAGCCTAGGTGGCCTTTATTATTGCCATTACTTTTAATCAGTCATCACCTTGGCTGTGATTTCATGTTTGGGGGTCTTCAGACACAAAAAGGAATCCATTATGGAGCTTCCTGAGTTTAGGAAGCCTGCTTGCCTCTTGTGATGATTATACCACCTGCCATGGTCCTGGGCTCATGAGGAGTGCTTAACAAATACCTGCTCTTATTTTAGGACCTATTCTCCCACCTCTGGACTGTGTGATTGCTACTGTATTGGGAGCTGAAAGAGTGGCATTTGCCCCGGGTCATACTGTCAATGACACCTTCAGGTCTAGAATTAGTCGTTAAAAAAGGAATTCTTAGGTCACTGCTATTCTCTATCATCAAAGCACAGGATGATAATACTGAGAGAAATTTTAGGGGTATTACAAGTGTTTTTTTTTTTTTTTGTATTTCTGGAAAATGCAATTTAATTAATGTAGTTTACATCTACCCGCTTTCACTAAATCTCAAGAGATTCAGGAAAGCTCTTGTTGACAATAGAAGATAAGTCTAACAACTTCTGGGGAAAATATATGATCAAGGCATTATTTCTGGGAAAATTAAGTGAATACATATATTATTTTTAAAGAAAGTATTTCTATTTTGCACAAGTGTTGATTAGTAGGACTATATGGTCTAGTAAACAGCTTGAAGAAGGCATTCTACTTTTTTTGGATGTCTCCTCAATGCAGTTGATGGTGCTCACGGTCCCAAGGCTTTTTCTGAGTTCAGGTTTTCCATTATCCTCCAACAGTAGTACATTTTAAGAATACTCAGAATTATCCCAGCTTAGAACTTGAAGCACCCCTGAAAACTCACCTGATGACATGCTGTTCCAACCACCCATAGCTTCAGAGGGAAGATGTCGACAACTTGTGCCAGATTATTCTCCTCTTTTCTGCCCTGACACACAGCTTGACATCCACTATGATATGAGTGCATTTCCTGTTTAATCCTCTGCCCGTGTCAACACAATGCAGCACAGATGAAGAGGCAGACCGGTGGCTCGTGTTGCTCGATGCCTGGCAGATAGTAGCCTCTGAACACATGCTCCTGGCCGGTGGCATGTCTGAGTGAAGCAGACCTTTCTGCCATCATCAGTATCATCTGCTGCTGCCACAGACCACAGTGTCTGGTGAGCTTTTGGTGACAGGCACAGAACCATTTCCCCTGGCTAATGTTGAGATACAGACACACACACACACACACACATATATATCAAAATTATATATACACACACACACATATATATACACATGCATACACACATTTATAGATATACACACACATACACACACATATATATCAAAATTATATATATATACACACACATATATATACACACGCAAACACACATTTATATATATACACACACATCAAAATTATATATATACGCACATATATACAAACACATACATACATTTATACATATATACACACATACACACACACATATATATCAAAATTATATATACACACACATATATATACACACATACACATATTTATATATATACACACACATACACACACATATATATCAAAATTATATATACACACACACATATATATACACATGCATACACACATTTATATATATACACACATACACACACACATATATATATCAAAATTATATATATACACAAACATATACACACGCATACACACATTTATATATATACACACACATACACACACATATATATCAAAATTATATATACACACACACATATATATACACATACACATATTTATATATATACACACACATACACACACACATATATCAAAATTATATATATACACACACATATATATACACATGCATACACACATTTATATATACACACACACATACACACACACATATATATATCAAAATTATATATACACACACACATATATACACACACACATATTTATATATATACACACACATACACACATATATATCAAAATTATATATATACACACACAGACATATATATACACATGCATACACACATTTATATATATACACACATATACACACATATATATCAAAATTATATATACACACACATATATACACACAAACACATATTTATATATATACACACACATACACACACACATATATCTCTCAACATTATATATATACACACACACATATATATACACACACATACACATATTTTTATACACATACACACACATATATATATCAAAATTATATATATATACACACACACATATATATACACACGCATACACACATTTATATATATATACACACACACATATATATCTCAACATTATATATACACACACACATATATATACACACATTGATATATATACACACACATACACATATTTATATATATACACACACATACACACACACATATATATCTCTCAAAATTTTATATATATATATACACACACATATATATACAGACACTGATATATATACACACACACACACACACGCACCCCAACATATTTTTCCCCTCCCAATGTGATTCTGTATATCCTTGGGGTCACATACCACACAATCTACCGGGGTACCTACAACAGAAGTGGCAACAGCCTTGGTGGCTCTGAAATGTTCCCAAGCCAAAAATTAAAAAAAAAAAAAAAACCTAACTAACTAACTCACTAATATGCAAGGGGGTGCTCAAGAAGTCAGCTGACCGAAAATTACTCATGATTAGAGGGCAACTGCCATGGTGAAAGGTGAGCAGGGTAGGCGCTTAAAGGCTAACACTCTAGGGCGAATACAGTTGTACCCCTCCCATTTTACAGATGAGGAAGCTGAGGCTCAGAGGTTAAATGACAAGGTCACACAGCTGGCCAGACTTACATCCCTGGTCTTTTCACCGGCAGGCCGGAGTGCCTCCCACTCCATCACAATTCCTGAGGTGACAACAATACTATTTGCCATCAGGCCCTGCCACCCAAGGGGCTCACAACTCTTGAAATATAAAGAAGGCAACAGGCAAACTATGAACCACTCTCAATCTCCAGAGCCAGGCAGGGCACCCTACAGCCCAGAAGCAACGTGATCCCGCTTGGTTCAGGAAGCTGTGCTCCCTTCCAAACAACAGAAACCGAGTCCTGAAGGGAGTTATCCCAACTGGAAAACAGTCCGAACAAGATAGCCTGGATTTGCCTATCTCTAAATTAGGGATAACGTCCCTGTGTTCCTAGACCACCGGGTCGATTCATCAGCTAATCAAGCTCTTTGAGTCTGAAGGCCTTGAACGGATGCTGAATGTTGCTTGCAGTTGGAGGTAACCCTAACATTTCTCACTGCCTCCTACATTTTGTTCTCAAATCAAAAAGAGACCAGTTCGTGACTGGAGGAAGGTGTGTGTGCCTTAGCACACATGTGACGTTCCTGTGAGACTGCATGAGGACTTTTTACCCTGCTGTATCTAGAACACTAAATAATAAAGATGTTCTCAGTTCAGCCACATACTGTTGTGGATATTCAGTAACCTCTCAGTGAAACTCCACTACAACGGAGGCGGGAACTTGTGAGTGTGCTTACTGTGTCAGTCAGCTCACTTTGCCGCATGAGGGGGCCTCTTGCCTTCCTATCTGGTGTGGTGGATCCTCACAACCCACAGTGTCCCTCTCCAAGAGGTCTCGGATGCTGGGAGCTCGTAGGACTGTCCAGGTGGAATCCCCTCTTTATCCACAGCACCCCTATCACTCACTCTTTGTAGATTGAGAAACGGAGGCAAAGCACCTGACAGGGCAACAGAGAAGTCGCAGCAGAGTCAGGACTCGAGTGAGCCCTGAGCTGCTGGCCCAGGCGTCTTTCAGGGGCACATGGGAGGTGGCCGGGAAGATAGCTGCTTAACTGGGGAGGCAGTGGTCAAGGGGAAAGCCTGTCTGCATTGGGAGATCAGGAGACACTGGGGGAGAGGGTGGGCCTGGCAGGTGCCAAGGGGCGGGGCCGGGTGTGGGACCCACCCCGTTCTCAATTCTGTTTCTGAGAGGCAAGGCTCCTGCAGTGTGAAGGCCCCCCCCCCGCCCGCCCCCTGCTGTCTCTGGCTGCCCTCCAGGGTGCTCTGCTCCGTCTGCAGAGCACAAGCCCAGGCTGCCTGGGTGGGAAGGCGGGGAGCCAGTTCTGGGGGCTTCCTCCCTCCTGGGGAGGCCGGGAGACCTGGGGGCACCAAAGATCAGCAGCCCTGAGGGTTCCCTCACCATCGCCATCAGAGTCCCCTTGCAGATCGTGCAGGAAGTAAGGGTCCTGCCCACCTGCCACCGGGCCACTCTGTGACCTTGAGGAAGTCATGTGACCCTCCGGCCGCAGAGCTCCTCTCTGTAGAATGGAAGCTCGGTTGGACTAGCCTAGTCCCTTCCCACCCAGACATTCGGATTCAGAAACAGTGCCATGAGATGCATACAGGGGACAAGGTTTGGGTACTTCCTGTGGCAGTGAAAGAAGTGGGAGGGAAAGGGCTTAGATGTTACAGGGACCGTCTCTGATGGGCGGGCAGGGGGACCAGGCAGCCTCCAGCGCTGTGTGAAGGAGAATGAGGGACGGCCTCAGGGGTGGCCCCCTGCACACGCCCCTGTCCTCATAAGCAGCTTTGTAAATGTCCCCTCATGCTGTTTAAGGGTATGTGGCCTGTGAGACCCCTAAAGGACAAAGGGGATAAAAAGCAAGAGGAAGCAAAATAGAAAGTGAGGGGAGAACGAGGTCCAAGTCCAAGGACATAAGAGGGGGTGAGAACAAGGGGTGGAGAGGCCGAAGGTCTGCATGCAGTGAGAATACAGGCTTGTGTGGGGAGGACGGGCATGTGGCAGGAGAAAAGGGATGCAGAGGCCAGCCGGTCCAGGCCCTTCAAGTCCCGGATGCAGGACAAAGTCCAGAGGGAGGGCAGACCTGCCCAAGGTCCCCAGGCTTGTTTGGCTGAATGCAGGACTGGAGGCTGCGTCCTCTCCCTACCCAGGCTTGTGCTCAGCTGCACCAGCAGCGTCCTGTGGGCATTTCAGTGTTAAATCACATCAACCAGAATTAAAGGGAGGTCTGGGAAGATGAGGATACAGGCAGTGGAAAAAGCAAGGGATGGAGAGTGAAGCACTGTGGTTTGAGCCTCTTCCCTGACTCTGGGATCTTCTCTGGGACGCCAAGATATACCAGTTTCAGGGGCTGAGTTACATGATTTTGAATATCTGCTCTAGAAAGATGTTCTCTTATCAGTCCAGGCTGGGAGGTGTCCTTAACTGCAGGTGAGGTTCAGGAGCTGTTTGCAGGGACCATGCCTGCCGCCCAGCCTCCTCTCTTGCACAATGCGGCACCACCCGGGCCAGGAAACACTTTCCTGGGAGCCACAATGGGATTGCAAATCTGCTGTGCTCAATTTACCAACTGCAAATTTCAGACAGGACAGCATGAGTGTCTTTAAACCATCAAAGTGTGAAAACACTCAGAAAAGTTGCTTTTAGTAGCTCTAATATGCCCGCAGTGGTCTGATTAACTGGCACTGCTTGCTAATCAGTGCGGCCAGTTTCACAATGACTAATCCCCAGGTGGGGAGAACCCATCCTGGGAGGAAAACTACATCTCAGGATAAGTGTGGTTCACCTGGGGACTTGGCACTTAGGTGAGTTTTCAACTTCTGCAGCAGGAATTTTTAAGTCATTATTCATCGTCTCAGTGACAATTTTTTAAAAAAGAGTGTTTGGTGTCAAGCAGCATAGAATCTTCTGGCAGGGTGCTCAGGACAGAGCAGGATGGCCCAGACCTGGCCTCTGGGATGGAGGTCATGCAGGGTGGGAGAGAGCAGTGGCGGCTTCGGTATGGCTCTGACCCCAGCTCTGCCACCAGCCAGGGTGGGTTCGTGAACCTCCCTGGAATTCAAGATCCATGGTCAGTTCTGACCTCCTTTTGTAGATTTCCAAGACACGTAGCTGTCTCTGCAGTGCGGTGTTTCGAACGTTTCGTATGGAGAGTGAACAGCAGTGGCTGTTTAGAAAACTGCCTCTTGGCATGCCAGCCAGGACCCAGCTCAGTCTGCTCACTGCGGACTTTTGTCTCCTGGTTCTCACTACCTGTACTTCCTTTTCGGTAATGGGTTGGGGCACCCCACACCTATGTGCTGGCCGAGGCTGGCCCGCGTTGGTGACCTAAACAAATGAGGTTTTCACTCTCAGACATCCTTCCATCCCCATCCCTGCCTCTTCCACATAAACCTCAGAGCTCATCTCCGATATGTCCTCCTTCATAAAACTTTTTGGACTGCCACGGTCCCTGGTAAACTCTCCCCTTGAATCCATTTCATCATCTACACTATGCAAGTCAAATAATCATACACATGCCTCTCTGGTGGTTTTTGGTCTCAAGTTGCTGTTTAACTCTTGAATATTCCTTCTCTTTTAAAGTGCATTTGTTGTCTCTTGAGAATGATCTTGTCCTCTATTTCTAGGCTACTTATGTAACATAATAGAATGTGACAGCTATCACTTAACTGAGCACTTACTATAAGCAGGGCACCATTAAAGTGCTTTGCATTAACTCATTCAGTCTTTCCAGCAGCATATGAAACAGGTAACAGGTTCGATTACAATTCCCATTTTACATAGGAGGAAGCGAAGGCACAGAGAGGCTCAGTAACTTCCCTAAGGCCACAGAGTCAGCAAGTGGCAGAAGCCAGCAGTCTCATTCAAGAGCTCATGTTCAGAACCAGCATGTCTTAAGCCTTCCCTTGCCTTCTGTATGGCATCCACTCCACCGACATTCGTCTACTAACCGGTGCTGATTTGTTTTCAGGAAACGGTCCTCACCTGAGCAAGGAAAAATGGAAGCATCTGACCTCTATCCACACATGGTCCTCAGTGCTCCTTCTCACCTCTCAGGATGAAAGCAAACTTCTGTTTAACAGCGAGCTGTTTCCTATTCTTTGTGCTTCCAGATACAACATTTTACTGACAAAAGGGACATCCTGAAAGATCTAATCTTGTAAAGACTTGCATACTAGGAAAAATGTATCCCATGAAAGGTCCTTAAAGCGTTCCATTAGGCCTAAATTAAAATCACATTAACCAGGATGAAAGGGAAGTCTGGGAAGATGAGGACACAGGCAGTGGGAAAAGCAAAGGATGAAGAGTGAAGCAGTGTGGGCTTGCGCCTCTGCTGACTCAGGGATATTCTCTGAACTCCAAACTATGTCAGTTTCAGGGGCTGAGTTACATGATTTTGACTCTCTGCTCTAGAAAGATGTTCTCTTATCAAATCTGGACTGGGAGGTCCAGATTTAAAACCGGATGGTCCTGATGAAAACCGCATAGGTGTTCTGTTTTGACTGATGGGAGTGCGCTATCGCCCTCTGTCCCCGCACCCAGCTTTGTGCTCGGTTCACAGAGGGTGCTCAATAAACATTCATGATGGGTGAAGCGTGTCTTCCAAGGCTAGTGCTGGTCTTACACAGAGGCGATTTTTCAGTTCCCTTCATCATCAGATCAAGTCTAGGTTGCTGTGAGTTTTCGTCAAAGACCCTACGCATCTTTCTCATCTCCATCTGTCTTCTCCCCTTATCAAGTCCCTCCTGAAAGTCCTTCTCCAGAAGGCATCTGAGATGAAACGGAAAGGAGGGAACGACCCCTTGCTTACTGCTTCACAAGCAAACGTACTCCCTGCATATACATTGCAAATTATTTCAGCACAACTCTCCCTATTTATTGTTCATCTCGCTGTATAACATTGATTCCTCCATATGGCTTAGCCTTTGGTGTCATATGCATGCTTCACAGCACTGCTGCTGTGGGAGACTGGATGCTCACAGCAGAGGGAACGGATTCTGTTATTGCAGAAGAGTCTCTATGAAGCCAAATGGCCAAATCTTTCAACTACACAGAACTCCATTGGATGGGCCAATCTGATTTTCACCTCCATAGCGTAATTAAGCCGTTAGCCTTACAGCCTCACGGTGTGCATCTTGAGGGCCATGGCCACTCTCCTTCCTTTGTGTGATTTCCTGGAATGCCTCTCCTCACTCATCCTTCAAGTTCCCTCCCAAACGCTACCTTCTCCAAGAAGGCTCTCCCAATTCTCCATCCCCGCTCCCCAAAGTATGGCGTCTCCAATGCATGCTTGTCACAGAATTCATCACATCGCACATCTTACCTAAACTTTGCTTTTTGGCATCTCCAAGTTTTATTCTATCTAAGCACTTTTATGAGTACTTTTTCTTCTACTACACTTCAAGCTCTCTAGAACACACTTAGCATCTGATTTGCTTCTGTATCTGCTATAATGGCTAGTAAAACCTTACATAAAGTAAGTACTCAGTCGATTTTGTTGAACAAATTGATAAATGACTCACGGACTTGTACTCTTGCAATCATCTATTTCCACAACCTATGATCATAAGATTTCAATGACATTTAGTACATTTAGTGCATTTAAAAAATGCAACTTTTGGAGCCTCTAACACTATTGGTCTAGAATTGCAGATGTCAAAAACTGCCCAACAAACCTATTTGTTGTAAGAAAAACCCTACATATCTACATATCACCTGTGTACATTTCTTCATACCCAATTGTCATGAAGATCAAACGAGACGGAAGAAGTAAAGACCCTTCGGAAAGGCCAGCAAAGGCACATATCCATGAAGCTGGCAGCACTCACATCATTTTAGTGGAGTGGGTGACTCTTAGGGCCTGTGATGTAAAGCCATGCCAGCCACCATGGGCGTCTGTGCAACCACGTTTGTTCATTCTACAGATATTTGTCACCTTTATTGTTGGTGCTGAGGACACAGCTGTGAACACAACTAACAAAAACTCTTGGCCTCATATAGGTTACATTCTCATGAGGTAAGGGGTGATAAGCAAATGAACACGTACACGTATAGAATGGCAGATGGTGAGAGGTGATGTGGGGAAATGGAGCAGGGAAGGGTGGATGAATGGGGTGAGGGGACAGCATCAGAGGGGGCTGAAGAGGTGCACAGGCCTTTGTGGAGAGCTGAGTCGAGGGCGTTCAGACAGAAGGAGCAGCGCCGGCCACCACCCCACAGTGGGGTGAGCTTGGAATGTTGGAGGAATAGCAAGGGGGTCACTGTGGAGGGCTGGTAAGGAGGGAGAGGAGGGGAGGGTGAAGGAGGTGAGCTTAGGGAGGAAGAAGGCGTGAGACTGCAGGGCCTATGGGACTTTGGCGCTCACTCTGGGCAAGTCACGGAAGCCTTGGAGGGTCGTGAGCAGGGTAGGAACATGATCCGACTTGGCTGTTCAGAGGGCTGTTTGAATGCTGTGTTAGGTCCAGGCCATGATAGGGGTTGAGGCAGAGACTCCTGCAGGAGGCTGTCGCCATCATCCAGGTCAGAGGCGAGGGCGGCCAGCACTGAGCCGAGTGTCCAGGTGGTAAGAGACAAATTCTCGATATGTTTGGAAGGTAAAGTTTGTAGGATTTTCTGATGGATTGTATGCAAACAGTGAGAAAAAGAAATAAGTCCAATAAGGCCTGAGAAGCTAGAAGGATGAGGCTAGCATTTACCTAGCTGAGAAAAACTTTGGGAAGACTGGGAGTTCTGCCATGGGTCTTGCTAAGTGCAAGATACTTATTAGCTATTCAGACAGGAGAGGAATGGAGTCAGCAGGTAGAGACACAAGTCTGAGGTTTGGAGAAAGGGTCTGGGCTGGTGACACACAGCTGGTGGTTATTGGAAGATACATAGATTATATTTAACACCAGGAGGCCGGACATGGTAACTAGGGAGTGAGTGTGGACACAGGAGAGGTCTCAGGATCTACCCCTGGAGCGTCCCAACGTTAAGAGGGCGAGAAGATGAGACAGAGATCAGCAAAGGATTACAAGAAGAAGAAACAAGCACGTGAAGGGTAGAGCTAAGAAAGAACAGTGTTCCGGGGCAGGGCGCCCTGTAATCCCAGCACTTTGGGAGGCCGAGGCGGGCGGATCACGAGGTCAGGAGATCGAGACCATCCTGGCTAACATGTTGAAACCCCGTCTCTACTAAAAATACAAAAAAAAAATTGCCGGGCGTGGTGGCGGGTGCCTGTAGTCCCAGCTACTAGGGAGGTTGAGGCAGGAGAATGGCGTGAACCTAGGAGGAGGAGCTTGCAGTGAGCCGAGATGGCGCCACTGCACTCCAATCTGGGCAACAGAGCGAGACTCCATCTCAAAAAAAAAAAAAAAAAAAAAAAAAAAAAAAAGAACAGTGTCCCAAGGGCCAAGGGCAATAGTGGCTCAAAGACAAGGAGTGATCAGCTGTATCCAAAGCTGTCAACAGATCATGTAACATGGTCCTGGAGCACAGAGCACTGGGTGCAGTAACGGTGATCACTGATGGTCTGGACAGGAGATGTTTTGGTGCAGCAGTGGGAAAGAAAGCCCCATCAGGGTGGATTCAAGAGAGAATGGGAGGACAAGAATCACAGACAACAGGTAGAGGCAACTCTTGAGGAGTTTTGTTGAAATACAGAAGGAGATAACCTATGGTTATGAGAAGTAGAAGAAGGAGGCATTTGTCGGCCGGGCGCGGTGGCTCACGCCTGTAATCCCAGCACTTTGGGAGGCCGAGGTGGGCGGATCACAAGGTCAGGAGATCGAGACCATGGTGAAACCCCGTCTCTACTAAAAATAGAAAAAATTAGCCGGGCGCAGTGGCGGGCGCCTGTAGTCCCAGCTACTTGGGAGGCTGAGGCAGGAGAATGGTGTGAACCTGGGAGGCGGAGCTTGCAGTGAGCCGAGATTGCGCCACTGCACTCCAGCCTGGGCGACAGAGCGAGACTCCGTCTCAAAAAAAAAAAAAAAAAAAAAAAAAGAAGGAGGCATTTGTCTAGGTTTGTAGTCGGGGGAGATACTGCTGACATCTTTGTAGATGACACCAACCACACTGGTACAATGCACGGATCCACCATGGTCTGCATGGTTCCCTGTTTCAAAAGCTGCACAGACACTATTCCAGCAAGAAAGGGCAGAAGGCTGCATGAGCTGAGGAAGTCACCATTTTACTGGTGACCCACAGGAAACCAGACACAGTTGTTGCTCCTATGCATAAGCATGGAGCTACCTGCAGGGCACCCACAACAGCAAAACCATCTCAGTGTCATCATCTCTAATGGCGAAAATATTTTCCTGGACTGCACGGCAGGTAACATGAGGGCTTTGCATTTGAGGCCTTCATCCTCTTGAGAGAATTCCTAGGAGTGTTACTGCTTCCTGACCACTGCAAGACACATCTACCTTGCTTAAGTACAGATGGAGACAGGGCTCCGTCCTCGGGAAGTTTCCTCTGTAGTGGAACCCAAGTGACCCAATCTAATCTAATTCTTCCTTTTAATGCACTGTAGCATGAGAGGCTCTCAACCATATTCATCTCTAATTAAGCATCTCTGGACTAGAGCAATTATTGTAGCCACTGCTGTTGATAACAATCATCTCCTCAGTCTCTTTGTGGTAGGCTGCTATGTGTTCTCAATCGTTCACCCATGCTTCTCTGAAGGTTCAGCAAACTTCTTGGCCCCGTTATCTCTGAGGGTGGCCATGGGACTTGCTTTGGCCAGTGGAATGTGAACAGCTAAGACAGAAACCACATTTAAGCATAAGCCTTAAGTTGCTGGTGCGGTTGGCTCTAGGCCCCATTTTGTGAGCATCTGCCCTCAGCCATGACAACTACAAGGCCTACCACTGAAGGTGAGGGCTCCTTTGACCTGGGCTCTGGAATTGAAGGGCACGCAGAATGAGGTCAAGCCCAGAGTCCAGCTGCGGGCAGTAGAGCTGCAGCTGACCACCATCCTCAGGTGCCAGGAGCCAGGTGTAAAAGTTGCTGGTTGTAAGCCATGGAGAGTTTGGGACTGTTTATTCCTACAGCAAAAGTTGACTGATATACTCTTTTATTAGACTGTCAAATTTATCTAGTGAAGGAACCATGCTTGTTCTTTATGATATGCCCTAATACCCCTAATAAGAATTGTAGGCCCCTAATAAGTACGTAGATAACAGGTCAAGGGTCACTGTGTCCATTTTGCTTGGTTGGCTGGCATTTGGAATTAACTCCTAGTTCCTATCACTGACACACTGGCAGTACCATTACCAGCTCCTTAAAGTCATGTTCAAAGTCACTGTCATCTTCCCTTCCTACTTTCTGATTTGGGCTATTGAGTTATGGCTGATTGACAAGGAAAACCCAAATAATTTAGGCTTCAAAAAGAAGTGAGTCCTGGCCATGATATATGCAGTTTCTATTCCTAAGTACTCCCAAACAGTCAAGGCTGAGTAGAGAAAGTTGGCTTTAATTGTGCTTGTGTGCTCAGCTCTGTGTGCCTTTTGAGCTTAAGACAGGCCACAAGCTTTGCCCAGGGAGTCCCACTGCAAAGAAAACAAACCCTTGCTTTTGCTTATTCAGTAGGTTCCCTTTGCTTATTTAGAGACTGAACTAGGTATTGTGTGGGAATTAGAGGCAATAGAAGGCACAGTTCTTGGTTTCAAGGGGCTTATGGTGTAGTTTAAGAGACAGGATATATGTGTAAAACTCCAACACAATCGGCCGGGCACAGTGGCTCACGCCTGTAATTCCAGCACTTTGGGAGGCTGAGGCAGGCGGATCATGAGGTCAGGAGATCGAAACCATCCTAGCTAACATGGTGAAATCCCGTCTCTACTAAAACTACAAAAAAAAAAAAAATTAGCTGAGCATGGTGGCAAGCACCTGTAGTACCAGGTACTCGGGAGGCTGAGGCAGGAGAATCGCTTGAACCTGGGAGGTGGAGGTTACAGTGAGCCGAGATCATGCCACTGCACTCCAGCCTGGGTGACAGAACGTGACTCCGTCTCCAAAAAAAAAAAAAAATCCAAGACAATCAAGAGATATATACCACTTAATTCTTTAAAAGAGGCAGTGCAGTGTGGTAGGAAAAAGAGCTGGTCTAGAAATCAGGAGACCTGATTCTAGTTTTGGCTCTACTGCTAGTTAATTAGTCACAGGAAGATCTTTTCACTGTTCCATGCATGAATAACTGGTTAATATAAAGCCCCTCACATTTCCACGGTTTCATGACTCCATGAGATACCAACCAGCAGCACACTGGGAACCAAGTGCTCAGTGCATGGCATGGGTAGGAGAGGCTGTGCATCTGGAGGTTATCTGTCTTTCTGTCCCTCACCCCATCTCCAAGCTCATCTGGTCCTAGCCTAGTCTGAGAGGTCTCCCATGTCTTGAGTTATGGACCGAATCTACTGGAACTGAACTGAAAGTAAAATTTAAACAAATGAGTCCAGAATTGTTCTCAGACACCACAAACTGAAGAGGAAAGAGTAGGAGTTCTCCTAAAGTGGATTGAGCCCCCAGGAGCACCTTGGGCTGGGGTTTGCTGGCACCTCCCCAGGGCGCCTGAAGCCACTGTGTTCAGTACCTGGGGTGCATCCATAACGGGCCAGGCTTCTGCAGGAGTGGCAGAAGAGGTGTTGTCCATGTGACTGACATCCGGATATACAATACCTCTCCAAACCCTTCCCCTGATTCAGAGAGCTGAATACCCTCCTCTCTTTGGGTAAAATCACTTCTCACAATGACAGGTGTGGTGTCCCCAGTGGGGCTCCTGAGGCCTGGACTGCCCTATTTGACAGGACGGGAGGAGAGGGCTGGGAGAAAGGTCAAAACAGAACTTTTAGAACATCCACTGATGCTTTCCTGATTGTTCTTTGGAAAAATACAGAAAGTAGAGATAATCTCATTGGCTAAAGTGCTCTGGAGCCTCGGGGATTAGCCACCTGGCTCTTCTGCTGCAAAATGTATTTAAATCCCCATCCCAGGGCCTCCGGGGTGGCTCAGATGGCCATGGGATTACTTCCTTCGTGTGGTATTCATGTGGCTGAGCGACTGCTGTGAACCGTCTTCAGGAGTTTCCAGGAGCTGAGACCACAGTGTGTTTTAAGGTACTTACATCAGAGTAGGGTTCTTCAGCTCAAAGGAACTCATTTTAAAACAAAAACAAAAACCCCTCCCTTTATATGAAATCAGGTCCTTTTGCAGAGTGTTCTTAGCAATTCAGCAAAGGACAGCAGAAGGTGCTGAGGAGATAACACTGTACACAAGAACAGGCTTCACTTACTTGGGACTCCAGACACCAGCCGCAGGGGGCGCAGCACGCGGAAGGCCCTCAGCGCTTTCACATCAAATCCGGCCCCTTTCCCTCCGAGAGCGTTCGCCCCGTCTGCTTTGGTTGCTTGTTCTAAAATTGCGCTAAAAAGCCTAGAAGAGAGGAAAGAGAGAAGGATTGTCAGGACT
This sequence comes from Macaca nemestrina, assembly GCF_043159975.1. NCBI lineage: Eukaryota > Metazoa > Chordata > Mammalia > Primates > Cercopithecidae > Macaca > Macaca nemestrina. The sequence continues at coordinate 140,805,603 of NC_092134.1, forward strand.
GGGTTTTTTTTGCTCAGCTGGGCAAAATTGCGCACGGGTCTCCAGCCCAGGAGTGGGCGCTGTGGGCGTGCGTGGAGTCTGTGGGTGGTTGTAAGCTGACATCAGTGTGGGTGGTGGCCTCAGTGTGGGTGGTGGCCATGCCCAGGGTGCCACCATGGCCCAGGGAGGTCTGAGCGAGCCGAGGGGCAGGCCCTCTGCCATCATAAAGGCATGAGCTGGACAGGCGCTGGGCAAAAGTGGGAAGCAGGTGATGTCTGTCGTCAGTCCTCATCTCCTTGAGGAGCCCTCCGCCCTCTCCATGGTATCCCAGCACCCCTCCCAGGAGTGCCAGCAACCACGTGCTCTATTTCCCCACCTCCTTCCTTCTAGAGACCCCCTCTCTTTGACTTGTTCCTGGCCCATGGAAATCTGCTTTGTGCTGGCCTCGGTGGCTGCTCAGGAGGCGGGCACTGCACAAATGAATGAACGGTTCAGTGGTTAAACAAGAAGGTCTCAAGTGGGGCAAAACCACACGTGCATGTAACTGAGATGCAGGGCTTTCGGCCCTGCCACTGTGGGTCTGAGCTGGCATATTCACTCCTCCAACAAACAAGAACACCTGCGACGTGTCGGGCACTGTTCTAGACACTGGGGCTACAGCAAAACGGACAAAGCCCTTCCCTTCATGAACTTACATTCTAGCAGGGAGACAGACAATAAACTGCGCAATCAGTAAACAGACACTGCAGCTTAGAGTGCTGGGTGCTGAGCAGGAGGGGCAGCGAGGGGCTCTGCAGAGAGAGGGTGAGGGCCGCCTCCCTTCCCACCTGAGAGGTCTGCACAAAGAACTCCCTGCAGGTGACACTTGAGCAGAGGCCTATGGGAAGTGAGGGTAGGACACACTTTGTTATCTAGAGACTGTTCCAGGCAGAGGAAGCAGGTGAGCCAGGGGCCCAAGGGAGGAGCAGGGTGTTTTAGAGGAACAGCAGTGACCAGTGTGGCTGGAGCAGGGCAGGGAAAGCAGAGAACTGTGGGAGAGGAAGTCAGAGAGGAAATAGGGAACCCCACCAGGTGCCAGTATCCTCTCTGAGACAGAAGCCACTGGGGGACTTTGAGCAGGAGAGTGACATGACCTAACTACAGGTCTAAAAGAATCATTCTGCTGTTGTGGGAGACTCTCCTGTCGGGGGCGAGGCCAGAGACCAGCTGCTGCAGTCACTCAGGTGCGAGACGGTGGTGGCTCAGAATGAGTGGTGGTGTTGGAGGTAGTGAGAAAAAGTTGGATACCAGATTTACCTTAAGATAAAGCTGGTGGGACTGGCTGATGGACTGGATGTGAGGTGTGAGAAAGAGAGGGGAATCAGAGAAGATTCCAACAGTTTGGGCGTGAGCAACAGGAATGATGAGATATGGTTGAATGGACATCAAGGGTTCTGCTGAGAACTTGAAGTTTGAGTTGTTGCTTGGACATCGAATGCATGTCTTGAGTTGGTTCTACTGTGTCTGGAGGTCAGTGGGGAGGTGCAAGCTGGAGACAAAAGCGCAGTAGTTGCATAGTTCATATTTAAAGTCAAATCATATGTGACTACCTAGGAGGCCAGCGCAGAAGGTGAGGATGTGAAAGGACCCAACCCTGCAGTGCTCCCACACTGGGGGGTCAAGAGAGGAGAAAGCAACAAGAGAGACTGACTGCAGAGCAGGGACATGGAAAGAACAGCGCCCCACGAAGCGAGTGGTCAGTGAACAGGCAGTGCTGTCACACACTGCAGAGACACGGCTGGACACCGACCACCGGGTTTACCAACATCAAGACCATCCAGACCTTGAAGGCATCTGTGTTGGTGGAGCGACGTGGACAAACACCTAGCAGACATAGGTTCAAGAGAGCATGGGGGGAGTGGAACACCGTGAGGATAGACAGCCCTAGCCAACAGAAATATGAGGCAAGCCACAGGTGTGAACTGCATGTGTAATTTACCTTTGCTAGGAGCCACATTAAAAAAGTAAAAACAGGCGAAATTAACAGTGTTCATAGATTTTATTTCACACAACATAGCCAAAATATTATCATCTCAACATGTAATAAATATAAAAAATTATTCAGAAGACATTTGTCATTCCTTGTTTTGTAACTAAGTCTTTGAAATATGCTGTCTATTTTATCCTTATGATTATTATTATCGCAATTCAGATTAGCCACATTTCAAGTGCTGAATGGCCACATGTGGCTACCGTAGAGATAAGTCTTTCGAGAAATTTTGCTCTAAATGAGCAGAGAAAAAAAGGGGGTTATAGAAGTGGGAGTGGAGTCAAGAGGGTTTTGTTTCTGAATGGGAGATATGACAGCATTTTTCTATGTGATGGGAATCATCTAACAGAGGCAGAAAATGTGATGAGATAGAAGTGAGAGAGAACCGCTGCTGGTAGGACGGAGCTCCTTCATTGGCAAGAAGGGGATGGGTGCACACGAAGGGTGCCCACCTGTGCAGGGGCAGGGCTGTGTGCCATGATCCAGTAAGAAGACACATTGTCAGCACAGACGCGTGGTTGTGGGAATATATGAAAGTCCCCTTCTGACTGCATCTTTCTCAGGGAACTGGGGAATGAGGCCATCAGCCGAAAATGTGAAAGGGGAAGGAGATGGGAAGTGTGAAGAGAGAGGCAAGGGTGCTGAAAGAATTCTCTCACAAAGCAGAAGGGTGAATGGAGTGCAGACAAAGAAGGAGGGCCCTCAGGTGTCACCAAGGGCCTCCTCGAGGTTGGAGGTCATGAGTGTAAAGTGAGACTCTGCTCAACTTTGCAGATTTCTTGACCCTTTCCAGGTACCAAGCAGATCTCTGGTCGGACTTGATTAGGGTTGGTATTTTTCCAGGTGTGGAAGATAAACAGACAGAAGACTAAGAATGTTGAGCATAAATGCAAGCTTTGAGTGAGTGCAGCAGTGGCACATGGCATCTGAGATGGCTGGAAGGAGGGTGGACACGGTGGCAGGGATGAAGAGTGCAGTGGGACGAAGGGATCGTGGGAGTCAGGGTGAGAGAGGGAGGGGACGGGAAAGACGGTGGTGCTGGTTAGACAGTAGGATGTTAGATTTGGGATTATGGGGGAGGCGTTATCAGTGGTGACAGGGATATTGGCTATAACCAGGGGAGTGAGCCTACTGAGACAGGCTCCCCAGAAGGCAGATATCCAGGAACCAAGAAGCTACTGCAGGGAAGGTAAAGAAGAAGTGAGTGTTGGAGTGAAGTAGAGTGAGCCAAGAGCCCATGTCCTAAAGGCACAAGGAGGGGTGACTCAAAGGTCTGCAGAAGGTTGCAGTAAAGAGAAGTAAGGCATAAAGGATCTGATGACACAAATGTCAAAAGGGACGGGGGGTGCAGTGGAGCAGAAATCAGGAGCTGGAAGGGCCCCCTTAGACCTGGCAACCTGGTGCAGTGGAAGGAGGCTTCTGGGACAGGAAGTGGCCACCTGCTGAGAGACAGCAGAGAAAGCTGTACCCTCATGGGAGAATCTGGAAGTGACCAGAAAGGAAACTGAGAACTGGGCCACCTGTTTTGCAAAGTTTTGTTGGAATTCAGTTACACCCACTCATGGAGATACCGCTCTTGTCCTGCTGCTGGGCAGGGTGGAGTAGCTGGAACAGAGACTCGGCTTGCAAAGATGAAAACCAGCATCTGGCTCTTACAGAAAAGTTGACTGACCCCGAACAGGCGAGAGACTATGGGGATGGGAGGGCACAGTGGGAAGGTTTCCTCCGTGGGGTAGTGGGAAAGGAGGGGTTAGATCAGAGGATGCACAGAGCCACATGGGAACAGGAGTCCGGGTGATGAGGGACGACTCAAGAATTTTGGGCTTTTCATGGCAACCGAGAAAAATAGGGGAAAGGGCGTGCAGGGCGATTTCTGTCCTTTACACCCAGAGAGGATGCAATGGATTCATTGGCAGCAGAGCGCACTACACGCTGGGTTGTGTTTCTTCAGTAGTGGGGCCTGGGATCAAGGAGGGCACCCAGGTATTAGGAGTGGGTCTCCATATCGGGTCTGAACTATGAGCCAGGGCAACTTTCACTCAGGAGCAACAGGCTTGAGCTCTTAAGTGACTTATGCCCCAGGTAACTGGATCTAGAAATGGGAAACTGCAGCTGGGGGATTAGCCAGATGCATTAGCAGAAGTTCAGGGCCAGGCAGGGCTGAGCCATGAGGGGATCGGCCTAGAAACGCTCCATGGAGGCCTCCAGGCACTGACTGGCTGAGTGACTGGGGTATTGGCTCCTCCGGTCCAGAGGATGTCCCTCTATCTGGTCTGTGTATTGGACCTCTGAACGAGACTCTCAACAGCGGGCTCTGCAGCCGAATGAAGTTTGAGAACGCTGTCCAGGCCGTATCTGCAGTGTCTCTCAGCCTGGCGATTTGACAGCTTCCTATGTTAGCTGGTGAGGCCTTGAATCCCAGGCAGAAGTTGCCAGGATGGGGCAGTGGGCTTCTTTCTCTACAAGGGAGATGTTCTTTCCACTGAAGCCCAGATCACTGAGACCGGAGGAGATGAAGACCCGTCTGCAAATTTGTCAAACAACATCCCAAATGCAAACCCGATTTTGTTCCCAGTATTTCCTGCAAGAAAGCAATATGCTTATCCGAGTGAAAGATGTTCACAAAATAGGATTCAGCGAAGGGAGTGGAGATTAGACAACTTGCCCTTAACTCCTGCCTCAAGTTGAGACTCTTTATTACGTATCCGCTTTTAATTGTGAAAGGGTAGGAAACTCAAACATGGATGGAGGAGTGGCTGGTGTATTTCTTCTCAATGAGACGTTCCGAAGGCAAAACCACGGCTTGGTGCCCACTGGTCCCTGAGGGTTGGGCTCTGACGTGGACGCCTGGCTGAAGGATCGCTCTGGGAGGTGTGTTTGGCAAATCTGTAGCCAGGCAGTGGGGCTGTTAGAAGAAAAGGATCGTGAGGCTGTAGAATGATCGTGAGGCCCAGATAATGGGAAAGGCAGGGCCACCACCCTGCTAGGGAGGCAACAAAGCCTCACTGGCTGGCACGGAACCTCCTGAGCAGGAGATCCACGGAGGACTCCACGGTCCCTGCGTAGGGGGAGGTGAGTCTGAGGCCACCACAGTCCCTCCATGTTTATTCAGCAGTCCCACCACCAAGAGACCTCTGCTTTAGGAAGGAAAGAAATGCCCTGTGTCATGTGCCACCAGAAGAGCAATGCAGAGACGAGGCTCTCAGCCTGGCACTCAGGCAGTAGGCAGGCAGGCCCACCTTTCTCCAGGGCAAGTCAGGCTCCCCCAGCTGTGTGGGAGGCCAGGAGAAACCTTTCCCTACAGCTACAGAGCAGGGGCCAAGGAGAGCAGATATTTTCCAAGACACCCAGGGAAGCAAAGGGCTACCCAATATTACTACTTAACATTGCAAAGGAAGCAGAAAAAGGAGGCGAGCTGAAGAGAGGTGGTAAGCTGCACCCTCCAGCGATGGGGGATCGTTACAAGGATGGGCTGAGTTAGACAGGACGAAAAGTCCTTAGGAGAAGAGAGACTAGGTTCCAAATACGTCCCAGTGCAAGTGCAACCACAAGCTGGGCCACTGCTGGTGTCATAACCTCTGTGGCTTAGAAACAGGAGCACACGGCCGGGCGCGGTGGCTCAAGCCTGTAATCTCAGCACTTTAGGAGGCTGAGGCAGGCGGATCACGAGGTCAGGAGATGGAGACCATCCTGGCTAACACGGTGAAACCCCATCTCTACTAAAAAATACAAAAAACTAGCCGGGCGAGGTGGCGGACGCCTGTAGTCCCAGCTACTCGGGAGGCTGAGGCAGGAGAATGGCGTGAACCCGGGAGGCGGAGCTTGCAGTGAGCTGAGATCCCGCCACTGTACTCCAGCCTGGGCGACAGAGCGAGACTCTGTCTCAAAAAGAAAAAAAAAAAAAGAAACAGGAGCACACAATTGGATGCCTCCCTCTCTTCATCAGCCTCATGGCCTAGACCCCAGGGAGATGTGACTGGAATCTGGGCTGACCCCACAGAAAAGCCTGGCCCCCTGTGGTTGTGGGGAGGAGTCTAAGGGATGAAGCCGGGTCCAGACAGGCTGCAGGTGAGGCATGAAGCACGGGCCAGAGATGCACCACTGTACTGCCTCCCTGTCAACCCAGGCAGGGCCCCTCCCTCCCAGGGCTCCTGTTTGGTGCCTACTCACCCTGCATTTCTTGTCTCTGCTTCCCCGACTCATGATTTAATTAAGACCACATATGGGGCAAAGCACATATAATCAACTCCAACTCACTCCAAAATTCCAAAATTTTGCCTAAACAAAACTCGTCCCTGCAAGTCACCCTCATCCCTCCACTGGTCCCAGAAGCAGCTGCTCTCATTCCCAAGGCTCTTTTCTACGCATATGCAAAAGGCTCCCAGGAGACTGAGGCCTTGAGAAAGATGCCGAATTCTGAAAAGGATTTAGGGGCATTTGGAACAACCCACCTTAAGGACTTTTGCTATGGTTTACTGAGTTATTCAACGCATGCGTTTAGCCGCTCTTTGTTTATTCTGGCATGAGTAGAAGTCACAAAATCTCTCCTATAGCTGCATGCACACCCCGAGTGCTGTGAGCCAGAGCTAGACCTGGCTAATGACACTAATAACCTTAGTGCCCCTTGTATCACCCAAATATTTGTGAGGTTCATATGGCCAAAGTGCATCATTCATTGGCCAGGCAAAATAACGCAACAACAACAACAAAAAAACCCTAACGTGGTTCCAAGCAACCTCGTGAGCCATCCAGATGGCCAGAGACGAGGAACTAACTCGCAAATGATCTCGACGTCCTCCTGCGTTATTTCCTGCAGTAAAGACCCGGCACTCTCACAAGATGGTGAACGGTGGGTGCTCTGGAGACATCCACAATGGCTGTGTCTCCTCCGGGATGGCACAAAAGGATCCTCCAAAAACAGGCCTCTGGGACAAAGAGCTCTTGACATTCTGGCCGTGACTCTGCAGACTGCCAGGACTTCAAGGGAGGGAGAGTCCAAGGTGACGGCCACTTGGAGCACTCACTGGGCTCAGAGTAACAAGGGACTAGCCCAAAGGAGCCGGCTTCTTCTCAAGGTAAAATCTGCTGCAATGGGCTCCTCCTATTACAAGACGGATGTGTTGATGGAACTTCATCACCTGTGTTTTAATAACCTACACTTCACCAGTGTATGTAGGCCTGTTAGGTACAAATTGTTTATGGAGAATCTTTTTGTGGGGTTGTCAACTTATTTATAAGGAGGTCACTTCCACATTTTATTTCAGATTCTTTGCATTGCTGTTTTGAAAGCCTAGATGGACTCTTATGCTACCGTGGAGCAGGGTGTCTGGGGGGAAGCCGCATTTGATTGGGGTTTGGTTACTTGTCATCTTTGCCTTTCATAGTTCCCTGTTTCCTTCTCATCCACCTGTCTTGAGCAGTCTGGTTCCCTGGGGCCACAGAACCAGGCCCCCTGCAGAGTGAGAATGGGGATGCGGCCTCTGTATGAGTCCAGAGCACAGGCACAGCCCATGTGCGCCCCACACTCACCCCACACCTGCAGACTGCATGCTCACGGACGAGCTGTCCCAAATGTGCTCAGCGATACAGCAGGGAAACTGGCAGAGGCACTGCGGGACCAGATGTGGTCTGAGATGACACGAAGTACTTAAGCAAGAGGATATCCTTAGTGGCACCGAGCAGCATGGGTTCCATTAGGAGCACTCAGGTCTAACTGCATGTGTGTGCATGCCTGAGTGGGAGTGGCAGGGTGTGTGTGTGCATGCCTGTGTGGGAGTGGCAGAGAGGGGTGTGTGTGTGCGCGCGCCTATGTGGGAGTGGTAGAGAGGGGTGTGTGTGTGCGTGCCTGTGTGGGTGTGGTAGAGAGGGGTGTGGGTGTGGTAGAGGGGTGTGGGAGCGGTAGAGAGGGGTGTGGGAGCGGTAGAGAGGGGTGTGGGAGCGGTAGAGAGGGGTGTGGGAGCGGCAGAGAGGGGTGTGGGAGCGGCAGAGAGGGGTGTGGGAGCGGCAGAGAGGGGTGTGGGAGCGGCAGAGAGGGGTGTGGGAGCGGCAGAGAGGGGTGTGGGAGCGGCAGAGAGGGGTGTGGGAGCGGCAGAGAGGGGTGTGGGAGCGGCAGAGAGGGGTGTGGGAGCGGCAGGGAGGGGTGTGGGAGCGGCAGGGAGGGGTGTGGGAGCGGCAGGGAGGGGTGTGGGAGCGGCAGGGAGGGGTGTGGGAGCGGCAGGGAGGGGTGTGGGAGCGGCAGGGAGGGGTGTGGGAGCGGCAGGGAGGGGTGTGGGAGCGGCAGGGAGGGGTGTGGGAGCGGCAGGGAGGGGTGTGGGAGCGGCAGGGAGGGGTGTGGGAGCGGCAGGGAGGGGTGTGGGAGCGGCAGGGAGGGGTGTGGGAGCGGCAGGGAGGGGTGTGGGAGCGGCAGGGAGGGGTGTGGGAGCGGCAGGGAGGGGTGTGGGAGCGGCAGGGAGGGGTGTGGGAGCGGCAGGGAGGGGTGTGGGAGCGGCAGGGAGGGGTGTGGGAGCGGCAGGGAGGGGTGTGGGAGCGGCAGGGAGGGGTGTGGGAGCGGCAGGGAGGGGTGTGGGAGCGGCAGGGAGGGGTGTGGGAGCGGCAGGGAGGGGTGTGGGAGCGGCAGGGAGGGGTGTGGGAGCGGCAGGGAGGGGTGTGGGAGCGGCAGGGAGGGGTGTGGGAGCGGCAGGGAGGGGTGTGGGAGCGGCAGGGAGGGGTGTGGGAGCGGCAGAGAGGGGTGTGGGAGCGGCAGAGAGGGGTGTGGGAGCGGCAGAGAGGGGTGTGGGAGCGGCAGAGAGGGGTGTGGGAGCGGCAGAGAGGGGTGTGGGAGTGGTAGAGGGGTGTGGGAGTGGTAGAGGGGTGTGGGAGTGGTAGAGAGGGGTGTGGGAGTGGTAGAGGGGTGTGGGAGTGGTAGAGAGGGGTGTGGGAGCGGCAGAGAGGGGTGTGGGAGCGGTAGAGAGGGGTGTGGGAGCGGTAGAGAGGGGTGTGGGAGCGGTAGAGGGGTGTGGGAGCGGTAGAGGGGTGTGGGAGTGGTAGAGAGGGGTGTGGGAGCGGTAGAGGGGTGTGGGAGTGGTAGGGAGGGGTGTGTGCGTGCATGCACCTGCGTGGGTGTGGTAGAGAGGGGTGTTCTTGGGAACATCCTGTCCCTCTGGGGAAGTCTGAATTCAAAGTGATTTTCATGGATCCTTTCTTTTGCCTGAAGGCCAGCACAGTTAGGACCAAATTGAAAAGAGATACTACAGAAGGAAGAAGAGGGATGTACTGGTGAGACAGCCAAATGGCAAGCGGTCCCCAGAGAAACTCCAGCCAGCCTGCACACTGGGAGGAGTGCACACTGGGGTGGAACCACAGACGTTCACGCCACCGTTTGCAGCAAGGAGACCTGACCCCTCCTTTTCCTGGGTAAAACCTCGGATTCAGCCTGTGAGGCAGGAAGCCCATGGGCAGGAAGCGCACACTCTCACTTTGCTGAGAGTCTGTCTTTCCCTTTCTGTTCCTTTAGCAAAATAAATCTCATTTTTCTCACTCGCTAAATCATCTGCGAGCCTAAATTTTTGTGGCCATATGACAAGGACCCTGTCTCCAGCTAACCTAAGGAAAAGTCCCGCAACACTGGTAAGAGAAAGGGAAAGAGACAGGCAGTGATACTTACCCCACGACCACAATGATAAAATCGAGCAGATTCCAGCCGTTGCGGAGGTAGGCATTGGGGTGAAAGAGGAGTCCATAGGCGATGACTTTTAAAAATGCTTCCACCGTAAAAATTATGAGAAAGAGATATTCCACTCGTTCCTAGGAAACAAAAATAGAAAAGAGAGAAAGATAAGTCATTAGTTTGGGGATTTGGAAAGTTTGGAACCAGCAGATCTCACAAGTAGATGGAAGACAATGCTGCCCCCACTGTAGTGGGACCAAGTGGGGACAGTCAGGCCAAATTAGCAACTCCACAGCTCCTACCATGACAGCACCAAGCTACTGGGGATTACGGGATTTTCTTTTTTTTTTTTTTTTTCGTCAAAGTTCCCCCATTAAAACGTAAATATTAGACTAGTGGAAAAAATTCCTATTTTTTGAAACATTTTATTGAATTAATCAGTTGACATTTTATTGCGCCCTCCCAGAAGAGAAGTCACAATGTCTCCATCTAAAGGGAAACAATGTCAGGGCAAAAAGAGAAGGGGATAAAGCAGAGCTCCTGGAAAATCATGCTACAATTCTGCAGGCACAAGCCCTGAAGACCGCAGACTTGGTCTTGGGGAGGGTACTAGCTGAGTTCCTCCAAATGATGGAGCGAAAATGCAGCCACAAAGAAATGGAGACAGTGAAGATCCCTTAAGAGCAGCCCGGGCCGGGCGCGGTGGCTCAAGCCTGTAATCCCAGCACTTTGGGAGGCCGAGACGGGCGGATCACGAGGTCAGGAGATCGGGACCATCCTGGCTAACACGGTGAAACCCCGTCTCTACTAAAAAATACAAAAAATTAGCCGGGCGAGGTGGCGGCGCCTGTGGTCCCAGCTACTCGGGAGGCTGAGGCAGGAGAATGGCGTGAACCCGGGAGGCGGAGCTTGCAGTGACTGAGATCTGGCCACTGCACTCCAGCCTGGGCAACAGAGTGAGACTCTGTCTCAAAAAAACAAAAACAAAAACAAGAACAGCCCGGACAGAGGCCACCTGCTCACGTACACCGATCCAGAAATGTGAAATCTCTTTCTTAAGAAAATAAAACCTTCTGTCCAAAGACATCAAACATTTCAGCAGAGAAAATCAGCGTTTTGAGGATGGAGGCAGGCACTGGGTGGGGGTGGAGAATGGAAGGAGCCCCTCTCTTCCCTTGAGGGGTAGGAGACAGTCTTCTTCCTCCCCTGACACCTTGAAGAAGGGCTTTGCATTTAAGGATGCAGCTCCCACCCCTGGGAGCCCAGAGCGAACAGGACAAACTTGTTGGCTCAATTAGAGCGAGCCGACTCTGTGCTGATTCATGCTCTTCCCTCGCCACTAATTGCTTTCTCCCACACCCCCATCCCAAGTGCAGAGCCTTAATGGCCCCCACCAGGCAAAGGCTGCCTGGATGCCTTCATGCTCCACTGCTTGCCTCTGCAGAAGCTCAGCCATCCTTCACTGGAGCCATGAAACACCCATCCATATTGCATTTGGGCACAGGCCCTCCAGAGTGGGGCGGGCCTGTCCGCAGCCCCAAGTGGGCACTGGGCTCAGAACCCCTGGACCCATTTTCCCCTCCTCTGCCAGTCAGAGGGAGCTCTGGTGTATGCATGTGGGAGCAGTGGTGAGGGGGTGCTCCAGGCTCGCCCACATTCTGAAGGAGGAGTGTTACCCACAAAGGCCCACTTCCTCCTGCCTGGCCAGCTGGGCAGGGTCCTCCAAGGCAGGGCCATCGGGAGCTGGATGGAAAGCTCTGTAGGGAGCCTTCGGGTACCTGGGCTCCCATTCACTCCATCACAATCCCCTGGGCATGCAGGGAGTGCTAGCTTCACTGTGAAGCAGTTTGAGGATGCAAATTAAAAACTGTAGAATTCTGGGCCCTGTCCAGATCTACTGAAACAGATCTCCTGGCTGTGAAGCCTGGAAATGTGCACTGTAGACAATTTCCAGGTGTTTCTGAGGTACCCGGAAGAACCACCAGCTCACATGCTGATGAAAGCCCAGATCACGCAGAGGCAGTGGGAAGAGAGTGCGGGGGTCAGACTTAATCAACATCTCAGAGGCAGATTCGTCCTTCCCTTCCTGCCCATTTTTGTGCCATAAAATGCATTTAGGGAGGCGGCTCCCTTGGGGTTGTGACCCAGGAACAAATCAGTGTGTGGGAAGCTCCAATCTTTTCAAGTCAGGTGGTGTTGGGTTAAAATGTACATCAGGGCCATGTTGAAGGAGAAAACATGAGACAACCCAGCACAGGGGAACCTGAGGATGTCTGTGGGAATAGGAATAGAGGAGCTGTCACACAGCCACTCAGCCCATCTCCTCATCCCCAACCCGTGATGGTTCAGAGCTTTCATGTCTGCCACTAGATGACAGGGTCACTGCTTTCCGTATTCCCAGAAAGTTGAAGCTGAGATGAGAAAGAAGGAAAAGGAAAGGGAAACAAACAGAAGTTGGGTATCCATTAGGTGTCAGGTGCTTTCATATGTGCTAGTTGTTTTCACTCTTTTATTCCATCCATCCACCCACCCACCCATTCATCCATCCATTCATCCATCTTTCCACGCACTCACCCATCCATTCATCCATTCACCCACCCACCCACTCACTACTCATCCATTCATCCATCTATTCATCCACCTGTCCATCCACCCATCAATCCATCCATCCACCCATTCACCCTTCCATTCATCTTTCTATCCACTCACCCACCCATTCGTCCATCCACCTACCCACCAACTCACCACCTATCCAGCCAGCCACCCACCCATTCATCCATCCATCCATTCACCCACCTATGCACCGACCCACTCATCCATTCATTCACTCATTCACCCACCTGTGCGTTCATTCATCCATTCATCCATCCATCCATCCATCCATCCATCCATGCATCCATCCATCCATCCATCCATCCATCCATCCACCCACTGATGCACCCATTCATCTGTCAGTCCACCCATCCACCCACCCACCCATTCTTCTATCCATCCAACCACCCACTCATCCATCCACCCACCCACCCACACATACATACATATATACACCCACCTACCATCCATACACCCATCTATACATCCACCCACCCATCCATCCATCCATCCACCCATCCACTGAAGCACCCATCCATCAGTCCACCCATCCACCCACCCACCCACCCATTCTTCTATCCATCCAACCACCCACTCATCCAACCACCCACTCATCCATCCACCCACTCACCCACACGTACATACATATATACACCCACCTACCATCCATACACCCATCTGTCCATCCATCCATCCATCCGTCCATCCATCCACCCACATATATCCATCCATCCATCCATCCATCTATACATTTATTCAACTATCCATCTATCCACCCACCTACCCATCCATTCATCCATCCATCCATCCATCCATCCATCCATCCATCCATCCATCCATTTATCCATCCACCTACCTATACATTTATCCATCCATCTATCCATCTACCCATTCATCCATTCACCCACTCACTCATTCATCTATCCTATCATCCATCTACTCATCCACTCACCATCCACCCACTCACTCACCCGTCCATCCACCCATCTGTCCCCTCAGTCATTCATGATCAGTGTGGCACAACTAGTTGCACTGTCAAAAAGTGACCCTGTATCTCCCTCTGGGTTGTCTAGATAATGAGCCCTCCAGAAGAGGTAGCACTCAAGCACAGAGTCCCTCCTCCCCCTGTCAGAGAGGGCAGCAATATCCTGAAGGCTCTGAGGGCCCTATGTGCTGGGAAACTGGCATTCCCAGACAACTCCTGTAAACAGCTGGCACCCCTAGTCCAGACCACCTGGCACTAAGCAGTCTGCTTATTCCCTCCTTGACAGGCTGCTTTCTCTTACTTAATTGCCCTATAAAAAGAGAGAGCCATGGTTTGGGGGGTGTGGCGAGGGTCCTCCACTGGGGTACAGGCTTACTGCAGGACCAGCAGCATCCTGGACCTGGCATATCTCTTTTTGAGATGGAAGGGTTGGGGGATGTGACTTCTCTTGTTGACCTTTGGCCTTGGCAAATTTTCCCAATAAAGCCTATTCCTTGATCCATGCCATGTAACATTTGTCCTGCATCCTGGCATAGAACATGGGGAGACCCAGAGGGACCTGCTGGAGACTTGAGAAAAAAAGTCTCAGAAACAAACCTCAAGGATGTACTGGTACAATGCAGGGCAAACGGACAGACGATTCCAATACAATTAGTACATGGCATTCTGGAGGCAAGCACAGCTGGCTATGGATGGACTTCCCAAAGAAAGAATCTTCAAGCTGAATCTCTGAGGATGAAGAGTTGTCCAGGTGAAGAAGGTTAGGGGCTGGGGGCAGGAGGTAGGCAATGTGGAGGGGGTCAGGCATTACAGGTGCGGAGTGAACTAAGAAGATGGGAAGTATGGACACAGCTCTGCGATGCAAACATTTGATTTGGCTGGAGTGAGGGTGTTGAAGTAGCAGGGCTGGAGGGCCCGGCAGGAGCAAGATGACCAGGAACTTTGTGGCTATGCCTGGATGCTTGGATTCCATTCTGAGGAGAATGGGAATGACCTGGGGAGATATGCCCTGCAATCTGGCACTGGCTGGAGAATGAGTGATGGGGTTAAGGGTAGGGGAGAGCGACCCATGCGGAGATCACGGAGGCTGGAGCCATGGTAGAGGCAGTGGGATTGGGGAGACGTAGGTGGATTTGAGAGGAGAAAGCATGTGCTTTGTTTTCTGGTTGCACGTAGGGGTTGAGGGAAGAGGCAGTGCAGAGATGTGCAATGCCCCCTCCCTGAGGTTTCTAATTTGGGTGACTGTGTGGATGGTGATGCCTCTCACTGCAGCAGGGGACTTCAAGAAGAGGAAGAGGGGTTTTGGGGGAAGGTAGAGACATCAGTTATGAACTTGCTGAATTGGAGATACTGGTGATCAGACCTACAGAGGTGGGGCCCAGAGCAGAGTTCATCTTGCAGGGGAGGGCTGAAAGAGGAGAGTGTGCAGACTAAAGAGATAAGGGCAGACGCTGGGCTCCAAATCAGTACGGAACAGCCACTACAAACGCCAATCAGGACGTGCATCCCATCAGAAACCTCATCCCCAAGAAATCCCCTTCACATTATGCGAATTTATCTCCAGCAGAAGTTACAGGACCTCTCTTAAAATCATGAAGTCTGGGAGAGAAAGAAAGTTAAAGGTTATCTAATTAAACTCCTCACCTGAAAAACTAGGATACTGACAAGATATTGAAGCCCGGGAGAAACACGCAGAGGACAAGAAACCAGACTTTCTGACCTTCAAGCCAAAGGTCTGTTCATCCTGTCTCACCTGCCGGGGTACTGAAGAAACAGAGTTCACTGGTCCCACTTATCCCCAGAGACATGGCTGGTTTCACAATCCTCATGGCTGATTGTTTAAGGGTCTGAGATAGAACTGAAAGGGCCCAGGGAGCCAGTAAGAAGGGGTCTGAACAAGAACCCAGAGAAGGACAGCTGCCTATTGTTGAAAAGTCTGGGACACGGTCACCGTGAGGCATGTGTGTGTACTGCGTGTGTGCGTGTGCTGACTAAATGTTGCAACAAGCAGTGTTATTCAGTCTGACCTTAGAGGCATGACTGCCCTTCTAGAATTACTTAAAAAAAAAAAAAAAACAACCAAAACCATAAACAAGCAAAACAGCTTGGTTAATTCCTTCAAAACATATGTTGTGCTGTCATAGAAACATCTAAGGGCGAGTATGAATGGAGTGAAGAAAATAAAAAGTTGGTCAAAGACTGTTCTCATGGATGCCCCAGGCGTCTCTGGTTCCAGGAATACGCAATTCTGTGGTCCTCCTCATGCCTGAACTCTGAAGCCAGAGGCCTGTGTGCCCTCCTGAATCCTGGGTGGTCACAGAGCTCATTGAGAAGGCAATATTCAGCATGCAAACTGGCCCTTTTGGTGATCTTGGGAACTGGGAAACTTTGGAAGCCAAGTGGGACAGATGAAGACTCCCATTCCTACTGTTCAGTGTTAAGGTTGGATAGTGTAGAGGAGGTGTGAACAACTGCAGAAGAGAGAATGAATCCCAGACCAATAGCATGGAAGTACCCAGACATTCAAAGTTGCAAATGGGCTGTACCCAAGACCCTGGGAGCCCACCCCTCACACCAGTGTGCCCTGGATGTGGGACATGGAGTCAAAGCAGATCATTCTGGCTCTTTAATGACTGCCTACTGGGTTTTGAACTTGCCTGGGGACTGTGACCCCTTCTTTTGATCAATTTCTCCCTTTTGGAACAGGAAAATTGACCCAATGCCTATATTCCCATTGTATTTTCTAAGTAACAAACTTGCTTTTGATTTTACAGGCCCATAGGCGGAAGGGATTTGCCTTCCATCTTGCTCCTGCTGGGCCCTCCAGCCCTGCTACTTCAGATGAGTCTTTGGACTTTTGAGTTAATGCTGAATGACTTAAGACTTTGGGGGGACCATTGAGAAGCGATGATTGTATTTTGCAACATGAGGACATGAGATTTGGGAAAGGGCAAGAGCAGAATATCGTTTGAACATAACCTCACCCAGATCTCATGTTCAACTGTAATCCCTAGGGTTGGAGGTGTTTGGGTGATGGGGATGGATCCCTCATGAATGGCTTAGCCCATCCCTTGGTGATAAGTGAGCTCTCTGCATTCCTGTAAGATCTGAGCATTTAAAAATGTGTGGCAGCTCCCTGCTCCATTCTCTCTCTTGCTCTGTTCTCACCATGTGATGTGCCTGCTCCCCCTTTGCCTTCTGCCATGATTGGAAGCTTCCTGAGACCTCCCTAGAAGCAGATGGCACCACGCTTCCTGTACAGCCCACAGAATCATGAGCCAATTAAACCTCTTTTCTTATACATTACCCAGCCTCAGGTAGTTCTTCATAGCAGTGCAACAACAGTCCAACACAGGCTGGAAGGGATTCTCCGACACTCCTGGAGGACCTTGCTCCTCTGACAGTGAGTGGATCCCTGCCAGCCTTGAGGCAGGCTGATGGTCTTGCCCACAGATAGCTCCTGTCTTTTTCCTTTCTATCACTTTCTCTTCAATTCCATTTTTCCTTTATTGCTTCCTATTTCCATCTCCTTTTCCCTTTCTTCCTTCTCTCCCTGTTCATTTCTTAGATCTCCTACTGGCAACTGGGGGTCCATGGCCACACTCATGTCTGAAATATTTAGAAGAGGTCAGTGGAGAGAGAGCCCCAGTTCCAGGAATCATGACGGCTTCTAAACACTTATAGAGCTAATTAGACACTGATGTGTACTGGCTACCCTAGTTTTCCATTTATCTTCTCATGTATACATTACCACTCTTTTCAACTACGAGGACAAAGGCTCAAGAATGAGAATAATAATGATGAGTCTTTACTGATGAGAAGTCTTTGAATGATGGTAATAATTTTGATTCTGGCGCCAACTGGCTGCACGTCCTTGGACAATCACTCTACTTCTCGGGTCTATTTTCTCATGTGCAAAAGGACTTAAGAAAATTACAGTGCTGCAAAGAGCTCTAGGCCTCCACAGAGGGCTTCAGAACAGGTACAGGCAAGGGGAAGGCTAAGCAAGGAGGCTTCGACTCCCCATCCCCTCTTGAACCAGAGCAATGCCATAAACCCACATGCTGAGTGTCCAAGGGTTCTAACACAGTTGAAGAGGGTCCAGGGAGCCAATATGACAGAGTGTGGACAGAGAATACACACAAAAAGCAGCAGCTATCTATTACTGACCAGTCTGGAAGACTTTTATTGGCTTTATGTGCCTAGTTCTGCATAAGATTTGAGAAGAGGGATCAGTGTTTTTTTCATTTTTCTTGGTACTTTGAATACCACTTCCAAAGTGGTAGATAACTTACAAAGTCCCTCCAAGATGCTATGGCGAGGGAGACCGCCAGGTCCTGGTCTGTGCATTTTTGCCCAAGGCACAGTGAGATTTTAGGACATGAGACGGAATAAAGAGCTCCTCTTCTTCACTTCCTCTCCTCGTTGTTTGGAGGATCACCATGAATACAAATAGACTTTATAATAAAATACCCTTCATTAATGAGATTATTCATATTTGTACTTTAGAGGAACACAGACTCCTTGTGAGCAGAAGCCATGCCAGGGTAGATCTCTTGGGACCAGGGCAGTCTGGAGAGACTGAAGTGTCTATTCCCATGTGCATCGTAGAGCTGGGGGATGCCCGCCCACCTGTGCTGAACACTGTGTGGCTACATCCACTAGGCGGCAGACCCAGGAGTAAGAACTCATACCAAGACAGCCTGTGTGTGCCCACCTAGACAGACAGCCTGTGTGTGCCCACCTCGATTTATGTAAATGTACTTACGGAAGCCAGCAAGAATTCTCCACCAAACAGAATTGATGAGAAGCCCAGTTATGCAATTCCATCTCAGTACAAGGTGCAAAGGACAATCAAAACAATAATAATACTTCAAGCAGCACGTTGTATCTCAGGTTGTTTCAGAACTTGAATACTAATCAGCCTGACTTCTCCATGCAGTTCCTGCCTATTCTCTATCTGAGAGACGAAGGAAGCACAACCCCTTAGCTCTCACTACCTCATTCTTCTCCCATGTATTCATCCGGCATGCCACAAATACTTCCTGAGAGATGCAGCACTTTTCACCACCTGCTGCATTGCCCTCTCAGGACATCGGTGAGTTGGAGAATGTAAGAGGCCAGGAGAAAAACCAGGACACCCATCCCAAACTCCTTGGGATACGGAGGTGAGGGTGAAAAACCAGGACACCCATCCCAAACTCCTTGGGCTACGGAGGTGAGGGAGAAAAATCAGGACACCCATCCCAAACTCCTTGGGATATGGAGGTGAGGGAGAAAAACCAGGACACCCATCCCAAACTCCTTGGGCTACGGAGGTGAGGGAGAAAAATCAGGACACCCATCCCAAACTCCTTGGGATATGGAGGTGAGGGAGAAAAACCAGGACACCCATCCCAAACTCCTTGGGCTACGGAGGTGAGGGAGCTGATTCAAGGCCACAGGTCTCCCCTGTGTGAGGGGCATGAGGGTTTCTCCATGGCTGGTCTGGCATTCCTTCTGCTGAAGCATGGCCGTCTCCATCCACGGACTGTCTGAAACCCCTGGGTTACTCGGCCCAGCAGGAGCCACTGGGCAGGTAAAAGGCTGCTTGCCAGGTATGGCTGGAGGGGTGGGCAGCAGGCCTTCCTCACTGAAGGCCTCCTCCTCCCGGGGTCTCCACCTATGCCTGAGATTCAGCCATTAAGAAGCTTTCCTTCCACTGACAAAAATGGATAAACAAGATGTGGTGCCTACACATCCCCACACACGCTACAGTATGGATGAGCCGTGAAAACACTGTGCTAAATGAAAGAAGCCAGACACAATAGGACAAATACCGTATGATCCCTCTTACCTGAAAGATCTAGATTAGGCAAATTCACAGAGACAGAGGGTAGACTACGGGTTATGAGGGGCTGGCGGAGGGAGGAATGGGAACTACTGCTTAACGGGTACGGAGTTTCTGTTTGAGGAGATGAAAAACTTTGGAAATGGTGATGGTTGCACAACATTGTGGGTGTAATTAATGCCACTGAATTTCATACTTAAAATGGTTAGAATGGTAAATTGTGTTATATATATTTTACCACAATTTAAAAAAAGCATTCTTTTGGATGTTAAATGTTTGACAGCATAGCCTTTCGTAGCGGGGCAGTGGACAGATGCGCAGGGTGCACCTAGATTGGGAAGAAGGGCTGGGCAGGGAGGCAGGGCAATGCTACGATTTCACAACCCTGCAGGCAGGTCCTGCTGAGGGCCTTCTGCAGCAGCCTCTGCTAGAAGGTGCCTGCTGCTCCCAAGGGTCTGGGCTTACACTCGGGACATTCTTGTAAAGCAGAAGGACGGGGAACACCAGTAACAGCCTAACAGCAAAGCCCAGCCTTGATGAGAACAATGCACCTATTTATTGAGGGCAAGCAGCAATTGAAGCTGGGTGAATTGAAAAGTATATGCTAGTTTCATTGGTTTTGCAGTAGCTCAATTAAAAAAAACCAAAAAACAAAAAAACCTTTCTCAAACTTATCTGTTTCTCTGTACTTGCCCACGATGTTAAGTTGAAATGGTTTATTTGCCTATCAGTTTCTTGCGTGTATGCCTTCCTCCCTGCCTCAGCATGTGGGCGTGGGCCTGCCTTGCCTCCCCGCCCCAGCACATGGGCGTGGGTGCTCAGATCCAGGGTGCCGAAAGCTGCCTCATTGTCTGACACTAGCCCTGTGCACACCCCTTGGGCTCTTCACTTCTCCTGCCCCAGCCCAGACATGTGCCTGTGCGGACCTCTCACAGGCTGGCCTGGGGATGAGAAGCCAGCGCGGAAGATTTGCACACCCCAGTGGCCTCCTCATGGCCCATGTTTTTCTAACTGCAATCTACAGGGCAGGCTTGGGGCATTTGATTTCTTTGTTTGGTGTCCAGCGTTTGAACAATACAGAGGGCATGATCAACCTTTGCCACACCGCCACCTGTGTCACCCTCTTGGAGTTGAGAGAAGCCCAAATGCCACCCAGGCCAGACACCTCCTCTGTCCCAGGGCTGTCATGTCCTCATAAAGCTACATGTTCTGTCGCTGGGCAGCCGTGTGTCAGAGCGTGGCCACAGCCCCAAACTCTCCAAGGAGCTCACTGTGCTCATGGTAATTACCTCTTCTTTGGGGGCAATGGAGTGGAGAGGGTGACAGATATTACCAATCAGGGCCGAATTACACCTGGGGATAATGGGCATTTGCGTAGTGACCTGTGGGCTAGTATATAATTTCCCAAATGGGGAAAAAGTGTAGCAGTGGCCTTAAAACTCTCTACTAGCTGCCCACCTTCTTTCAGGAATTAGACCAACGTCTGGCCCAGGGAACAGGACCCTGTGTTTCTGCCTCACCCCATGGCCTCTCCCCACTCAGGCCCCCAACATGGGTTGTTTGGATATTAAAAGAGCTTCCTAACCAGGCTCAATGACCACTATCATTACCACCACCACCATCACCATCATTATCATCACCATCCCCACCATCACCACTACCACCACCACCACCATCACCATCATTATCATCACCACCCCCACCATTACCACTACCACCACCACTACCATTACCACTATCATTACCACCACCACCATCACCATCATTATCATCACCATCCCCACCATCACCACTACCACCACCACCATCACCACTGTCTCCACTACCACCATCCCCACTACTTCTATTATCACCATCATTGTTACCACCACCACCATCACCACCACTCTCACCACCACTACCATACCACTACCATTACCACCACCACATCACCATCGCCATTGTTATCACCACCATCCCAACCATCACCACCACCACCACCCCACCGCCACCACCACTGCCATCTCCACTATCACCATTACCACCATCCCTAATACTACCTCTACTATCACCATCATCACCACCACCACCACCACCATTACCACCACCATCACTACCATCACCACCACCACCATCACCACCACTACCATCTCCACTATCACCATTACCAGCATCCCCATTACCACCATCCCAATTACCTCGAATATCACCATCATCACCACCACCATCATCGCCACCACCATCACCACCATTACCATTACCACCATTTCTACCTCCCCTATCTCCACCATCATCACCTCCACCATAGCTGCCATTAATAGCAGTTTGAGCCTGGACATTTCTGTTCTAATCCTAACAGTAGCTCTGCATGATGGATAAAAACTATCTCCAATATACAGATGAGCAAACAGATCAGAGTGCTTAGGTAATCTTCCACAATGCCTTACTGCTAGTAGGCGGTAGAGCCAGAACATTGAGTTTAATGTTTTTTTCCCATTGTTTGTGACTAGAGAGAAAGCTGGCCTCCATCAGCTCAGCTCCCAACCACCCTAGAACCCCCTTTACCTGGCACAGCTGTCAGAATGGGAAGTGTGTTGGGGCTTTGTTGGGGCTACACTGAATGCCCGATTTTTAAGTCACATGCTGGCTGCTGCACAGGCCTCCCCTTTCTCCCCACACCACACACTTTCTTCCCACTGCCTGTCAGACCTGGTCACCATCTCATGAGGACCACCGCTGGCTATGAACCCACCACTGGTCTAACCCAGCTGAAGCTGACCTTATCCCTTTTCTCTCCTCCATCTATTGGCTTCAGAAGTGGCCTGAGACCCAACCCCGCCAATGTGGCATGAAGGGAACTTTTCTCATTGATTCAAAAAGAGAGAGAGGCATACCAGCACAAAGCACTATGATCTCTGATTGAACTTGACACATCCATGTCTATATGTGAAGTCTGGAACTGTGGCAGCCATCTGGGACCATGAGGACTACTAACTGATGACAAAAGCAACATACTGAGGGTGGGCAAAGAGAAAAGGTGGGAAGAACTGAGGTCCTGGGGGAAGTGGTTGAACCATCTTCAGTGCCACCTTAATTTGGGGCTTCCTGTATGTGAGATAAAATTTCCTTATTGTGAAAGTCATTCCGAGTTGAGTTTTCTAGTACTTGCTTCTGAAAGCAGCTCTATTGATGGGCTCATTTGCTGTCTCTGCAAGGCTGCTCGGTGCTTCCACCCCTTATCAACCATTTGGGCGTATTAAAGACCAGCTTAGTCCTGCCTGGGGGGAAAAGGCAGTAGCGTGCAGACACTGGAAGACAAGTGCTGCTCTGCCTCCCTGTTAGCTCCCAGCCTGTGCGGGAGATGCTTAGTTCAGACTAGATCTACAGAGATCAGCCCAAATCCCCAGCCGAGGGTCGTCCATGTAATTCTGTGCTTAGCCTCTTGTTACAGCACAGAGCTGTGGCGCAGAGGATGAGGCTGTGGGAGGGAGGCAGTAACGTTACAGTTCGCAGAGAGGCCAGGGTGAGGAGGCTGAGAAGAGGCCTCTTCAACAGCCTCGTATCTACAGCTGGACACAGGGATGCAGACCCACTATTTCCCCCCTGCTAGTGATGGCTTCTTCCTACCTTCGAGGGATGAAGGAATTTCTGAGCAGTGAATTTCTGACAAGGAACTTTCCGGAATTTCACTTTGGACATGCCACTTCCCTAACTCAAGAACTTATAAGGATTCCCAATTAGTAGTTCATCAGGCCCAGCTTCTCTGCATAAATCCTTCCCTCCCCTCCTACGTATCTTGTCTTCTCCCAACTCTCACTGCTCCGGTGGAGAAGTTGCCTTCCGGACCACCCATCTCCATCACTGCCCCTGCAGCCCCTTGCCTGGGAGGCTCTCACAGCCAGGCCAGCTGGACCCCTCCTCCCCTGGGAGGGTGCGTTGGCTTGTCCAGCCTCTCGGTCTCCTTTTCCTGTGGTTCTGCAGCCTCCTGGCCAGTCTGTCCACTGATCGTTTGGGATATTGCTACACGGCACGACGGCCCTGCTTTCCAGGCCCTCCCATTCAGTAGGCGTGCAAGACTTCACTTCTGCTTCAGGAGCAGAAGCACTCTGAGGGCAGATTTTTCTGTGCTATCCACAGTGCATTGTACAGTGCCGGGCACTGGATGCTCACAGAGTCCTCCAGAGTGGAAGTTGAAGGGCACTGAGTGCCGTCGAGGTCAACGTCCCAGCCACGGCCTCCCTCCGGTGCCTGCAGCATGTCATGGTTGACAACATGCTTTCACCTCTCAGGCTGCCTATCTCGCAGCACTCAGCATGCAACTCCAGGGGCGCTGCAGAGGCCACCCTTCTTTCTGGGCGCCCCTTCCCCCTGCCCTGACCATGTGAATTCAAACGAGCAGCACCCACCAGCACACCTTGGTATCCTCAACATGGACGGCCTGCGCCGAGGGCCCACCCTGAGGGCACTGGAACGAAGGACTGCTGTTACAAATGGCACGAGATGCTTCCCCTGCCCCCCAGGGTGCACCGTCCAGGCAAGTGGGCAGGAAGGACACATACCATGGAGAAACTACAACACAGATTGTGTGTGCAGCCTGCCACGTGAGCCCTGCCGGTAATCAGCAGTTTAAGGATTTGGAGAAAAGGCGATTGCTGGGGCTAGTGGTCAGGATGTGTGGTGGCAGCGAGGCCTGAAGGTGGCAGGGGAGGAGCTGCACAGTGGGGTCCTGGTCAAGGTCGGTGACCTCCACACGAGAAACACAAGATCCTCAGGGGAAACAAGCAGCAGCCCCTGTTTGCTGGAGTGTCTGCACGGTGGGGGAAAGCCTCTGCACAGGCAGGTGAGGGCTAAACTCCAGCCAGCCTCCAGGATCACAGGGAGAGTCTACACTCCTTACCCAGGATGTTGTACCTGGGACTTAACGTCCACACTGACTTGGGCTGACAACGGTTCATGATCAAAGGGTGATGTGTGCCAAGCTATGTTTTAGGAAATAAATATGAAAAGCAATCTTTAGATGAACTAGACTGAAGTGGGGAGACCTCTGCCATGGTCTAGGAATGAGGCAATGATAGTTTGAATCAAAGAGAGGGAGAAGAGGAAGAGAAAAGACAGAGTGAGAAAATGTTATGGCCTGACGGGGACTATCAAACATGGCCTCCAGACTTCATTCAGAACGGCTGGAAGAATGAAAGGCTCACAGAAGGCAGAGTCCAAAGTGTGGGCTGGGCCGGGCGCGGTGGCTCAAGCCTGTAATCCCAGCACTTTGGGAGGCCGAGGCGGGTGGATCACGAGGTCAGGAGATCGAGACTATCCTGGCTAACACGGTGAAACCCCGTCTCTACTAAAAATACAAAAAAACTAGCTGGGCGTGGTGGCGGGCGCCTGTAGTCTCAGCTACTCGGGAGGCTGAGGCGGGAGAATGGCATGAACCCGGGAGGCGGAGCTTGCAGTGAGCCGAGATCACGCCACTGCACTCCAGCCTGGGAGACACAGCGAGACTCCGTCTCAAAAAAAGAAAAAAAAAAAAAAAAAAAAAAAAAGTGTGGGCTGGCCAGTGACCCCAGGGGACTTGGACATGCCATGCAAACTTGCCAGACCACAGTTTCTTTATCCACGAAAGCGAACTTGGCTGGGTAATCCCCGCTCCCCTTCCTCCATGCAGCTAGAAGGCATCCCAGTGTAGTGGGACGTCCATGGAGCTGGAAGGAGACACACCAAGTTTACAATTTTTAGCTCTTCCACAACCATTGCAGCTTGGACACATGATTTAACCTTCCCGTGTCTCCATTTCTTTGGTTATAAAATGGAGAGAATATCTTCTTGCAGAGACTCTTTTAGCACTAACGGGAAAATATGAACTTAACACGTTAAATAGGAAATACTCCCCTTCCGCAACCCCTAGTGGTTCTAGAATTCCAGGGTATCTGAGAAGCTCACTTCAGACGACACGATGAAGAGAGATGACGGCCTCCCTGTGGAGATGTATGTGGGGATTAGAGATGGGGGCTCAGGACAGGTGGGCTTGACAAATAACCTATACAGATAGTTGTGTGAAATCCACAATCAAAGAAAAGTGTGAAGCAAGGGGAACAGAGGGATCGGGTGCAAGAAGGGAGCGCAGGTGAGAGTACCCAGTGCAGCATCCCCCAGGACCATCGTAGGCCTTGCCATGTCCATGTATGTATAGTGTTTTTCCTCATTTTTTCATTGACTCAACTCACTTTTTTCTTACATAAAAATTTGGAAAGGGAACATTTTAAAAAAATCAGAGCTCCACTATTGTCGCTTGCTATGATAATGGTAACAGTAAAAATAACTATTAAAAATGTCCATGTACTACCCAAAATTGTCTCCCCAGCCATGCGAAGGGCCCATTCCACACTTGGGGAAACACTGGGCTCAAGGGCTGTCCCTTGAAATGATCAGGCTTGGTCCATGTGGCTCTGGAAGGGAGAAGGAAGTCGGCAGGACTAAGCAGTGGGAACGAGAGGGAGGTGGATCTTGTCTCAAGAAAGAACTTCTAGATTTGGAGCTCCCCAAGAAGGAAGGGCTGTCTGTAGACAATGGAGGGACTGAGCCTCAGAGAGAGTTAGAACACATCTCCTCTGAGGTCCCTTTCATGACCAACAGCACTAGATGCCACGAGATATCCTCACATTCATGAGTGAGAAGAGAGCAAGGAAGTACACGGACAAATGGGTGGGTGAATGGAGGAATGAGTGAATGAGTGAGTGAATGGGTGGATAAATGGGTGGGTGGATGGAGGAATGAGTGAATGAGTGAGTGAATGGGTGAATGAATGGGTGGGTGGATGGAGGAATGAGTGAATGAGTGAGTGAATGGGTGGACGAATGGGTGGGTGGATGGAGGAATGAGTGAATGAGTGAGTGAATGGGTGGACGAATGGGTGGGTGGATGGAGGAATGAGTGAATGAGTGAGTGAATGGGTGGACGAATGGGTGGGTGGATGGAGGAATGAGTGAATGAGTGAGTGAATGGGTGGACGAATGGGTGGGTGGATGGAGGAATGAGTGAATGAGTGAGTGAATGGGTGGACGAATGGGTGGGTGGATGGAGGAATGAGTGAATGAGTGAGTGAATGGGTGGACGAATGGGTGGGTGGATGGAGGAATGAGTGAATGAGTGAGTGAATGGGTGCACGAATGGGTGGGTGGATGGAGGAATGAGTGAATGAGTGAGTGAATGGGTGGACGAATGGGTGGGTGGATGGAGGAATGAGTGAATGAGTGAGTGAATGGGTGGACGAATGGGTGGGTGGATGGAGGAGTGAGTGAATGGGTGGATGAATGGGTGGGTGGATGGAGGAATGAGTGAATGAGTGAGTGAATGGGTGGATGAATGAGTGGGTGGATAGATGAATGGAGGCAGAGAAGGGCTCTTTATCAAAGCAGGCGTGGGTCCAGGGCACTGCAGGGCTTCTACTGTCTTAGCCAAACCTCCCTCCTCTCTCCTGCACCTGGGCTTACCCAGGCTAAGACTGCTCCGGGTCCATGGCCCCACAAGAGGGACTGCCCCTGAGCAGGACCACCTGTGGCTCCAAGCACACCAGCTAC
The DNA here is from genome assembly GCF_043159975.1 of Macaca nemestrina. Lineage (NCBI taxonomy): Eukaryota > Metazoa > Chordata > Mammalia > Primates > Cercopithecidae > Macaca > Macaca nemestrina. The sequence goes on from NC_092134.1 coordinate 140,832,219, forward strand.
ACCAGGCTGCATACCTCCTCGGCCTCTGTATGCCTTTCATCTCTGCTGCTCAGCTCTGCTTCCTATGCTGAGACAGGCACAGGGCAGTATCTATCCAGGCTCCTTAAAACCAACAGGCAAGGAAATAAAATGCCCACCAGCGGCAGCCGGGACACCGTTACCATATGGTGCGGAGTCATCAGCACACATGTCAAATGCATGGAACAGGAGCCTCATTCCGGCAGCCAGGCTCCTCTGGCATGGGTTGCTGTGGAAGGGGACTGTCGCTAAGTGGCACAGGGTTAGTCTCTAAAGGAACACTTCCCCTCATCCCAGCCTCAGTGTCTGGTTTGTTTGCCCTCTTCAGTCTCCAATTCCTTCCTGGTGGTTCAGCTGGAAGGCTGCAGAAGACTAACAGGCTTTGTGGTGCACAGCAAGCATTCTAGCTGGAAGGGATATGGAAGTTCATCTGGTCCAAGGCTTTAGTTGTCCAGATGAAGACAGTAAGGCACAAAGAGGGGGAAGGACCTGCTCAAGGCCACAGAACCAAATACTATCAGTAATGTGGTAATGATGCTTATTTACACACTCCATTTTTAAAAAAGAAGATTGCACGTATGCCTTTTCTGATCCACCATCCAGAACAGATGATTGCTCCATTATCTGGACTTGCACCTGTGTCTCCCAGCCCTGGTCTTGCTCCAACTCCCTTAGCCCCGGTCACTAATCCCCACGGTAGCAAGAGAGTGGGGTGGGTGAGGGGAGAGGGTCAGACTCCCAGAGAAAAAGAAGCTGAACCCCAGAACATCGAGTCCCTTTCCCCAGGTCAGCCAGATGTAGGTCTTTAGGGCTGACCATCAGGATGGTCATCTTCCCTCTCCAGGCACTGAAGGCGCACCTGGAATCATGGTGGGCACCAGGACACCAGCAATGCAAAGAAAGACACAGTCTCTGCTCCGAAGGAGCCCTTCCTTTCTTGTAAGTAAGTGAATTTTATTCCCAATAACTGCTCCTGGCCTCTCTGCTGACCACATGCCCCCCAAAAGGGCTAACTCATCTCTCCTCCAAATCAGGCTCTGCTCTGAAGCTGTCTGACACCCATACTGAAGGCAGATCTAATTTAAAAAGTGTTTGCTGCAAGCTTTAAACTGTCATAATTTTGGCTTTTTTTGTGGGTGTCTCCTTTCCCTTGTAAAAATGGGTCTGTTCTCTTTGCTGATCAGTACAATTATAATGATATAAAACAGAGTACAGTAAAAGCTGGGGACCTGCCCTTAAAAGGGAAGTTGTGGGAAAAGTGATTCACGGCCTTATCCTCTGGTGACCTTGGCAGGGGTGGGCTGAGCCTTGAGTTGGTTCTCCCAGATGAATACGAATTTTGTGGTAGGTGAGGGAATGGGAATCTCGGGGCCTGGAACACCAGGGCTCAGGAGGTCCCTGCATTGAAGACTCTGCTGCAGAGCAATGCAATGGCAGCTGCACCTCCACCTGCCTGTGGGACTCCTCCATTGCCATAACCTCAGGCAAACGAAGTAACTGGGCCTGAATCCCTCACACAGGCCAAACCCTTGACCCCTAGTTCTTGCTGCACACCAGGTCCTGTGTTTAATGCTTTATATAGATGATCTCACAATAACCCTGGGAGGTGGGTATAATCATTATTCTCATTTTACAGGGTTGGAACCAAGGTCTGCCTGGCACCAGGCTGGCGTTTTAACTATCACGTTCTACTGACCTCTCAGCACAGAGCACATTTAGATCGCTGGATTCCACATTGCCTCTTATGGTTTTTCTCCCTCTGGAAACACAGCAAGGGCAATGAGCAAGCTGTGGCAGTAAGAGCATCATCCTGGAAGCCAGGAATCTTGGGTTCTAATTTCAGTTCCATCATTATCAAGCTGGGTGACCTTGGGTAGGTGACACAGCCTCTATGAACCTGATTTTTCTCATCCATATAGTGAAGAGGTTGGAGTATATGAGTGGATCCCAAACTTCGGTTCTCCTACAACCACCTACAGATATTTTGGGGTACTTGTTAAAAAAGGAGCCTCCTGGGTCCCCACTCCAGATCTGCTAAGTCAGAAGATCCTGGGGAGGACCTGGGGATCTTGATTTCTAACAAGCTCCCCACTTCTGAAAAGTACCAGGACCTGGGAACTACTGACCGAAGTGCCCCCCATAGTTCCTTTCAGCTACAGGATTCGCTGCTTCTCAAACATATCACCCTGCTCATGGCCACCTGTCAAGGAAGGGAGCTCCTTCTGCCTGCAGGCCAGAAAGTGCAAAGTGGGTGGGGAGAGGCAGAAGCTTCTCCTGAAGCCGCCCACGGAGGAGCCGTGTGTGGCTGGGGTACTCGGACATGGAGTCAGCAGTGGGTGTGCTTCCCGGGTGGGAGGCGCAGGAACACAGGAGAAACAAGAGTGAGGCCGGGGTGCTCAACGCCATCAGCCTGTGGGGACCAGGCTCCATGTGCCCAGCTTCATGTTGAGGACTACAGAGAACACAAAGGAAGGGCCTCCTCTACCCCTGGGGGAAGGAGACCTCCACATCCAGATCCTACAATGCCAGAAGGAGTATACAATAAGCGGCACCTGAAGAACAGAGACCAGAGTGCTTGAGTTTACAGGGGAAAGGAGAAAGGAAGTGTTTACAGAGCACATACTCTGGGCCAGCACTGGGTCTCATACACGCTTGGACCCCCGACAACCTCCCAGAGGAAGTCGGGGTGGGCAGGTGGGGAGAGCAAACTCAAGGCAAGTGTGAGGGTGGACAGGTTTACAGTTTTCTGTAAACAGTCCTGGGAACTAGCTAAAACAATAGACTAGACCATGAATCAAGGTATCTGGGTCACTTTCCCATGAACTAATTGCAGATCCTCAGGCAGCACATGGAGTGTCTCTGGATTCCAGTTAGAAATAAGAACACCTATCCTGCCAACTCATGAAATGAAATATAGCACGGCAGATCTATGGGAAGTTAAGATCACTGCTTATTATGGTCTGAATGTTTGTGATTCCCTCCCCCAAATTCCTGTGTTGAAATCCTAACCCCCAAGGTGTTAGGAGGTGGGGCCTTCGGGAGATGATTAGGTCATGAGGGCAAAAGGCCTCATGTATGAAATTAGGATGCTTACACAAAAGACCCAGGAGAGCTAGCTCGCCCCTTCTACCATGTGAGGACACAGCAAAAAATACAGCCATCCATGAATGAGCCCTCACCAGACGCCAGATCTGCTGGCACCTTGATCTTGGACTTCCCAACCTCCAGAACCATAAGAAACACATTTCCGTGGCTTATAAATCCCCACGAAATACCCCAGTTTACAGTATTTTGTTACAACATCCTGAACTGACTAAGGCGCTGCTCAAATCTCAGGTCTTTGTATGCACAGCCTCCTCTCCTACTCCCCACCACAGTTGGCCTGAACTCACGAGCTCGTGGAAACTACTCTTCCTCATCACCTAAGATGGGTGGAGCTGGGCACGGCTGGTGTCTTGGCCCACAGAATATCATGAAGTACTTGGGAGTGAGCAGAGGGACTGGTATCTATCAAATAGCTCCAAGCACCCCTTGCACATTTCTGAACTTAACATACAAAGCCATCTCCTGGACAAAAAGAAGCACGGTACCATCCACCATGTGCGTCCTGCCTGCAGGCTATGAAGAGCTTTTGTGTGGGTGGATTTTCTTAACCTGAACCCTGGGAGGGAGGAAAGGGTATTATCATCCCCATGGAAAAGACAAGGAAAGCAAGGCTTACCCCACTGGACTGCGGTGGAGAGTGGGCTTATACCTAAGTTTTCCGACTCCAACCCCAGTGCTTTTCCCCCAAATCAACTTGGTGTGTGCCTGCTGAATAGATGTTAGGTTCCAGGATTCTCTCTGTTAGCTGAGGAGAGTACAGACTCCTTCCCAATCAGTTTGTTACAGAATCCAGGCTGGCACTGGGTTGAACGGCGTCCTCCCTTCCCCAAATACATGTCTTTTCCAGACCTCAGGATGTGACCTTATTTGGAAATAGGGTCACTGCCAATTTAATTAGTTAAGATGAGGTCATCCTGGAGTTTGTGGGCCCCTAATCCAATATGTTGATGTCCTTATAAGAAGGGAAAACAGACACACACAAAGAGGGAAGCCATGTGACCACCAAGGCAAAGCTGAGTGATTAATGCATCTACAAACCAAGGAATGCCAAGGCTGTTGGCAAGACCAAAAGCAAAAAGAAAGGCATGGAACAGATTCTCCCCTAGAGAATGGCCCCACCAACTCCTTGATTTCAGACTTCTGGCTTCCAGGATACAAGAGAATACATTTCTGTTGTCTTAAGCCACTCTGTTCGTGGTACTTTGTGACCGCATCCTTAAGTAACTAACACAAGGCCATGGCCTAAGATGCTCCCAGCCTCTCCTCTTTGCACAGAATCAGGGTGACAAGGCTTGGACACAGGCTAAACATGAGCATCAGCCTCTTGGCTTCCCGCTGTAGAGTCACTACCCAGTGCAAGCAGAGAGCACCTCTGACTTTAATGAGCCCTCTTTCTTCTCTCATGCCTTTAAGGAAATGTCTAGCCAACGAGGAGGACATCTCAGTGGATTGCAAGTTCAGTGGGACCATGAGTGTCAGAGCACAGATACGCAGGTAGCAGGGAGATACATGCCTGGCCCCACAGTCTGGGGCTTCTACTATGTTGGCTCCTTTCAGAGTGAGCAAAGCTCCCTCCCTTTGAGATGCCACACACTAGGGGAATGCAGGGACTGGGAAGACAATATCTGTGCCTCAGGATTAATAGGCCCCCAAATAGAACTAAATACCAGGTGAGTGACAAACAAAGCCAACACCACAGCTGGCTGGATCTATGAGTGAGGGCTTCCTGGAGAAGGCAGTGTAGGAACTTCCCACCAAAGAGAGGGCAGAAGAGAAAGCTGAAAGGCAGGGGAGGACCCAAGGCCAGCAGGAGACAAGGACCTGGTTAAAGCGGGGGTTTGCAGAGGAGGGATGGCACAGAGGGTGGGGACATGGTGGGGGTCCCTTCAGGGAAGGCTTCAAATGTCAGTGAAAAAAATTGGGGCTTGCTTCTGTAAGCAGTTTTGAACAGACAGTACATAAGTCAATCTTATGAAAGTAGTTTTCAGGTATAATTAAAACAGGTTTTCCATTTGCAAGCAAGTAATAAGAGATAGCCTTTCCTTTGAAAGCGTTTTTTAGTTTGAAAGCTCTAAAGTGATAGACCAAGTGTTTGATCTGATAAGGAGTCACTAATATAGTATAAACATTCCAAAATCAATGGTATTTTACTTTTTAAAATATGCCTCATGGCCGGGCACGGTGACTCACGCCTGTAATCCCAGCACTTTGGGAGGCTGAGGTGGGCAGATCACTTGAGGTCAGGAGTTTGAGACCAGCCTGGCCATCATGGTAAAACTCCATCTCTACTAAAAATAAAATTAGGTGGGCATGGTGTACCTGTCTGTAATTCTAGCTACTTGGGAGGCTGAGGCAGGAGAATCACTTCAACCCGGGAGGCGGAGGTTGCAGTGAGCTGAGATCACACCATTACACTCCAGCCTGGGTGACAAGAGTGAAACTCTATCTCAAAAAATAAAAAAAACTATGGCTGGGCGCGGTGGCTCACGTCTGTAATCCCAGCACTTTGGGAGGCCGAGGCGGGTGGATCACGAGGTCAGGAGATCGAGACCATCCTGGCTAACACGGTGAAACCCCGTCCCTGCTAAAAATACAGAAAATTAGCCGAGTGTGGTGGCGGGCACCTGTAGTCCCAGCTACTCAGGAGGCTGAGACAGGAGAATGGTGTGAACCTGGGAGGCGGAGCTTGCAGTGAGCCGAGATCGCGCCACTGCTCTCCAGCCTGGGTGACACAGCGAGACTCCGTCTCAAAAAAATAAAAATAAAAAAAGTAAAATAAAATAAAGAAATAAAAATAAGGTAAAATAAAATATGCCTCACAAAGTGCTAGCCATTCTAGGCCCAGCTGAGATCCCACCTCTGCTGGGAAGGCTTCCTTGATTGTGTGGGTCAGTAGTGAGCCATTTCTTCCTTCTGGGAATTCTGGATCTTCACAGGCTATCCAGTGACACCCAGACTCTAGTCAAGATTTTATTGATCAGTACAAAAGCAAAATAAATGTTAGGAATGGACACAGGGTTGCCAACTTTTTATTCTGCCAATAATATATTAAAAATAACAATGATCATTTGTTGTCCTTTTCATTTCATAAAAGGAAGGAGAAGCAATACTAGAATAACAAGCAGTGGACAACCCCCACTGCCATCCCCATCCCCACCCCTGGCATGGACACAATGCACTCTTCCTGTTTTTCTCCTCTAACTGCAGGCTGATAAACCTTCATTGCAGATTGGCACAGGTCGGCAGACTGGCACTGGGAAGCACAGGTCCTTCCCACTCTCTAGCTCATTACATCCTTTGTATGCTCTTCCTACTAAGGCATTCTTTGGTCTGGCACCCAATCCAGTTGACCCATCTGTGGAAGATGGCAAAAATGGCCACAATATTTCGCAGCTCTTCTTTTCCAGAATCAGAGTCTATTTCCTCATCTCTTCAATCTGAGCTGACTTTGTCACTCGCTTTGACCAAAAGAATATTGTGCAAGTAATACTGTGCAACAGCTAAGCCTAGGCCACATGAGGTCTTGCAGCTTCTCCTCTCACACTGGGAACCCTCCTTCCATCACACATACAAGCCAAGATAGCATGCTAAATAATGAGAGGCCAAAGAGGACTCCCAGCCATCCCAGCCATCCCGGCCAAGGTCACTATAAACCACCTAGCTCTAGCAATTCACCAGCTGACCGCAGACACTTGAACACCAAACCAAGATCAGGGGAGCCCTGCTAGGTCCCAAAGTACTGCTCAACTGAGCCAATCCAGATTACCAACCTGCAGAAATGAGAGTCGATAACTCATTGTTGTTTAAAGCCACTAAGTATCAGGGTAGTTTGTTACGCAGCACAAGCTAACTGATACACCACCTTTCTGACCACAATTTTCATGGGCATCCTAAACCCTTCTATTGCCTTTCAGATACAGCTTGGGCTTTCCTATCTCTAAGAATTTACCTAAATTATTCCCCCCAGGCCTGAAATATCTACTGCTTGTATCCTTAGATTTTACCCATTCTTACAGACCCAGCACTCACTGTCTATGCCACTCCCTTGGCCCTTAATCATGTCCTTGTCAGCTTGTGGCATCTCTCACACACTGTTGTCAATTATTTCTGATAACATTCACTTCAGATGGGTTTATTACCTTCTCAATTAGATTACCAGTCCTTCATGGCAAAGGTGTGTATCATATTTAGATCCCCCAGTTTTTAACCCAGTATTTTGCACAGGGTGGGCATATGTATTGCTCATTGATTGATGAGATTTGGAAATTCAGTGGGTATATGAAAATAACCGTGCTGGGTTGGTTCTCAGCAATGTTCCCTGCCCCCAGCTCTGAGCGATATCCTACTCTCTCATGCTTTTCCATGAGGACTGGGCTCATTTCTCAGTCCCATCACAAATGCTTTCCAGAACATAAAGAACATGGTCGTCTGTTCCCCCTACAAGAATACCACAAAATCCAGAGAGGCATACCCAAACCAAAGCAAGGAAGACCCCTCCTGCCAAATTATTACTTGACTTCCCAAGTCTCTTGGGGCTTTCTAAATCCTTCTGGAAACTTTTTCTTCTCATTCCTGTGACCTTTCATTTGTCCCAGGCATTGGCATTGGATAATCCAGGCTTCCCGTGCTTTTCCGCCTTCAGTAAAGTCTTTAAAGTGAACTACAAAGCTTTGAGGGGAAAATAGATAAAAAGCTTAGCATTGCAAATGAGGAGAGCAGTAAGTCCAGGCTGCGAATGAGGTAAGTGCATTTAAAGCCGGACCTCTAAAGACTGGCTGCAAAAGGTTAAATTGCAAAGGTAAGGACCAGGGTTCCCTGCTCTCACTGTTTAATCCTTTGGTTGTTTTCTCAAACGGCCAGTAAGAAGCCAGCAACATGTGACTGCTGTTGTCCCAATCATTTCTTATAATCTCCATAATTTTATTTTCCAATAGCCAAATAACAAATTCTATGTTATAAATTTAAGAAAACTCTGAGACAACCACCCAAAAAACAGGAAAAGGAAAAGGAGCAATATTCCACTTCCTTGAAGCTGCTGTTGCTAACGTTTTCGCTTATATGATTAATCTATTTCCTTTGTGGGTGCGTATTTTTCTAAAATTGCGATTCTACTATTCATATCATTTTATATTCTCTATTTTTGCTTAACAACAGCTTTTAAACATTTAATACATTATCGCATTTTGTCTACAATATCATTTCCAATAACCTTATAGTATTCTAGTAGCAGGAATAGCTGTACTATAATTTATTTAACCAATTCTCTGCTTTTGGTGTGTTAGGTTTCTATGCCACCTAGCAAAGATTCGGGGCCTATCCCTCTCTGGGGAGTGTGACAACCAGGGCCTGCATTAGCCCCAGGGCTGCCTCATGCCATGCTTCAGTCCCTGACCAGACCTCTGGACTCTTCTTCCCTCCCACGGTGCAGACAATCGCCCAGGTGAGTCCAGTGGTCCCCACGTCCTCCTCCAGGTACAGAGGAGCTACTGTTGGCCAGTAGAAGACCATAGCCCTGTGACACTGCAGACAAGGACCTGGCCTTGTCATGGTGTGAGGATTCTCCCCGCTTCCTGGCCTTTATCAGCACCCATGCCCATGGCCTCTGCCAGCTCGGTCTCTGGGAGAGAGGCTTTCCCCAACTTCCTCCTCACCCTCCCACAGGACGCAGTACCTGGAACGGACTTTGCCACTTCACAATGGAATTGGGAGAGGGAGGCAGGCAGAGGGGTCCCGGAGCTGCTGAAGCTCTTGGAGAAGTGAGTTTCTGCACTGTTGATGCTCTGGGCCCCGCTCTCGGCACAGCCCAAGCACTTACCCCCAACCCACATGTGAAAGAAAGTCCCGTTCCAGGCCTGGGCTTTCTGCAAAGTGTCCCATTGCTCTCCATCTCCCTGTCCCTGAGACAACATTCAGTTGACATATTTTTAGCCAAGACACCAAACATCCAAGAAAGAAGGGAATCTGTCTCACACTGGGTGAAAATAACCATGTCCTCATGCACGCTCCTCCACATCTCCTGTGGTTTCTCTCACCTTCTCCCCATCTTCCCTCCCTCCTCCTTGACTTTGCCTCTCCTCTCTGCCTCTTCCCACTTGCTTTTTCTTTCTGCCCCTTCTGTGGCCCTCTCAGATCCCCGCTCTCCCCTTGAGGATGGGCAGCTGAGTACATTCTGAGGGCATTCACTGAGTCACATAGGAATTTGGCTAATTGAGGTCTTTCCTGCAAATTGCTGAAAATGTGTGCAGACCCACTGAAAATGGAAAAACACAGAGCTATGAGCCTCAGCTTGTGGCACTGAAGACGCCATTAATGAGGCATCAGACCTTGTAATGCAGAGACTGGGGGACATTTCCTGACCCGTATGGAACCACATAATGAGTGTGGGTTACTGAGGAAACACTGACATTGCAGGCAGCCTCTCTGGAGAGGAGGGGAGGGGGAGCGGGAGGGAGCACGAGCTTGTCCATTCACCCACCTGCCATGAGCCCGTAGTACAGCAATGGCATCACGAGCACCCTGCACCTGCCACTGACCTTACCAGATGACCTGAGGTGGAGGAGGCAACACTCTCTCAGTGCTAGATGGAGAAAACATCTCTTTAAACATCATCTTTATTTTTCTCATGGCCTTGCCTGCCGCTTCTGACCTGTGGATATAAATCCTAAGGCAGACACAGTGCAATAAATTCTGGGGTCACTGGGGTCACATACAGACCTTGGGGCCAGTTTCTGAGAAGAGTCCCAGTTATGCCATTTACTTGCTGGGTGTAACTACTATACGACTACCACCACTGTTGATTGCCACCTCCGCCACCTCTACCACTCACTCTATCAACTCATTTTATTACATGGGATCTCTATTCCAACCAGTGTCCCAAGCAGCTTGCATGAATCATTTCATTTAAGCCTCGAAACATCATTATGATGTAAGTGTATTACCCCTATCCTACCGATGAGGATACTGACACACTGAGAGATTAACTTGCCCAAACCACCCGTATTGTGAGAGCTACGGCAAGTGCTTGAACCCAGGCAGTCCGAGCCCAGAGTGCCCTTTACTTGGCCTCTACTTAGCTTTAATTTCTTCACCTATAACATGAAGATGATGAAAATAAAGCCAGAGTCATGTGACCGTGGCCACATACGTGCAAGTGCTCTGTCAACTGTAAAATGCACTATGAGAATACTAGCTGACATCTGTCCCCAAGTGCAGCTTCACTCTGGAGCAGAGAGGACCCTCTCACAAAGTTATCATAGGATCACACGATTCTAGGGTTGGAAGGGAGCTCAGATGTTATCTTGCACAGTCCCCCAGGAGACGGAGGGAGTGAGGGAGTGGGAAATTGTGCTAGATGACATCGGAGCTCCCTTCCAAGCTAATCCTCGATGGAGAATGAGATTCGAATCATGGAATTGAAAGAGAACTTACAGGTATCTCGGTCCAGCGTCAGAGAGGGGAAACGATCCCACTCAGATGACAGGAAGCGAGGAGCGGAGCTGGCCTGAAACCCACACCCTGACCTGGCCAGCGTTGGTTCCGTGCCAGCGGGGAGTGCTGCCTCTCCCTCACTTGCCCCACTGGCCACTGCAGTTATCCCATTGCCAGGGCTTTGCTTGTCGAGCCACAACACGACTGCAGAACCGTCCTCAACACGGCACGCCAGCAGCTGCTGCCAGTCAGCAGTGACACATAACGTGGTGCCCTTTACCCTCCCTGCAGGGTACGTGGACTGGCCATACGAGTTACCACTCAAACAAGGGCACTTTAGAGAGACAAAGAAGGCAACTATTAATAATTTTGTGGGGGACACAGGTAATTACGCTGGGGTTATCTCAGATGACCTGGAAAAAATGGCCATTCTATGGTACTTCAATGAGCCTCCCAAGGCATCCAGGACACACCCAAGTCCCTGTAGCACAGAAAAGTTCTGAAACTGACTTGAAGGAAGGCTTGTTGGGATCATCTTCCTACAGATGGCTGGGGAGGCACCAAAGGGAAAGAAGGGAAATTCTATTGGTAGAAAAGGACAAAGGCTCAGCTTGGTTCATAGACTTCTCTGCAGAAATGACTCTGACCTCCCTGGATTATTTTCCCTCCATTCCGCTGGCCCGTGACAGCTCATTACCTTCCTAGCCAAAAGCCATGTATGTCTGCTGATGCTCCCACTCCTTCCTCCTCCTCTCTTTCTCCTCCTATATTGAATAATTGCTTCTATGGTAGTTTAATTAGCCAGCTATGAATGTGTTCAGGCATCTCATGGAGGAAGAATACTTTGTTTACTTTTTGGTAATTGAATGGGCTGCATTTGGTTTCTATTCTGGGAGATTTATGGGTATTTTCTGTTTCTAGATTGCAAAATTGAAAAATTAAAGTCTAACCAAGTATTAGTAGATTTCTCTGAGTGGAGGAACAGAGAAAGGTATTTCATTCATTGCCAGGTTCTCCATGTCCTAGAGTGGCCATGACAAGAGACAGAGAATTGTGATGCTCATTTTCTTTTTTTCTTTTTTCTTTTTTTTTGAGATGGAGTCTTGCTCTGTTGCCCAGGCTGCAGTGCAGTGGCATGATCTTGGCTCACTGCAACCTCTGCCTCCCAGGTTCAAGCGATTCCCCTGCGTCAGCCCCCCAGTAGCTGGGACTACAGGCGCGCACCACCATGCCCAGCTAATTTTTTGTATTTTGGTAGAGATGGGGTTTTACCATGTTGGCCAGGATGGTCTCGATCTCCTAACCTCATGATCTGCCTGCTTCAGCCTCCCAAAGTGCTGTGATTACAGGCGTGAGCCACTGCACCTGGCCAGAATTGCGATACTCTTACAGACCCAAGAGAAGAGGAAAGGAAGTTAGCAGGCTGACCTGAGAGAACACTTATGTTGTAGTGAGATAGAATTAAACTGTCAGACTACTCTAGTTGGGCTAAGTTGACCTCGTCCTTCTCAGATCTGGGAAGTTCCTCTAAGATAACTCTCTTTCCCACAGTGAATCCCATTTGTCCCTCACAAAAGAATTGAGGCAGATTTAATTAACAGTATGAAACTTCAAGCGTGCAAAGTTCTAACCAGGCATTGCCTCATTGACTCTAGTTTGCTTCAGACATTGACTGAGTCTTGCTTTTCCCTTGCCCTTCAGTGTTCTATGAAACAAGGTTTTCAGAAGTTATATGTGAGGTTAATTGGGCACATTATCCTAGCAAAATAGTTGCAAACCCAGTTAACACAAGAACATTACAATCATCACATGTTTTATATATTTCTAAGTTCCCTATAATTTTTTTTTTTTTTTTTTTGCGCTAAGCTTTAAATATTCTGCACGTTTGGGTTGGAAGTATGAGAAAAACAATCTGAAAATTTTATGTAACAGCAAATGAAACTGTCTTCTTGACACTGATGGAGACTTCAACTTTGTCACTAATAGTTTACCTTCTTAGTTATTATGGCCATTTTAAAATTTAATTCACAGGATCTGACTAAAATAAGGGTGCATTTCCCACCATTAGGAGCGATAAAGGCACTAAGGTTTCAGAGCACCCACAAGGACATTCGGGGCTCCAGAGCCGCACACAGAGCTTCAAATACAAAACCCCATTCCATCCTCACAGTGATCGTGGGAAATAGGTGTATTCCTCCAGATACGGAAGCCAGGTGAGAGGGATTGAGCGACACAAGGCGCAAAGCCAGGGCTGGAATCCTGCTCTGATCCCTACCCAGGTCCTGGCTCTGCCCAGCACCCCGGGCTGCTGCTGGATGCTCACCACATTTTCTCTGCCCATTCCAAATGTGTCTGAGTTCCTACAGAGGTTCCAGAGACCTTGCTTAGAGAGACACTATGGACAAATGCAGAATCCCTTTTGTTCTTCACTCGGAGGATGCAATCAATGAAAGGGACTGGGTTAATTTAATCACAGCATCACTCTCCTTCCACCTTGGCCCAACACACACCTGCTTCAGGACTGAGATGACCAGTCACAGCATGCAGGGAGAGAAGCCAGTGGGAGGACACAGGTCCGAGACAAGAAGCCTTTCCTTTATCAGGACGGAAGCTCTGTCTAGTGAAGATGTGCCCCAGACAACCACACCATCCCTCCCAACGCCTCAGCATCACAGCAGGGGAGAAAGCCTGGTGGCATCTCCCTGGTCCAATCTCTCACTTGAATTAACAGTGGCAGCTGGCCAGAACGCAACTTCCGAGGGTGGAGGGAAAGAGGAGGGAGGTTTAGTTAGTGGGAGTGGCTCCATGTCCCTGTTGGCTCTGTAGCTCTTTATTACCTGGTGTTCTCTCCCTGTTGAATGCTCCCTCCCGCTCCATACACACACACACCATTTTGCCTGAGTCTGATTACCCTGTCTGGCTGCGTTGTCCTGACATTCAAAGGGGTGGGGCCATGGCCAAAGTGACCCCATTACGAGAAGCTTGGCAGGGCTCAGAGCAAGGCTGAAAGTGCAATGTGGGCCAAACTGGAGACGGGTGGCGGGGATACAGAGATGGTGTGGAAGTGACCCTAGCACAGGGCAGGTAATGGGCCCTGGCACCCACGGTGACACAGGTATGAAGCCCCCACTCAGCCTCAGCACTGGCTGCCCTCTCTCCCGTGTGGTTGAGGTTGGACTGCAGAGTCAAAATCTCTTAGGAGGAGAGCCAACATACACCCTTGAGAATTCTCTTCTTTATTGCTGCAACCACTATTCCTCGAGGGCCTACTGTGCGTGAAGGAAGGGTGTGTGCCCCTGTCTAGAGGGACTATTCTTTGAACCCCCAAATCAGGACACAGAGATGGACAAGTCTCAATTTATTTGGAACATTCTAGACTGCAGGGCCCCTATTTATGCCCTAACGAGTCTAATTTGATGTGACACATGATTCATGGTAGATCTGAGATGACAGAAAGAAAGGGAACTGGCATGGTGGTGCTATAGTTTGGATATCTGTTCCTCAAATCTCATGTTGAAAGGTAATCCCCAATATTGGGGGACTGGAGGTGGGCCTGGTGGGGGTATTCGGGCCGTAGGGATGGATCCCTCATGTCTTGGTGCTGTCCTTCGGATAGTGAGTTCTCATGAGATCTGGTTGTTTACAAGTGTGGGACACCTCCTCCCTCCCTCTCTCTTGCTCCCAATCTTGCCATGTGACATTCCTGCTCCCCCTTCACCTTCTGCCATGATCGGAAGCTTCCTGGGGCCTCACCAGAAGCTGATGCTGGTGCTGAGTTTCCTTTACAACCTGCAGAACTGTGAGCCAAATAAACCTCTTTTCATATAAATTACACAGCCTCGGGTATTTCTTTACAGCAACGCAACAATGGCCTAACGTAGGTGGAGAGGCCTAGGGTTGGGGGAAGACGTCATGCCCCTGAGGGCCTCCGTTTTCTAATCTGTAAAATGAACACCCCATCCCTTTGCTCCCCACTAGCATTTCTTTTATGATGTAAAATCACATACAGTGCTGCATGTACACATTTGCTTGTATGTTTCCATAGGGGTCCGTAGCTTCCAACAGACCATAAGGGGCCCTGTGACCCCAGGAGGTGAAGAACCCCTCAGCTCCCGATCCCCTCTACAGGCAGTGGAGCTGGGGGACAGCGTGCTCCCACTGGGGGTCAGCATGGGCTGCATCTGAGGCTAAAGCTGGCTAGTGTCAGGTTGTAGGCCCCCACCTCCCTAGAGGCTCCACTGGCCAGCTGTCCAGGGGTGTCAGCTCCCTGCGGGCAAAGGTGAGTCCCACTGATCAGGACTGCCTGGGCGCTCTTTGAAACTCATTTTACTTGCTGGAGGAGGACCCTGGGCCCTTCCTGGGATGATGCTGTCCTTGGGGTGCATAACTGGAACATAACACAAGAGCCTTTTCCTCCTCTTCCTGCCCTCCTCCTCCTCTCTCTCCTTACCCAAACACTGATCTCCTCCACACAGCTCTGGCCTAACTGAGCAATAGTCTGCTGTGGGCAAGGCTTGTTTTACAGGCTCTTCGCCTGCCCTCATCAGGCCCCTACCTCTACCAGGTTCTCTCCCTCTACTAAAACCTGCTCTCAGGACAGATCTGATGTTAGTCCTTCACACCTTACTGCACGATCCAAAGGCAGAGGTCGCTCTCCTTGGAGCATCTGAACTTGCACATGTTGTGTTTATAGCCATCTGAAATGTGGGAGACCCCATCCAAAGGCAAAAGAGGTGGGAGGTGGGGAGCACTGTGGGGCGGCAGAGGTTCCAAAATGAAAGGCTGCCCTGAGCCCAGGAAAAGCCAGCCTGAGAGATTCCAGCTGTAATGCTAGGGTTCTGTCTATGCAGCTGAGTGAGCTGAGGCAGAAGGTCAGACAGGGACCCAGAAGCAGAGAGGGAACGGCCCCCTCATCCCGTGGGAAAGAATTACTTAAGTAAGGTCAACTTCCTCTGCTTGATGTAAGCCCAGTAACGGCAGGAACTGTGTCTGGTTTTGGTCTCCGCTGAAGTCCGTGGTGAGCCCAGCCCCTGTACCTGGGAGGTCCCGCACAGGTATCTGCTGAATACGCAGCTAGAAGAATGTCTGCTCTGGGACACCCCGCTTGCCATTCCTGTGTCAACCTTTATTGCTACAGGCGGGAGGGGTAGCCACCTGTGGTGGGGAATTGGAGCACAGTGAAAAGTCTCCTGCCCAAAAATCTCTCTCTGGTTTCCAAAACTGTCAGCATTCATACCACTCACTTCTCAAGGGCCTTTTCAAGGAGACGAGATTTTTAACTGAATGAGAACGTTCTGCTACCTGGGAGGGATGATATATTAGCACAGATTAGTGTTTCTGATTAACAGCATCATTACCTCTCCCTTGTCATCCGCCTGGACCACCTTGCAGCCAGTCACATGCCACCAGACAGACTGCAGCACACACACAGGGCCCCTCGATCCAACAGGCCGGGCAGAGGTCCTCGGTGCGTACCTCCTGGGGAATTTTAAATAAAGTGCCTGGGCCGTATCCCCAGAGACAAGGTTAACAGGGGCCAGGGAAGGGCCCCAGGCATCAGCATTTTTTAAAAGCACCCCACAAGCACCATCAGCCAGAGTTGAGATCCCCCGAACCCGTTGTGGGTGTCTATAGCACCACCGTGCAGGTCCATGAGGTGAAGGTGAATGACTGCAAGTGGATCACAGCTGCTGGAAGCAGATCATCACAGGACATCACCAGGCGGGAGCCACAGGTACAACTGGCATCGCAGAGTATGGGCTAGCTATAAGGAAGCTCCCCACTCACGAAAGGGGCCACTTTTAGGAAAAGGCCTTCTACATCAGCATGACATGAGCTAGGTCTGATTTCACCATTGGACCAAAGTGACATCCTTGCCAGAGGGCCGGACGCTCTGCATTTTATGGAAGTGACCACAACAGTACAGTTGACCCATTGCAAGCATGTTTAAGAGATGTGTGTACGGAACAAGACTTTTCAAAACAGGAAGAGGCAGTCACTAACCTCTAAAGGACCGGCTGTGATGAAAAGCCAAGTAGCATGAGGAATGTGAACACACTAGATGTGGAGCTGGAAGAGCTGGGTTCGAATCCAGCCTCTGCTTCTTGCTGGCTGTGTGAACTCTGGCCAGTCCCTTAGCCTCTCTGATTCTTAGAGTCCCCATTTGTAAAGGGTCCTTTTCAAAGGGTTGTGATGAAAATGAAGTGAAGTCGTGTCTGAGGCCATGACTTCCACAGTCAGTGCCAAGTAAAAATTAACTCCTCTTCTCCTGCTCCTGATGGAGACATTCCCTGGCATGGTGGGTGAAGTCCCAATTGCCACCCACAGGGCTCCTGCCTTGTACATATTACTGCAGGCTCAGAGCGTGGGGGTTGAGCCCAGTTCTGGAGACAGACTGCTTGGTTTTGGAGCCACGTGCTGCCACTTACTAGTGGTTTGACCTGGGACAAATCCTTAAGCATTGTGCCTTAGTTTCCCCTTTATAAAATGGAGATGGTAGCAGCTACCCCATGGGGTTAAAACATAAATATTACAATCGTCCCCCACTCCTTCCTTCCTTCCCTTTTTTCTTCCTCCCTCTCCCTCTCTCTTCCTCCCTCCCTCCTTCCTTTTCTTCCCCGACTCCTTCCATTCTTCTATTCCTTTCTTCCTTTCCAGTGGAGCATCTCCAATGTGCCTGATACTTCCCAGGCCCATGAAATAGAGTGGGGAACAAGAGAAGAAAGAGAACGTGAGCCACAAAGGAAGGGTGCTATGAAGCATGCATGCAGGTGGGAAGGACGGTAAATGAGTGAACGAATACGACTTTTCTAAAATAGCGATGAGCTGTCAAAGGAAAACAACCAGGACTGAGGGAGGCCTCTCGAGAAGGAGGCACTGAAGCTGGGACCCGCAGGGCAAGAAGGGGCCGACTTGAGGATACGTGTGAAGAGGTCCTGTCTCCACACCCTCACCTCAGCGAAGCCCAAAACCTGGGCTCCTCTGAGAGCCCGGAAAGGGAAGGGGAGAGGAAGGAGCAGGAAGAGAAGCCTGCAGTCGGCACTGAGAGTCACCCAGCACATCAGAGAAGGGTGGCCAGGAAGCGGGGGAAAGGGTGCCAAAGAAGAGCTGGCCCCCTGGGAAGGGGCAGGTTGATCACACTTGGAGGAGAGGAAGGTAGGCAAAGAGAGAAGCAAAGAGGGAGAGGGGCTGGGGGAAGAGGCGACCATGGTGGGGACTCCTGCATTAGCTGCTCTGTGACAGCCGCCAAGCTCAGCTCTGGCCACATCAAGCAGGAAGGCCCTGCACACATAGGACTGTAACTGCCACTGATGGCCACCACTGCCCAGTCCTTTCCTCCCCAGTGCCTCTGCTTGATCAAATCGGAGGAGAGGGGCAGTCACAGAGTGCGTCACTGTTTTTATTTCTTCTTCTTGGGATGGTGTTGTTATTCCTGCTGCCGGAACTGTTTTTTATTTTCATTTTCTGTGGCCTTGGAGAAAATACACAAAGTATTTCCACTTGGAAGAAAAGTGGGTATTTCCTTTTCATGATCACAGCTCAGGACACCGGCTTGCTGCCATGGGGCACTACAGGGGGACTGTGCGGCCTTCACAAGAGGCTTGGGAGTCTGTACCGGCCAGACTCAAGTTTGGAAACGTAGGTAGAAAAGCGTGGATGTGGCTCATAGGACAACAGGCGAATGGGTGGTGAGCGTACTCACAGTGGAGGAAACGAGGTGAGAGAGAAAAAAGACTAGCAAAAATTACTAGAGAGGAACGTTTAAAAATACAGAGGAGAATAAAAAGGCAAACAGGAAGAGAAAACATGCAAGAGCGGGACAGAAAAGCGCAACCTCTGGGTGAGCCCACTCGCCACGCTGACGGAACCTGGGTTCAGGTCCCACACTCGCATGCCCCGGAGGTATCTGCCCAGCAGAAGACAGCGTGCGTGCCTGCGGAACAGGAGCCCATGGCACACACAGACCGTGTCGGACCGTGTCGGGTGCCTTGGAGAGCCTGCTGGGCATGACTCATCCCTGACTCCAGGAGGAGGCAAGCAGTTTTGGGTCCCCTGGAAAAAGAACTGGGCCTTAGTATTCCCTCTTGGGAGAAAGAAAGCCCATGATCCCAGCACCCCTGTCCCACTGAAGCCAGGGTCCCCCCGGCAGACACCTGACTGCCCTCTGGCTAGAAATGAATCTCTAGCTCAGGGTTACCCACATTCAGTAAGGGGTACAAAAAACTTGGGAAACACTGGGTTAAACAAAGTCAAAAGGTTTCTTTGCTATAGGACTTCTCAGGGCCTTTAATGAGCCGGTATGCCCTGTGACACTCAAACAGGGGTAGGGGCTGCAGTGTGCTGACACCCGGAACACAGAACCCTTCCACTTTCTTAAAATCTCAGAATAGCTGTTGACATCTCAAAGGAAGCTGCCCTTCCTTTGAGACTGGTAGGTGGGAAGCGTGACCCAGGCATAAGGACACCAGCTGAACTTGGTTCCTATCCAAGCCTCCCAGGTCCTTCCCTTCCCTTCTGTTCCCACTAAGCACAGGCAACCAAATCCGGCCATCCACGGGACGCTGGTGTCTTCCCCATGGCTTATGTACGACTTCACCCTTTGATCATCTCAGTAAAATTCCCATTCCCAAAGTCTGAGCCACAAAAGGAATGGGAAGGCTGTGTTGCATAAGTGCTAGTCCTTTTAAAAGAAATATCGAAAAGGATGGGCCCCAGTGGAGTGAGGAGAATAAAGAGACGGGCAGCTATGCCTTGAGTGACTGCCATGTGTAGACGGTAAATCAAGGGACACTTGGAACACGGGTGACTAGTATCATCCCCATCTTACAGATAAGGAAACTAAAACTCAGAGAAATGACGCCGCTTATCCCAGGTCCCACGGCCGGCAAATGATGGAGATGGGATGGGACTTGGGCCAGTCTTACTCTGAATCCCACCTTCTCTGCACTGCCTAATGTTGCATCCCTGCTGTGCAAGGCACTGGTTTGAGTTTTGGGGGCAGCCTTGGGTGGGGGGTGATTTAAAAACTCATCAGATGGTCTCAGCTTTTAAGGAGCTTATAGTCTAGCAGGAGAGGAAAATCCCTGTTCCCTAACTCCTGTTCCTCTTCCCTGGGGAAGAAGAAGGGGAGCT